>NC_140992.1:200216676-200527013 GCF_052327205.1 Somniosus microcephalus | reverse complement strand
AAAGATTTAGAAAGTAATTAACTTTTTAAAAAAACAATATGTGTTTTAAAAGCAACGTTTTTTTTGAAAGACGCAGAAAGCGGGGAAAAAGAAAGGAAAAGTTTGGAATCAAGATGGCGGCGACTCACCTCGGTTCAGAACGATAAGGCCCGACCACACACGCACCGATTGGTCGAACGTCAGGTCACCAAAGCGTAGGATTGGTCAATCGTCCCGTCACTCGACCGTAGGAGGGCCCGGCCGCACGCGCCAGCAACCCGGCGTACGATTGGTCGACCTCGAGGTCACTCTATCGCTAATGAGCGGAATGTTGAACGTTTTTCGGATACCGCGGGCGCGATTTTTGTCTGGCCGAAACATAAATACGCTTACGACCGTTTCGGAACGGTAAGCTTTCTTTCGACGTAACGCACGCGTAGGTACGCCCTATAACTTTCGAGCGCATAGCCGGACAGACGCACACGTGAGGACAGACAGACAGAAAGAAGTATCCGTTGATAGATACACTTCAAAAATAGTTTTAAACATCCCTGCTAGTCTTTCACCCTATTCTCACTGCCTTCTATTTCCCAGTTTTTAGCTTTTATTTTTTTCTTCTATTTATCTTATACTAGCTGAAGTGCCTGGCGGTGCCGAGGGGATTTTTGAGGGAATGTTGTTGTTGGAAGAGAGAGAGAGAGCGACTGGGGGGGAGTGAGAGAGAGAGAGAGAGCGAGCGACTGGGGGGGAGAGAGAGAGAGCGAGCGACTGGGGGGGGAGAGAGAGAGAGCGAGCGACTGGGGGGGAAGAGAGAGAGAGCGAGCGACTGGGGGGGAAGAGAGAGAGAGCGACTGGGGGGAAGAGAGAGAGCGACTGGGGGGAAGAGAGAGAGAGCGACTTGGGGGAAGAGAGAGTGCGACTGGGGGGAAGAGAGAGAGCGACTGGGGGGAAGAGAGAGAGCGACTGGGGGGAAGAGAGAGAGCGACTGGGGGAAGAGAGAGAGCGACTGGGGGGAAGAGAGAGAGCGACTGGGGGGGAAGAGAGAGCGCAACTGGGGGGAAGAGAGAGAGCGACTGGGGGGGAAGAGAGAGAGCGACTGGGGGGAAGAGAGAGAGCGACTGGGGGGAAGAGAGAGAGCGACTGGGGGGAAGAGAGAGAGCGACTGGGGGGAAGAGAGAGCGACTGGGGGGAAGAGAGAGAGCGACTGGGGGGGAAGAGAGAGTGCGACTGGGGGGGAAGAGAGAGAGCGACTGGGGGAAGAGAGAGAGCGACTGGGGGGAAGAGAGAGAGCGACTGGGGGGAAGAGAGAGCGACTGGGGGAAGAGAGAGCGCGACTGGGGGGAAGAGAGAGCGCGACTGGGGGAAGAGAGAGAGCGACTGGGGGGAAGAGAGAGAGCGACTGGGGGGGAAGAGAGAGAGCGACTGGGGGGGAAGAGAGAGAGCGACTGGGGGGAAGGGGGGAGGGGGTCAGGGTGGGGGGGAGGGGGAGGGGAGCGGGAGGGAGGGGAGGGGTGGGAGGGGGAGGGGGGAATGGGGAGGGGAGGGGGTGTGGGGAGGGAGTGGGGTGTGGGGGGGAGAGGGGAGGGGGGGAGACGGGGGAGGGGAGGAAGGGGAGGGGGGGTGTGGGGGGAGAAAGGGAGGGGGGGGGAGCTAGCAGACCCGATGGCTCCGTGGAGCTCCGTGCCGCCCCACGCACTGACATGGCTCAGCCCGAGCCCCGCCCTCCCGAGCACCGGCCTCCCGCTCTCCGGAACCCCGCTCTCCGGAGCCCCGCCCTCCCGCTCTCCGGAGCCCCGCCTTCCCGAGCCGGCTTCAAGACCAGAGAGACGCCGCCGCACAACCTACCGCGTGAGGCCCGGCCGGACTCAAGTCGCGCTCCGGGCGGAAGATGACGCGAACGCTGACTCCCGCCCCGCCTGCCTTTACTAAGATGGCGGCGGTGGCGACGCTCGGCTCAGGCCCGCCCCCTCCAGCCTTCACAAAGATGGCGGCGATTGCTGGCCTTTTGTCGATCGCGACGGGAGGCGCCTAGCTCGGGCGTGGCTGGTCAACAGATGCCCAGGCTTTGAGGCCTGGAAAAACGGTGAAAGGTAGGAAAATTATAGAGGTTAGACAAAAGATTTACAAATTAATTAACTTTTTTTATAAACAATTTGTCTTTTAAAAGCAACTTTTTTTTTGCTGTAAATGTAGATTTGAAAAGAAACACGCAGAAAGCGGGAAAAAGAAATGAAAAGTTTGGAATCAAGATGGCGGCGACTCACCTCGGTTCAGAACGATAAGGCCCGCCCACACATGGTGGACCGTCAGGTCACCGAAGCGTAGGATTGGTCAATCGTCCCGTCACTCGACTGTAGGAGGGCCCGCCCGCACGCGCCAGGAACCCGCCGTACGATTGGTCGACCTCGACGTCACTCTATTGCTAATGAGTGGATAATGAGATGCTAATGAGCGGAATTTTGAACGTTTTTTGGATACCGCGGGCGCAATTTTTGTCTGGCCGAAACGTAAATACGCTTACAACCGTTCTGGAATCGTAAGCTTTCTTTTGATGTAACGCACGTGTAGGTACGCTCTATAACTTTCGAGTGTATAGCCGGACAGACACACACCGAAGGACAGACAGACAGACAGATGTATCCTTTTATTTATATATAAGGGAATATATTTTCTTTCTTCATTTTTATAACCTGAACATACCCCTTTTTAATCATTCTAGACCTGGCCTCAAATCTCTTACATTTGGTCCCAGAAATGGTTATTGTCTGTATGAGACAGGCCAATAAAATATTTCACATAACCTGCTTGTCGGTTAACATTGTATGGTTAAAAATTATTTCATGTGTATGAACAAAGCAACAGGAGTAGGCCATTCAGCCCTTAAAGCCTGTTCTACCATTCAATTAGATCATGGTTGTTCTGTAACTCAACTCTATTTACCTACCTTTGCCTCTTATCCCATGATACCCTTACCTAACAAAAGTTTATCGATCTCTGTCTTGAAAGCTTCAATTGGCCCGACATACACAGCCTTTTGGGGAGAGAGTTCCAGAATTCCACTACCCTTTGTGTGGAAAAATGCTTCCTAGTTTCACTCCTGAATGTCCTAGCTCTAATTTTAAGATTGTGGCCCCTTGTTTTGAATTCCCCTGCCACACCTCGATTAGATCACACCACCTCAACCTTCTAAACTCAAGTCTACGCAACCTGCCTTCATAATTTAACCCTTGACGGCCTAGTATCATTCTGGTGAATCTGAGCTGTACCTACTCCAAGGCCAGTATATATTTCCTAAGGTTCGGTGCCCAAAACTGAAGACCGTACTCCAGATGGGGTCTGACCAAAAGCTCTGTACAACTGTAGCATCACTGGCTCACTTTTGTATTCCGGCCTCCTTGAGATAAAGGCCAACATTCCATTAGCCTTTTGATTGCTTTGTGTACCTGTGCACTCGCTTTTAGTGATTTGTGTACATGGACACCCAAATCTCTTTGCTCCATACAGTCAAGTTAACAACTTCTTTCCCAAGAGGCACTGGGAGTTGAAAGCAAAACAATCAGCTCTGTTGCCTGCCCTCAGCACCAGTAACCATAGCAACTCACTCAGTCTTGCTTTTCCCCCTCTCTGTAAATTATTGTCTAAACTGATCCCTTCTGCCCTTCACACAAACTCAATTATCTTCAACGAGTAAGATAATTCTCTCACTTTCCTTGTTACGTCTCTATAAATTACTGAATAAAATACATCCTGTCCTTCATGTGGACTTCACTGAATGAAAATACAATGGAATGATACACACATTGCACTCCCACACACACTCCTTCACTGTAAGAGCTTCCAGGACTTCCTGGTGACTTCATGCACTTTGTAATGATGACTTCACCAGTCATTCTGGGTGTTATAGTACTTGCATTATAGAACTCCATTTTGTACAAGAACCCCCCCCCCCCCCCCCCCCCCCCAATGGTGCCAGCACAAAACTCCTCTCCAGAACAGTCAGTTTATTTCAATTTTTTGAGAAAATAAAATGAAATACAAACAGATACGTCACATAAACAGAATACTTTATAAGTAGTAGTAGAATATGACATTGTCAAAGAGTGGTATAACTCACTTGTAGCGAGCGCTGTAGAAGTGTTGTGGTTATGTTACTGAATTAGTAATCCAGAGGTATAAACAGAAAATGCTGGAAATACTCAGCTGGTCAGGCAGCATCTGTGGAAAAAGAAACAGAGTTAACGTTTCAAGGCGATGACCTTTCGTCAGAACTGGAAAATGTTACAGATGTAACAGATTTTTAAGCAAGTGCAGGGGCAGGGGAAGGGGGGAAGGGAAGAAAAAAAAAGGAAGGTCTGTGATAGGGTGGAAGGCAGGAGTGATTAAATGGCAAAAGGAATGATGGTGCAAGGCAAAAGAAGATGGTAATGGGACAAGTTAAGAAACAAGATGGGACTAGAGGTGCTGTTGGCTCAAGCTTCCGGTGAGCTTCATTGGAACAGTGTAAGAGGCCGAGGACACAGAGGTCAGAGTGAGAGTGGAGCAGACAATTAAAGTGACAGGCAACCGGAAGCTCAAGGTCACACTTACAGACTGAACACTGAACGGAGGTATTCAGCAATGTGACCATCCAATCTGTATTTGGTCTCCCCAATGTAGAGGAAACTGCATCGTGAGCAGAAAATACAGAATATTAAATTGAAAAAAGTGCAAGTAAATCGCTGTTTCACTTGGATGGAGTGTTTGGGGCCCTGGATGGTGGGAAGGGAGGATGTAAAGGGGCAGGTGTTGCATCTCCGGCGCTTGCACGGGAAGGTGGCAGAAATGGCGGAGGATGATCCGTTGAATGTGGAGGCTGGTGGGGTGGAAGGTGAGAGCAAAGGGAACCCTATCGTAGTTCTGGGAAGGAGGCGAAGGGGTGAGGGCAAGTGTGCAGGAAATGGGATGGACACAGTTGAGAGCCCTGTCAACCACGGTGGAGGGGAATCCTCGGTTGAGGAAAAAGGAAGGCTAATCGGGCGCACTGGTGTGGAAGGCGGTATCGTCAGAACAAATGCTGTGTTTCTCTCCCCACAGAGGCTGCCTAATCTGCTGAGTATTTCCAGCATTTTCTGTTTATATTTCAGATTTCCAGCATCCATAGTATTTTGCTTTTGTATTAGTATTCCAGAGGCCTGGACTAATAATCTATGAGCTCTAATCCCAGGTTGAGAATTAGAATTCAGTTTTAAAAATCTGGAAATTAAAAGCTGGTATCAGTAGTGACCATGAAGCTAAGATTGTTGTAAAAACGCAACTGGTCAACTCAACCTAACAACGTCCTTTAGGAACTGGATTGAGCCTCTCCAAAAGCCATTTCAGTTTATAA
The DNA here is from genome assembly GCF_052327205.1 of Somniosus microcephalus. NCBI lineage: Eukaryota > Metazoa > Chordata > Chondrichthyes > Squaliformes > Somniosidae > Somniosus > Somniosus microcephalus. The sequence goes on along the minus strand of NC_140992.1, from coordinate 200,521,669 downwards.
CCATCATGTGCAGGCAGAGGGAGATTGTCGACCAGGTTTGGGCATTGTTTCTGGATGTACCATCAATTAATTTCTCCAGTGTAAGCAGGGCCTAGAGGCTTCTCATGTTATGCCTACATTTTATTAATATAGAATGGTACTCAATGTAAACCATTCTTGGCATCACATAGTTCAGAATGCAGTGGTGACACCAGGCTCAAGGGGATGGTTCACTGAAGGTTAATGGAGTTAATCTGGCCATTCCTTTCTCGGTTCTTATGAGTGCTGTTTGTTTTCTCATCAGGGAGGCGTGTGCTTCGACCTCACAAAGATGGATAAAATCGTAGAGCTGAATACATTAGACTTTGATGTGACAGTGGAGCCGGGAGTCACCAGAATAGGCCTCAATAACCACCTTAGAGGCAGTGGCCTCTGGTTTCCAGTTGGTAAGTTTGGTGTAATTGGGCCCATGAAACCGACCCTCACGGTCTAGCAACTTGGGACGCCTGACCTCACTACCTGGTGTGGTTGATACCAATCCACTTCTGCAGAACTGAGTAACTGTTTCGAAACTTTACACAAATTAAATTGGCAGGTTATTGGTAGGAAAGTGACTTGCCGTGGTGTGACCTCCCACGAATTCCTACATTTACTGCACGAAGCTCGATTTGCCGGCCAAGCACCATTACTTTGCCCAAGGAGTCCTGCAGCATCTGTGGCTGAAACCCTCGTCCATGCTTTTGTTACCTCCAGACTCGACTCTAACGCTCTCCTGGCCAGCTTCCTGTCTTCCACCCTCCATAAACTTGATCTCACCTGTCCTAACTCACACCAAATCCCATTCACTCATCACCCCTCTGCTCGCTGACCTACATTGGCTCCTGGTGCACCAACACCTCAAATTAAAAATTCTCATCCTTGTGTTCAAATTCCTCCATGGCTTCGCTCCTCCCGATCTCTGTAACCTCCTCCGGCCCTACAACCCTCCGAGATCTCTGCATTCCTCCAATTCTAGCCTCTTGTGCATCCCCGACTTCCTTCGCCCCACCATTGGCGGCCATGCCTTCAGCTGTCTAGGCCTTAAGCTCTGGAAGTCCCTCCCTTAACCTCTCTCTCTTAAAACCCTACCTCTTTGACCAAGCTTTCGGTCACCTGTCCTAATGTCTCCTTCTTTGGCTCGGTGTCATTTTTTTTGTCTGATTGCGTTCCTGTGAAGCGCCTCGAGATGTTTTATCACATTAAAGGCGCAATACAAAAATAGGTTGTTGTTGGAGGCACGTGAAAATACCAGATTCTGAGTGATAACAAATTACTTGGGTTAGTCATTGGAAAACATTGTGCTCTCCATTTTAGCCAGATTACCTGGAGGAGGCACCTTGTGCGATTAGTTGGAGAAAGGGAAAGTCAATGCGTCTTACAGCTATAACAAGAGCAGCATCAGCAGAGGCCCTTGGGGCACGTGCAGCGGCCGCACTCTCTGAGGAGTTAATGTGACGCAGTGGGATTCGGGGAGATGAATTGACCATTCAGACTGGCATGGGGAGAATCAAAATAAATGCTATTTGTCAGAACTTTCATGATGTAAATAGAATCGCCCATGTTTAAGATGACCTGGAGGCACCGCCAGTGCCTAGGTAGTACATGCAATAGTTGTCTGGCTTTTATTTCAGATGGGGAATGGTGTAAGGTGCAGAGAATTGAAAAGGTTACTTAAACACGGCGTGAGGAAGGAAATATATTAGGTCCCAGTGTTTGATCCTAGAATAGCATAAGAAAGTACACAGAAAGAGAAAGCAAGCCAGTGTTCAGCCTCTAATAGACCTCAGGATGTACTTGGTCACGCTGTTTCAACCTTGCGGACAAAAAAGGGACAGGCCACATTATTACACAGAGCTCTAGCTAAGCAGCAGAATAATACACTGTGCATTATATGGTGTAATGTTCCTCTCCTGTCCCGGTGTCAGCCCTAACTTAGTTGGTAGCACTCTTGCCTCTGAGTCAGAAGGTTGTGGGTTCAAGTCCCATTTGAAAGAACAAAATCTAGGCTGACATTCCAGTGCAGTACTGAAGGAGAGCTGCACTGTCGGCGGTGCCGTCTTTCAGATGCGATGTTAAATCAAGGCTGTTGTATCCGTGTGTTAATAGAGACACTGAAGACAGGAGTTGGTTTCACAGGTGTTTACTGAACAAAGTCTGGAGGGGAACTAACTGATACAACACAATATACAGGCTTATATAGCCCGAGTGGTCATTACCGGCATTACAGTACACAGGGGGGCTCTTAAAGGCACATACACTACAATTCCTCCCCTTTTAGCCAATCAGTACATAATATTTTAAGCAATCATTAATTACATGTTACAAGAAAAATAATCTACACATTGCTGCAGTTAATTAATTATAAGTCAGTCTCTCTGGAGGCTTCCTGACTCGGTCCGGATAACGCCTCGGTGGTGTAGTAGTTTCTGGTGGTGTAGTAGGTTCTTTTGGCAAGGCTGATTCGGCTTGAATGCCAGTGTCGGGTTCATTGGGTTCCAGTATCACCGGATCGGAGGTAGATATGGGTATCTCTACTTCATCATTAGGCGTATAGAGTTGTGGTGTAGGTTGTCCCTTTTCGGATGACTCTATGATTTGGTCAGCATGGCGCCTTATTATGCTTTCTCCGATGTCCACGGTATACATCAGCGGTCCTAGTCGTGTGCAGATAGTTCCAGGCTGCCATTTCTCGGTACGGTAGTCCCGGGCCAAAACTTGTTGACCTATCTGGAAGGTTCTAGTTGGCCTTTCATTCATGCCTTGAAATTGCCGGTTCTCCACGTCCCTTCTGATGTTTGGCTTAATCAAATCCAGCCGGCATCTTAGGCTTCTATTGAAGAACATCATGGCGGGAATTTGGTTTGTAACCATATGTGTTGTATTCCTGTATGCAAACAAGAAGTTATCCACCTTGTGCTGAAGTTTTATATCTTCATTACCCATGGCCTTTATGGCCTTCTTGAAGGTCTGGACAAACCTTTCAGCCAATTCATTGGTGGCGGGATGGTATGGGGCGGACGTGTAGTGCTTAACCCCATTGTTTTTTTAAGAACTTCCTGAATTCTTCGGACACAAATTGCGGTCCATTATCAGAACAGATCTGTTCAGGCAGCCCATTCCTGGCAAATATGGTCCTTAATACTGTGATGGTTTTTTCCGTGGTGGTGGAGGACATCTTTATTACCTCCGGCCACTTGGAGTGTGCATCAACCGCGATTAAGAACATCGAGTCCATAAATGGACCAGCAAAGTCGATGTGTACCCTTTGCCAGGGAGATGAGGGCCACTCCCATAGATGAAGAGGGGCTTGTGGTGGAGCGTTTTGGACCTTCTGACATCCTAGGCAGCTCTTGGTCATTTCTTCGATGTCTCCATCGATACCTGGCCACCAGACAAACGCCCTGGCTAGGTTCTTCATTTTCACTCCACCCAGATGCCCCTCGTGAAGCTCCTTTAGAACTTTATCCTGGAGTTTGGGTGGAATCACCACTCTGGATCCACACATCAAGGTTTCTCGGCACACTGACAGCTGTTCTCTTCTTTGCGAGAATGCTGGCAACAGTGGTTCGCCATGTGCTGGCCATCCCTTCACTGTTAAATCGTAGACTCGTGAGAGAGTCGGGTCATTTCTAGTTTCCCTTTCAATGGCAGAATTTGTTACTGGTAGACATTCGACTATGGTAGAGTGGAAAATATCCACTGGGTCTACGGTAGGTGCTTCTTCTACCGTTGGCAACAGTAGGCGCGATAAACCATCAGCATTCCCATGCTGTTTTGATCCTTTGTATTCTATGTTATATTGGTGTGCCCCTAGAAAAAGGGACCACCTCTGTAGCCTTTGCGCTGTCATAATGGGAACACCCTTTTTAGGGTTGAATATGGAGATGAGGGGTTGATGGTCAGTCAAAAAAGTAAATTTTTGTCCGTGTAGGTAATGGTTGAATTTCTTCACTCCCCATACCAGGCTGAGTGCTTCCCTGTCGATTTGGGCATAGTTACGCTCAGCTGAGTTCAATGAGCGTGACGCAAAAGCTATCAGCCGTTCCGAGCCATCAGGGAATTTATGCGATAATACTGCTCCTACGCCGTAAGGGGATGCATCGCACACCAGTCTGATTGGCAGTGATGGGTTGTAATGAGCCAATACTTCTTTGGACGTGATTAAGTCTTTGCATTTATGGAAGGCACGTTTACAGTCTTCGCTCCATTTCCAAATTACTCCTGTTTGTAGCAGTTCATTAAGAGGGTGCAGAAGAGTTGATAAGTTCGGTAAAAATTCATGATAGTAATTTATTAATCCCAGGAACGACCTTAATTGTGAAACATTTTCAGGTGCTGGGGCTTTTATGACCGCTTCAATTTTTTCAGGTGACTCATGCAACCCTTCCTTATTAATTATGTGGCCACAATATGATATTTGATTCTGGAAAAATTCGCACTTGGGGCGATTTGCTCGTAGGCCCCGTTCTCTCAGCCTAGTGAGCACCTGCTCCAAATTGGCAAGGTGCTCGTTGTCGTTTTCTCCTGTTACAAGGATGTCGTCTAGGTAGCATTGAGTCCCCGGAATCCCTTGGAGGACTTGCTCCATAGCTCTTTGCCAGATAGCTGGAGCGGATGCTACTCCGAAAACCAGTCGATTGTACTGGTACAGACCTTTGTGTGTATTTATCGTGAGATACCTTTTAGAGGCCTCTTCAACCTCCATCTGTAGCTATGCCTGTGCCAAGTCAATTTTGGTGAAACGTTTCCCTCCGGATAGTGAGGCGAAAATATCTTCTATCCTCGGAAGAGGATACTGTACCGTGTGAAGGACAGTCACCTTGAAGTCTCCACAGATGCGAATTTTTCTCTGTTCTTCAGATTTATCATTATTCAACGCTTTCTTCATGACTGGGACGATGGGCGTTGCCCACTCGCTCCAATCTATTTTGGATAATACGCCTGCCTTTTCCAAATTCTCCAGCTCTGCCTCGACTGCTGGACGAATTGCGTACGGCACCGGTCTTGCCTTAAAAAACTTCGGAATTGCCGCATCTTCCACTTTTATTGAGGCGGTGATGCCTTTCAAGGTTCCTAGTTTCTCTTGAAACACTTCTTTGGCGTTGGCCAAGATGTCTTTTAATCGTTCAGGTATGATGTCATCATTGTTTTTTTCCTTACTGGTCACCGTCAGTGCCTGAATGGAGTGCCAGTCTAAACGTATTTTCCTGATCCATTCACGTCCCAACAGCGGTGGACCACCATCTTGTAGAACGTATAAATACAACTTTTGTATTTCCTTGCCGTTGTATACAACAGGCACCCTTATTTTTCCTTTGGGGTATACTTTCTGCCCCGTATATGTTTTCAAGATAATGGATGTGTCTTTTAAAGGTACATGCGGAAATAGCCGCTCGTAATCCCGTCGATTTATGACGGTCAGAGCTGATCCTGTATCTAGCTCCATTTTAACTGGGGACCCTGCTATCGTGAGGGTAACCCAAATGGTCTGGTAATCTTCTTTGGCAATTACATTATGTAATTTGAGACAGCTTAGTCTCTTGTTTTCGGAGTCGCTATCGCTCTTCTGGCCTTCGGAGCTACTGTCCGTCATCATTTGTACCTTTCTGTACTTTTCTTTATTGATTTTTTTGTTCCTGTCCGTGGATTTTTTTTGTCCAGATCGGCATACCTGTGCAATGTGTCCAATCTTTCTGCATTGCCTGCATGCTTTGTCCTTGAACCAGCAGTCCCTCTGGTCATGGGTGGATCTGCCGCAGCGATAACATCTCTCGAAAGCATGTGTCATTTCATGGGTGACGAGGTCCTGTGTCTTTTGTTGTATCTCTGCAGCTCCTCTTGCGGCTGCTTCGTATGATACAGCCATACTGAAAGCCTTGTCCAGTGTTAAATCTTTTTCAGAAAGCAGCCTTTTCTGTGTTCCTTCACTTAGGAGACCGCAGATGAATTTGTCTCGAAGATAATCTGCTAGTCCTGCCCCGAATTGGCAGTGCTTTGATAGCTTTCTTAATTCGGTGAGGTAATCAGCGTTACTTTCATTCTTGTGTTGATTCCTCTTTAAGAATTTGAATCGTTCCGCTATCAGCAGCGGTGTTGGGTTTAAGTGCTCCTGTAGGGTATCAACAATTTCTTTAAAATTCTTGTTCTTTGGTTTGGCTGGAGTGATTAAGTTTCGTAACAGCCCGTATGTCTTTGCGCCCATTAGATTTAGAAGTACTGATGCTTTTTTTTCATTTTCTATTCCATTTGCGGTGCAATATACCTCCACTCTTTCCACATGTGGTCCAATCCTCTATCTCATTGTCAAAAGCATCAATATTGCCAGACTTAGGCATCCTAGAAAAAAAATGGCGCTTCCCGCGCTTTTCTTTCTTTTCTGCAGAAAAGATATGGCGCTTCCAGCGCTTCCCCGCCGCTGCTGCCAATGACAACGCTGTTTCCCGCGGGTTTCCCTTTTTATTTATTTATTTATGGTTGGAGACTTGTTCCCGCTGGACTCTCTCTGCTAGGTCTGAACGCCGACCTGCTTGCAGCGCCGGCCGTCTCCCGAGTGCTCCCTCCCCGTCTGTTACTGCTTGCCTCTGCCTTCGCTGCTTGGCCTAGCTGCAGAGCCAGCCGCTGGAGCCCCAGCCTGACGCCCAGGAAGGATTATTGCAGTACCTGCCACCAGCTTGGCTAGCTGGTGAAACCACAGCTTTTTCTTTTTCTTGATTTTCTTCGACTTTGGACGCCAGAGGAATCGATGTCCTTGAGGTGCTGCCGAATTGCAGGTAAGTCCGTTTCCAATTTGTCGCCACTGTTGTATCCGTGTGTTAATAGAGACACTGAAGACAGGAGTTGGTTTCACAGGTGTTTACTGAACAAAGTCTGGAGGGGAACTAACTGATACAACACAATATACAGGCTTATATAGCCCGAGTGGCCATTACCGGCATTACAGTACACAGGGGGCTCTTAAAGGCACATACACTACAGAGGCCCCATCTGCTCTCTCAGGTGGATGTAAAAGATCCCAGGGCACGATTTCAAAGAAGAAATTATCCTGGCCATTATCACATTGCTGTTTGTGGGACGTTGCTGTGTGCAAATTGGTTGCCGCGTTTCCTACATTACAACAGTGACTACACTTCAAAAACATACTTCATTGGCTGTAAAGCGCTTTGGGACGTTCTGAGGTCATGAAAGGCACTATATAAATGCAAGTCTTTCTTTCTTTGTAAGTGGGATGATGACATGTTTATAATGAGTAAAGCCACGGGAGGTCTATTAGTATAGTCAGAAGGAAAGCTGGACCCAAGAACTTTCTTTGCAAAAGCAGCACTCCCGTCATTACTAGGAAAAGCTACCAAATCATCCAGCTCGTGAGAGATATTTCCAAACACCGATTGGATAAGATGCAGCCATTGGGTATATGCGCAACACATGGTTTTAATCTACTACTGGTCTGCTTAGTATCCAAGAATTGACACTAGATTATCTCAGTAGTCGTTATAGTACAGACACCTTTACCGGCTGAGATTAATGACTTCTTGTTTCTTTAAAAAAAATAGTAAATCTTCCTTCACATTCCTGCTCTTTATTTATGCAATCAGCATTAACTTATCTTCAAACTTGTAAGCGTTTGAGAAATAAAAATACAAAAGTCCTGTTACCCCGCCAGCTGTTTAGTCTCAGTCAGTTAAATTATCTCTGCAACAGGCCTGGTATCGGAACGTCAGCCATAGGTCAAGCCCAGCACAGGCCAGGAAATAGATGAACTGCTTGAATTTTCATCATTGGAAGCAGGAAACGAACTGATGTAGGGCTGTCTTGTTTCATTTATTAAAGGAACACGTGCATTATAATTTATAAATTGTTTAGGAAATAAATAAAGGGCAATCATTCAGCTCAGTCTCCTGGTTAAGAAGGCGTTCTTGTATAATGTGCTACATTAGTAAAAACGGGAATCAGACCAACTTCATATAGTTTGATTTAAAAATCAGGAGGTCTGCAGTAGTTTAAGTGCTGCAGGCTGGATTTTTCAGCAGCAGTTTAAAAGGTCCCATCTGGAATAAGCTGACCAGAGTCACCTGTACCAGTTTAAAGACAATCATTTATAATTACTATCTGCACAATTTCTATTACTATTGAAATTAAAGCTACAGGAATAATCCAGCCAGGGGCAGACAATGCAACTCAGCACATAGAACACATTGACTGTATGCAGCTCTTAGGTGTGACCAGCCGTCAGTGACTTGCTTACCCAACACCAACAACAACTTGTAATTATATTGCACTTTTAACATAGTAAAATTTCCCAAAGCGCTTCACAGGAGCATTTTCAAACAAAATTTGACACCGAGTCACATAAGGAGATATTAGGACAGGTGACCAAAAGCTTGGCCAAAGAGGTGCATCTTAAAGGAGGAGGGAGAAGTAGAGAGGTGAAGCGGTTTAGGGAGGGAAGTCCAGAGCTTAGGGCCTCGGCAGCCGAAAGCACGGCTGTCAATGGTGGAGCGAAGAAAATTGGAGATGCGCAAGAGGCCAGAATTGGAGGAGTGTAGAGATCTCGAAGGTTTGTAGGGCTGAAGGAGGTTACAGAGATGGGGAGGGGCGAGGACTTGGAGGGATTTGAACTCCAGGATAAGGGTTTTTAAATCGAGGTGTTGCCGGACCAGCAGCCAATGTGGGTCAGCGAGCACAGGGGTGGTGGGTGAATGGGACGCGGTGCACCTCCTGATTGGGATGTTGCTCTGAATACGGGAACCCCATAAAAAAGGAGGGCTGAAGTAAAATGGTCTGGTGAAGAGATGTCTTCAGGTGACTCCAAACTGGACTCTCATTTGATTTACAGATCCAGGCGCAGATGCCTCCCTGTGTGGTGCAGCTGCCACCAGTGCCTCGGGTACAAACGCAGTGCGGTATGGGACAATGAGGGAAAACGTGATAAACCTGGAAGTGGTGTTGGCAGACGGGAGAATAATATACACAGCAGGAGAGAAGCGAAGGTTTAGGTACTGAAAGCAGTTAATCTCTCAAATACGAGTTATTATAGCTTTCAAAATGTAAGTGTTTTATTTTACATTATATTCTATAAGATATTATTAAATGATATTTCTGCAGTTGCCCTCAGGGAACTTTGGAACTTGCCAGTAGGAGACATATGAGCAGGGTGCATCAGAGGCTCATTTTTCTCCAATGCACTCTCTTAGCCCTCTCCTCCTCACCTGAAGATAGAACATTTTGTTTCTAAGTACCACTTAGGTGTCAACCTTGGCTCAGTTGGTAGCACTCTCACCTCTGAGTTAGAAGGTCGTAGGTTCAAACTCCACTCCAGAGACTTGAGCACATAATCTAGGCTGACACTCCAGTGCAGCACTGAGAGAGTGTTGTCCCGTCTTTTGGATGAGATGTTAAACCACCCTCTGGTGGATGTAAACGATCCCATGTCACTATTTGAAGAAGAGCAGGGGCATTCTCCCCGGTGTCCTGGCCAACATTTATCCCTGAAGCAATATTTAAAAACAGATCGTCTGATCAGTTATTTCATTCCAGTTTGTGTAACTTTGCAGTAAATTGCTGCCTTTCCTAAATTACAACAGCGACTGCTCTTCATTGACTGAAAAGTGCTTTGGACGTCCTGAAGCCATGAAAGGTGCTATATAAATACAAGTTTTTGCTTTCCTTCACTTCAGTCAGTGACTGACCTGAGAATGGAACAAACTCTTGCAGCTGAGGCAAGCGAGTCTTCCTGGTGAGTACTAACAGGACTCAAACTTGTAGATTTCCAAATGTGGGGAGAGTGCTCAATCTGTTGACATGTTCGGCTATCTTGGAGAAACAGGATGTTGAGTTAATTCAGGGATAATAAAACAGCATAATATTCTCTGCTACAGGAAGACATCCGCCGGTTACAACCTGACGAATCTCTTCGTTGGCTCAGAAGGAACTCTGGGAATAATCACCAAGACCACACTGCGTCTCCATGGAATGCCAGAAGCCATGGTGTCTGCAGTCTGCTCATTTCCCACAGTGCAAGCAGCCGTGGATTGCACAATGCAAATACTCCAGTGTGGCATCCCCATAGCAAGGATAGGTAAGCCAATCCTTTAAAATATAATGTTATAGCTAGCGCACCAATAAATGTGTCGGAAATAGAAGATGGGAACTGATGAGATGGTGCAGTACTACCGGTAGACTGGTGCAGCGCGGCCCGTACCCTGGTGCAGCGCGGCCCGTACACTTGCTGCAGAACGAGTTGCTATCTCAGCAGTTTCTACAGAGTGCTATTTTTATGACCCACCTAATAAACATGTTGGATTTTGAGTTGAATGTGGCTATATGTCTTTAGCTGTTGGGACAAAGATGTTAGTTACCCATGTATGATGGAATATACAAATAATGAGATACAATACTCCATTTGCTCTCCCCTTATCAATGTACCACCTTCATTTCTTTGACCAAGATAGCAGCAATTGAAGAAGCTTCATTTCCATTAACTAGTCTGGTTCAAATTGGGCCCATCATTAATATGAAAAGTAGCCCTGAACTTTGCACTTTTTAACATGTATTGGAATCATCTTCTGCACCAGTGTCTCTCTGTATTGGCTGCTTTACTGACTGGTTTCTATATCAATTATCTTTTTAAATGGAATGTTGTTTATTTCAACAAAGTCACCCCATCAATGTCTTATATTTTGATGACAAGTTGTCTTAAAAAAAGCAGCAGCATCACTTCATTCTATATAAAAATAAAACAAATAGAGGAGCAAAAAAACTGCCCCAGGCACAGTTAACAGCAAATGATTTCACATGGCAGGTTTTTGGAAATGAGCGCTGCACTGTTGGAACATTCGATGGAATCTGGAACAGTACCCATGGATTGGAGGGTAGCTAATGTTACTCCACTATTCAAAAAAGGTGGTAGGGAGAAAACGGGGAATTACAGACCGGTAAGCCTGATCGGTAGTGGGGAAAATGCTAGAGTCCATTATAAAGGATGTAATAGCTGAGCACTTGGAAAACAGTGACAGGATCGGACAAAGTCTACATGGATTTACAAAAGGTAAATCGTGCTTGATTGTATGCAAGATAGTTTTCTAGATCAGAATGTTGAGGAACCAGCTAGGGAACAGGCTATTTTAGAAATGTTTTTTGTCTGTTTTTTTGTTTTTCATACAGACCCCAGCATCTGCAATATTTGACCCCTTGTGACCCCACCTCATTGTTCTTTGATGTAATGTTTCCCTGACTGACCTGTTTGGACACCATTCACACCTTTGACTGCTGTGATTATCTCTCTGCCGAGGTGTGATAAATGGCAGTTGGAAAGGTTACCTGTAAACATCTGACATGATTCTCTGACTATATAAGCTGTGTCTTTATGCATTTCTCCACTTCACCTGAAGAAGGAGCAGCGCTCCGAAAGCTTGTGATTTCAAATAAAGCTGTTGGACTATAACCTGGTGTTGTGTGACTTCTTACATTTGTCCACCCCAGTCCAACTCCGGCATCTCCACACCAGATCTAGTATTGTGCAATGAGGAAGGGTTAATTAATAACCATGTAGTAAAGGGGCCTTTAGGGAAGTGTGACCATAATATGGTAGCATTTTATATTGAGTTTGAAAGTGATTTAGTTAAATCCAAAACTAGGGTCTTCAATCTAAACAAAGCCAACTACGTAGGTATGAGGGGCGAGTTGGCTAAGGTAGGTTGGGAAACTACATTAAAAGATATGATGGTAGATGAGCAATGGTTAGCATTTAAAGAATTAATATATATTCTGTTTAAGGCACATAAACCTCACAGGAAAAGTGGTCTAACCGTGGCTAACAAGAGAAGTTAAAGATAGTATTAGATCAATGGAAGAGGCTTATAATGTTGCTAAAAAGAGTAGTAAGCTTGAGGATTGGGAGGATTTTAGAATTCAGCAAAGGAGGACCAAGAAATTGATGAGGGAAAATAGAATATGAGAGTAAACTAGCAAGAGACATAAAAACAGACTGTAAAAGCTTTTATAGGTATGTAAAAAGGAAAAGATTAGCGAAAGTAAATGTGGGTTCCTTACAGGCTGAGACTGGAGAAATTATAATGGGGAATAAGGAAATGGCAGAGAAATTAAACCACTATTTTGTGTCTGTCTTCACGGAAGAAGACACAAAAAACTTCCCGGAAATAGTGGAGAACCAAGGCTCTAGCGAGAATGAGGAACTGAAAGAAATTAGTATTAGTAAAAAAAATAGTACTGGAGAAATTAATGGGACTGAAAGCCGATAAATCCCCTGGACCTGATGGCCTACATCCTAGGGTTTTGAAAGAGGTGGCTATAGATATAGTGGATGCATTGGTTGTCATTTTCCAAAATTCCATAGATTCTAGAACGGTTCCCACGGATTGGAAGGTAGCAAATGTAACCCCACTATTTAAGAAAGGAGGGAGAGAGAAAACGGGGAACGACAGACCAATTGGCCTGACATCAGTAGTAGGGAAAATGCTACAATCTATTATTAAGGATGTGGTAACGGCACCTAGAAAATAATAATAGGATTGGGCAGAGTCAACACGGATTTTTGAAAGGGAAATCATGTTTGACAAATCTTTTTTTTGAGGTTGTAACTAGCAGAATAGATAAGGGGGAACCAGTGGATGTGGTGTATTTGGATTTTCAGAAGGCATTCGATAAGGTGCCACACAAAAGGTTATTAAACAAAATTAGGGCTCATGGGATTGGGGGTAATACACTAGCATGGATTGAGGATTGGTTAACAGACAGAAAACAGAGTAGGAATAAACGGGTCATTTTCGGGTTGGCAGGCTGTAACTAGTGGGGTACCACAAGGATCAGTGCTTGGGCCTCAGCTATTCACAATCTACATCAATGATTTGGATTAGGGGACCAAAGGTAGTAGATGCATTGCTGGTCATCTTCCAAAATTCGATAGACTCTGGAACAGTACCCATGGACTGGAGGGTAGCTAATGTTACCCCACTATTCAAAAAAGGTGGTAGGGAGAAAATGGGTAGTGGGGAAAATGCTAGAGTCCATTATAAAAGATGTAATAGCAGAGCACTTGGAAAGCAGTGACAGGATCAGACAAAGTCAACATGGATTTACAAAAGGTAAATCGTGCTTGACTAATCTACTGGAATTTTTTGAGGATGTAACTGGTAAAATAGATAAGGGAGAACCAGTGGATGTGGTATATTTGGACTTTCAGAAGGCTTTCGATAAGGTACTGCATAAGAGGTTAGCATGTAAAGTTAAGGCACATGGGATTGGGGGCAAGATATTGACTTGGATAGAAAACTGGTTGGCAGACAGAAAGCAAAGAGTTGGAATAAACGGGTCGTTTTCCGAGTGGCAGGCCGTGACAAGTGGGGTACCACAGGGATCGGTCCTTGGACCCCAGCTGTTCACAATATATATTAATGATCTAGACGAGGGAACTAGATGTAATATCTCCAAATTTGCAGATGACACAAAGCTGGGTGGGCGTGTGTGCTGTGAGGAGGATGCCGAGAAACTCCAGGATGATTTGGACAGGTTGGGTGATTGGGCAGAAGCATGGCAGATGCAATATAACATGGATAAATGTGAGGTTATCCACTTTGGTGGCAAAAACAGGAAGGCAGATTATTATCTGAATGGCAATAGATTGGGCGAAGGGGAAGTGCAATGAGACCTGGGTGTCCTTGTGCACCAGTCACTGAAGGTAAGCATGCAGGTGCAGCAGGCGGTTAAGAAGGCAAATGGTATGTTGGCCTTCGTAGCGAGAGGCTTTGCGTACAGGAACAAGGATGTCTTGCTGCAGTTGTACAGGGCCTTGGTGAGACCACATCTTGAGTATTGTGTGCAGTTTTGGTCGCCTTATCTGAGGAAGGATGTTCTTGCCATGGAAGGAGTTCAGCGAAGATTCACCAGGCTGATACCTGGGATGGCAGGTATGACATATGAGGAGAGATTGGGTCGATTGGGCTTATACTCGCTGGAGTTTAGAAGAATGAGAGGGGATCTCATTGAAACTTATAAAATTCTGACAGGACTGGACAGACTAGATGCAGGAAGGATGTTCCCGATGGTCGGGGAGTCCAGAACCAGGGGTCACAGTCTAAGGATAAAGGGTATGCCATATAGGACAGAAATGAGGAGGAATTTCTTCACCCAGAGAGTGGTGAACCTGTGGAATTCTCTACCACAGAAGGCAGTAGAGGCCAATTCATTAAATATATTCAAGAAGGAGTTGGATATATTTCTTAAGGCTAAAGGGATCAAGGGGTATGGGGAGAAAGCAGGGACCGGGTACTGAATTTGGATGATCAGCCATAATCACATTGAATGGCGGAGCGGGCTCAAGGGGTCGAATGGCTGACTCCTGCTCCTATCTTCTATGTTTCTATGTTTCTATATACTGGGGTTTGAGTCTGGCGTACAGAACAATAACTGTGTCCAATCAATTAGACAAAAACAACAACAATTAACAAATAGCATTTAAATAGCACCTTTAACGTACAAATGTCTGTTCCTCAGAGTTACTGGATGATGTGATGATGGATGCCTGCAACAAATACAGCAATCTGAATTACACAGTGTCATCAACATTATTCCTGGAATTCCACGGCACTGAAAAAAGCATGGAGGAACAGATTCAGATGGCAGGTGGGCTCACGGACCCTTTTTGGGGACTTTCCTCTCTCTATCCCTTCCCACCCCCACTCCATCTGCGCAGTTGGATTTGGTTGGAGAACAGGCACTGAGCCTGACACAGCCGCTTTGCCTCAATCATTTTGTTACACTCACAAGCCAGATGAGATCAAGGAAATTATGTCAGCGCCAACAAAAGGCACCATTTGTAGTATGTTGGAACATGAAAGGGAACCAAATACAAATGACCTTTGTACAGTGTACAATGTCATCCTTTGTCTCGACTATAAGAACAGAGCATGGAATCGGAAAAGGCCCAGACTGCTCCTTCTACAGCGCACCTTATCGCGGTCTCTACCCTCCCCATTCACAATGCATTTACACTGCAAGTTTAGCATCAATATGAAGTGATTTGCACTTAGCACCAGGACTAAAATGCAGTGTAAATCCTGCGTCAGGGCCCTGTGTGACTCTGGAGTGAGATTCCTAGAGAGGTTAGTCTCGTATCGCTTTGGTTTGACACTCTGATGTGTAAATTAAGTGCAGTGTCAAACCTGTTTTGTGAAATATTTCAGTGTTTCTTAGCCACTTTTTAAAACCTACTTTACTTCAGTTTCAATGGTTAGAGAGCAGCAATCTCTAAAGATTTAACTTTCCAACTGTTGGTGGAAAGCTCTGCCCAGCCATGTGTTGGAACGCGCAGGCTTTCTCGCTAATAGACGTCTAAAGTTGCAGCCAAGTGGGAGCCAAGCAGTGTAAACAGAGTACTGCCAGGCTGGAACCTCAACTCCAGTTACCGCACTCAAGTCTATGTAAATAATCCTTCATCTCCTGAGGGGAAGGTTTAACAAGAATCCTCCCTGATTCCCAAAGATAATCAAGCAAAACTCCAGAATATTTATCAACCTCCACCATTCAGCCTGGGCTGCTGTCCTCCACTGACAATTCTCTCCCTTCTCCCCATCTATGACCCCAGTGACACAGACACCACCATGCCCCTCGAAATATTTAATCATCTCAGTCCATACCTATCCCTATAATCCCCAATCCTATTTCCAACCAAATATTTATTCAGATTGTTTCTGCAGAAGTTAACTAGCACAGAATCTACTGCTGGGAGTCTATTCCATATATTGGCAAAGAACCAGAGGTAATTGGCAAAAGAACAAGTGACATGAATCAGTCATTCATGAAAGAAAGGCTTATGAAATAATACTGAGCGGCCTGCGGGTGGCGCTGTCCAGGGAGAGCATAAATACTCGGGCACGGGCCCAACTTGTGCAGAACATTCTTAACAGGAACTAGTGAAGGACACAACTAGACCTCCATGTTGTAGAACAGTTGATTAAAGCTTTGTTTGTTTAACGTTTAGACCGAGTGCCTAGTAGTTTTCTTACGTCAACTAGATTGCGAGATGAGGAGATTTTTTTAACGTAGCAGGTTACGATCATCTGGAATGCACTGCCTGAAAGAGTGATGGAAACAGATTCAGTAATAACTTCAAAAGGGAATTGGATGAAAACTTGAAGGGGAAATTGTGCAGGGCTATGGGGAAAGGATAGAGGAGTGGGACCAATTGGATAGCTTTTTCAAATGGCCTCCTTCTGTGCTGTATTATTCTATGATTCATAGGAACATCGGAACAACGAGCCAGTTCCGTCATTCAATTATATCATGGCTGATCTTAACCCCTTCTACCCGCCTTAGTTTCGTAACCCTTAATACCCTTGCCTAAGAAAAATCTATTACATTTTTAATTGACAAGCCTCAACAGCTTTTTTGGGGGAGAGTAATCCAGACTTCCACTACCCGTTTTGTGCAGACGTGCTTTCTGACATCACCCCTGAATGGCCTAGCTCTAATTTTAAGGTTAAGGCCCCTTGTCCTGGACTCTTCCACCTGTCCTATCAAATCCTTTAATCATCTTAAACACTTCCATTAGATCACCCGTTAACCTTCTATACTCAAGGGAATACAAGTCTAGTCTATGCAACCTGTCCTTATAATTTAACCCTTTTAGCCCAGGTATCATTCTGGTGAATCTGCGCTTCACTCCCTCCAAGGCCACCATATCCTTCCGGAGGTGCAGTGCCCAGAACTGAATGCAGTGTTCCAGATGGGGTATAACCAGAGCTCTGTACAGCTATAGCATAACTTCTACCCCTTTGTATTCCAGCCCCATTGAGATAAAACCCAACATTCCATTAGCCTTTTAAATTATTTTTTCTACCAGTCCATTAAGCTTTTAGCGATTTCTGTACTTGGACCCCTAAATCTCTGAGCTTATCCACAGTTCCTAGATTCTCGCCATTAAGAAAATACTCTGATCTATCTATCTTAGGTCCAGAATAGATGACCTCACACTTTCCCACATTGAACTCTATCTGCCACAGTTTTGCCCACTCACCTAATCTTTCAATGTTCCTTTACAACTTTCTGCTCCCATCTACACTATTTACTGTACCACCTAACTTGGTGTCGTCAGCAAACTTAGGTATATGGCTCTCTATTCCTTCATCTAAGTCACTTATATAGTGAAAAGTTGTGGCCCCAATACAGATCCCTGGAGGACACCACTAATCACATCCTGCCAATTTGAGTCTCCTACCTCCTAACCAATTCCCTAACCAAGCCAATAGGTTGTCTCCAATTCTGTTAACAATCTCTTATGATGAACCTTATTGAATGCCTTCTGGAAGTCCATATAAATAACATTCCTAGACACTCCCTTATCTACCATATTAGTTACCTCCTCAAAAAATTCAACTAGGTTCATTAAACATGACTTACCCTTTACAAATCCATGCTAACACTCTGCTCAGCTCATGCTTGTCCAAGTGCTCAGTCACTCTGTCTCTAATAACAGATTCTAGTAACTTCCCCACAACAGATATTAGACTAATAGACCTATAATTTCCTAGTTCCTCTCTCTTACCTTTCTTAAAAAGTGGAGTGACATTGGCAATTTTCCAATTCATTGTTTATTTCTAGAGGGATAGAATTGAAAAGTAGGGAAGTTATGCTAAACCTGTATCGAACCTTGGTTTGACCTCACTTGGCGTACTGCGTACAATTCTGGTTGCCATATTATAGAAAGGATACAGAGGCATCGGAGAGGGTGCAAAAAAGATTTACATGGATGATACCAGAAATGCGAGGGTATACATATCAGGAAAGGATGAACAGGCTGGGTCTCTTTTCTCTTGAAAAGAGAAGGCTGAAGGGTGAAAATTATGAAAGATTTTGATAGAATGGAGAGAGAATGTTTCCACTTGTGGGGAAGAGCAAAACTAGAGGCCATCAATATAAGATAATCACCAAGAAATCCAATAGGGAATTCAGAAAAAACTTCTTTACCCAAAGAGTGATGAGAATGTGGAATTCGCTACCACAGGGAGTGGTTGAAGCGAATAGTATAGATTCATTTAAGGGGAGGCTAGACAAGCATTTGAGGGAGAAGGGAATAGAGGGTTATTCTGATAGAGTTAGTCGAGGAAAGACAGAAGGAGGCTCAAGTGGAGCATAAACTGGTTGGGCCGAATGGCCTGTTTCTGTGCCGTATATCCTATCCTATGTAAATGCTACTACTTTGTACTTAGCTGTATCTCTGCTTCAACATTTATTTATCCACACCACCACAGTAAATAAGACAATTGTGGTTAAAATGAGTTCACAATATTTAAACATACACATTCACTCCTACAAAATAGCAAATATGGAGAATGGCTCACTATAATCCTTTTTTATTTATTTTCTATCTTTACACTTTTTCCTTCAGTTGAGCTGAGCTGCAGATGGCTTCCTCACACTGTTTCAAACTTTCATTATACAAGAAATAACAACAGAAAATGCTGGAAATACTCAGCAGGCCAGGCAGCATCCATGGAGAGAGAAACAGAGTTAACGTTTCAGGTCTGGGACCCTTCATCAGAACTAGAAAAAGCTGGAGATGCCTGGCCTGCTGAGTATTTCCAGCATTTTCTGTTGTTATTTCAGATTTCCAGCATCCGCAGTATTTTGCTATTTCATTATACAAGGCCCTGCTGAAAATTCATCTGTTAAATTAGGTTTCTTTACATTATGTTGATACTATTGAGGGGGGGTGACTGTTGGGTAAAATAAATAAAAAACACTTTTCACCTCCACAGTGGCCCAGAGGCGCCAGAGAGGGGATCAGCACAGGGGCACCAAGTCGCCACACTGCCATCTGTTGTTGCTTAGAAACATAGGGCAGAACAAAAGATTGCTTTGGCGTCAATCCAGTCCCCACTTACACTGTGCCAGTGGCTTTATTGTACAGTGCAAACCCCCTGGCTGAGAAAGCAGAGCTTTCATACCCACTGAGGCAGACTTACACTAGAGACCATACCAGATTCACTCTGACCACAGGGGGCTTCCAGTCCCATTAATGTGGCTTTCCAGGGTGTTTATAAATCCATTTAAAGCTGTGAATAGGGGCCCGGACCATATTTAATGTTTTGCTTTTCCTTCTGGTAATATAAAGCCACTCAGGTCAGTAAAACTACAGCAGACCCTTTTATCCCTTCATCCAAAATGGTTCTGGTACTTCGGCACGTATTTGTTTGTTGTATTCCCACTGTGTTACACTTTGATTGCTTCACAGAGGAAATAGTGAAGGTGAACAGCGGCTCTGATTTTGCCTGGGCCAAAGATCAAGAAACCCGAAACAAATTGTGGCAAGCGCGGCACAATGCGTGGTACGCAGGTCGGGCCCTGCGCCCAGGCTGCGAGGTAAGGCAGCTTTGGCCTTTGTTTCGAGAACTTCAAACTAACTTTTCAAACTTGTTAATCTGACGGACAAAATCTCCCTCATTTTGAAGGCTTATTCGACAGATGTGTGCGTCCCACTCTCAAAGCTATCTGAAATCATCATGGCTACTAAAGAAGACTTGGTGAAGTCAAAGCTTACAGGTTAGCTATTACTAAAGATACGATTTACCTATGTTGATCCTCTGTGATCCCAGCATCTGCTGCCACACTGAGCTGGGATCGGTATGGGCCACAGCTGCTGTCAGTGGTACTCAATGTCACCTTGGGTCCCGGATGGTTTATCTTCTGGGTCTCATGTAATTCTGTGACTTGCTTCCAGAAGATGGTTTGTAAGTGAATTGACTAAACTCTCTCGGTGATCCCTGTTGACAGTGCAGAGTAAGGAAACATACTTCTGTTTCTCCGATTGTTGCTCAGCATTAGCACATGTCCTATTGGATACACACGGAATATGCAATGCAGACTGTCCTACTGTCTCAGGTGCGGGAGGAAGTATAGCAGGGAGACGTTACAGTGGGAGATCTAAAACAGAAATGCAAGGTGAAATGGTGATTCAGGCACACTTGTATATTAGAATGTGTGAAACATAATATTTGATTTTTTTAAAAACTTATATTGACCAACATTGTAACAGGTTAAAAATACCCAACTAAGACCTTTTCACTTGGCTGATGGTGATTACATTTTTGGGAAAAGTGACAGAATTCCATTTACGTTTGATATATGTTTGTACGAGCATTGTACCCTCTCCAAAAGAATCCTGTCACAACACTCCTAAAATTTACAAAATCTCTCTCCACAGGTGCTGCCTGGCCTGCTGAGTATTTCCAGCATTTTCTGTTTTTACTCTTAAAATGTATGTGTGTCTGTGTGTGTGATATTTCAGTCCTACCTGCATGGGTGTCAGTGTACAGTGTTGTTTCCTGTGGAGTGCTTTCCTCAGTATTTAAACAAAAACTAAAAGGGCTTAAAGTTTCTGTGCTGATGCCCTCATTCAGGGTCGGATTCTGGTCAGGAGAGGCCTCAGGATTCAGTATCACTTCAAATTCTGAGTAACAAAATCAAAAATGTTCCAGAACATCCTCTTAATCTGTGGGGGCATTGCACCTCTGCTGCTATACACAGACATCATAGGTGAACCAATAAAGGGGAGCCGCAGACTGGGGATGGGAGCGGGTTAAAGCGCTGCTCTGCTCGGTTCTTAATCTGAAGCGCGGCAAATGGGGAGGTGCTGAGTGGAGATCATCTCCCAGCAGAGGAGGGAAAATCAGAGGGGAGAGTCGCAGGTGTGTGGGACGCGAGGTCTCCTGGAAGCCTGTTACAGGATGCATTGATGGCAGTCTGTGATCAGGCCCTGCCAGTCAGATGAAGGAAGAGGATTAAAAGGTAAACTTAGTAACCCTTCCTGCACTTGTAAAAATCATTTTAATAAAAAAGGTTGAACGTTGATCTAGTCGAGTTCTTTAAAATGATAAAGGGATTCGCTGGAACAGATACAGAGAAACTATTTCCTCTGGTGGGGGAATCCAGAACAAGAGGGCATAATTTTAAAATTAGAGCTCGGCCATTCAGGAATAAATCTGGAAGCACATTTTCCACACAAAGTGTAGTAGAAATTTGGAACTCTCTCCTTCAAAAGGCTGTGGATGCTGGGACAATTGAAACTGTCAAGACTATCTATGGATTTTTGTTAGGTAAGAGGAGCAAAGAAGATAAAGAGTTGAGGTACAGATTGGCCATGATCTAAATGAATGTCGGAGCAGGCTTGAGGGGCTGAAGGTCCTACTCCTGTTCCTAATGTTCCCGTGTTTTAAAAGAAAGATCAAAAGGAAGCAAAGTCCTCAGAGATCTGACAGACATGGCTTAAACAGTGGCCCTTTTCAATGACCTTTATTCAAATCTTACTGGATATGATTAAATGTGGTCATGTTGAGATACCACGGCAAACGTGGGAGTCGAGACCAGAGTTAGTAAAACACAACTGCTTTAATCAACCTCATGGCAAAGAGGAACTGGAAAAGCCCGCGCATCCACTTAAATACTCCCCAGACAGGAAGTGCTCCCGGCAGCCTGTCCCTGCGGGAAACAAGTTGCTGGAGGAAAGGGCCCCCGGCTGGGGGCGTCTGCTTAAACTGTCCGTGCCGCCTTGAGTGGATTATGTCCCGTGGTGGCGTGTCGCCACAGAGCTCCCCCCAGAATCCGCTTAGGAGGAGTGGACGAGTCGTGACGGTGGTCTGATGGTTCTGCCGGAGCGGCTCTGAGTGGTCGCCGGTCTAGTTGGTGGGGCCGGGCGGTTCGCCGCCGGCTGTGCTGGCTTGCTGGCGGGACGGCCTCTAGTTGGAGGCCGGGCCACGGGGACCTGTTCCCCTGGTTCTGTGTGTGCTGGTTTGAGCCGGTCGATGGAGACTGTGTCGACCCTGTCGCCGAGTCGCAGCTTGAAGACCTTGTCCCCGGTTTGTAGTACCTCGTACGGTCCGTCGTACGGGGGTCGCAGGGGCCCGCGGTGCGCGTCGTGTCGCACGAAGACGAAGCGTGCCTGCTGTAAGTTTGGCGGGACGTGAGGTGCGAGTTCGCCGTGTCGGTTGACCGGAAGTGGGGCGAACTGCTGAGCGGAAGAGAAAGAGTTGAGCCGCTGCTGTTCGGCCGACCAAGGCGTGGTAGCCTCCGGAAGGAATTCGCCTGGGACGCGCAGCAGTTGTCCGTAGACTAACTCCGCTGCCGAGGACTGGAGGTCTGCCTTGACCGCGGTACGTAGGCCTAGTAGCACCCACGGTAGGCGGTCAGTCCAGGTACTGTCCTGCAGGCCAGCGCGGAGTGAGGCCTTGAGTGACCTGTGGAAGCGTTCACACAGCCCATTGGCCTGCGGGTGGTACGCCGTGGTTCGGTGGAGCGTCACCCCGAGGTTGCGTGCTGTGGCCGTCCAGAGTTCGGAGGTGAACTGGGCGCCTCTGTCGGAGGTTATGTCGGCTGGTACGCCGAACCTTGCGACCCAGGTGTTAACGAACGCCCTGGCGATGTCGGCTGTAGTGGTGGAGGGCAGCGGCACTGCCTCAGGCCAGCGTGTGTAGCGGTCGACCATCGTGAGGAGATAAGTTTGGCCTTGCGATGCCGGCAGAGGACCGACGATGTCGACGTGTACGTGGTCGAAGCGGCGGCTGGGTACCTCGAAGTCTCCCAGGGGTGCTTTTGTGTGTAGCTGTACCTTAGCCCGTTGGCAGGCGAGGCAGGAGGTGGCCCAAGTCCGAACATCTTTGCTGAGGCCGCGCCAGACGAAACGCTGGGAGAGGAGTTTGACGGATGCGCGGGCACCCGGATGGGAGAGCGCGTGTAGCGCGAAGATGCGGCGGCGCCAGGTTGCAGGGACGACCGGCCTGGGTTGGCCGAGTGAGACGTCGCAAGTGACTGCCGTGGCTTCGGGCCCGTGCGCGACCTTGGCTAGGCGTAGCCCTGGCAGGCTGGTAGCTGCCGATAGGAGGTCTGGGTCCGTGAGCTGGGCCGCTGCTAGTTGCGCGTAGTCGACCGCGAGGTGATTCGCGCAGATGGCGGGACGGGAAAGGCAGTCGGCGACAACGTTGTCTCTACCGGAGATGTGCTGCATGTCCGTAGTAAACTCGGACACGGCCGCGAGCTGGCGTTGCTGCCTAGCGGACCAGGGTTCGGTGTGCTTGGCCATCGCGTATGTGAGCGGCTTGTGGTCCACGTACGCGGTGAAGGGGCAGCCTTCCAGGAGGAACCTGAAATGGCGGACCGACAGGTGGAGCGCGAGAAGCTCGCGGTCGAAAGTAGAGTATTTGACCTCCGGGGGGCGCAGTTGGCGGCTGTAGAAGGCAAGTGGCTGCCACGCGCCATTGACCCACTGCTCGAACACGGCTCCGACCGCGTGGTCAGAGGCGTCGGTAGTGAGCGCGACCCGGGCATCGGCCCTCGGGTGCGCGAGCAGGGTGGCGTCGGCGAGCGCGTTTTTGGTGGCGTCGAAGGCGGCTGACATGTCAGTGGTCCAGGCTACGTCCATCTTGCCGGATTTACCTCAGAGGGAGTCGTATAGGGGCTTCATGAGGGCTGCAGCTCTGGGGATGAACCTGTTGTAGAAGTTCACCATCCCGAGGAACTCCTGGAGGCCCTTGATGGTTTTGGGGCGGGGGAATTGCTGGACAGCCTGCACCTTGTTGGGCAGGGGGACGGCCCCAGCAGGGGTGATGTGGTAACCGAGAAAATCGATCTCGGTTAGGCCGAATTGGCACTTCGCCGGGCTGAGGATGAGCCTGTGTTGGGCTAGGCGCCCGAACAGGATGCGAAGGTGTTCGAGGTGTTCCTGTTTGGAGGAGCTGGCCACGAGAATGTCGTCTAGATAGACGAATAGGAAGTTCAGGTCCCGGAGGACTGAGTCCATAAGGCGCTGGAAAGCCTGGGCTGCATTCTTGAGGCCGAAGGGCATCCTCAGGAACTCGAACAGGCCGAATGGGGTGATGACGGCCGTTTTGGGGATGTCCGCGGGGTGTACGGGGACTTGGTGGTAACCGCGCACCAGGTCGACCTTGGAAAAGACGGTTCGTCCGGCCAGTCGGGCCGAGAAGTCCTGGATGTGTGGCACCGGGTATCGGTCGGGGGTGGTGGCGTCGTTGAGGCAGCTGTAGTCCCCACAAGGGCGCCAGCCTCCGCCGGGCTTGGGGGCGATGTGGAGGGGCGAGGCCCAAGGGCTGCTGGAGCGGCGGATGATGCCGAGTTGTTCCATGGTGGTGAACTCGGCCCGCACGATTTCCAGCTTGGCCGGGTTGAGTCTGCGGGCGTGGGCAGAAACCGGGGGGCCGGTGGTGGGGATATAGTGCTCCACACCGTGTTTGGCGGCTTTGGCCGAAAAGGTCGGTTTAGTGAGGGCGGGAAACTCGGCTAGAAGTGCCGAGTAGTCGTCCGTGCCTCTGGCGAGGCAGTAGGTCATCAGGCCGGCCGAACGGGCCGGGGTGAATGTGCCGGGGATGGGGGCCATAGTGTTGATGTCGACGAGGCAGTGCCTCGGAATGTCGACAAGGAGGCCGTGGGTGCGTAGGAAGTCGGCGCCGATGAGTGGGCAGAGGACCCTGGCTGTGAGGAACTCCCAGCGGTAGCGGCGGCCTGCGAGGTCGAGCGTGACCATGCGGGTGCCATATGTGTGGATGTCAGAGCCATTGGCTGCGTCCAGCGTGATACCCCGTGCGCCGCGTTGGATTTCGAGGGCGGAGGCGGGGGTGATGCTGTGCTGGGCCCGTGTCGCACAGAAATCGGCGGTTGGTTCTGTCGTCGGTGACGTACAGTAGAGGCCCCTTTTGCCCCGCGGCCATCGCGGGGGCCGGTGCGGGGGGGGGGTTTGAAAGTGCACGGTGGCGTGCAGCGTTGGGCCCTAGTGCCAAAACGGGTGTGGTAGTAGCAGTGACCCGGAGTGGTAGGGCGGTCGGGCCTAGTGGGCCGGGAAGACCGCGTGGTCGTTGCCGTGAGGTCGGGCGCGACATCGCGAGCGGACTGCGCAGAGAGCAGCCGGTCGGCCTTTTCGGCTATGTCATTCAGGTCCATGGAGCCAGACTCCACAATGAGCGGGCGGATGCTGGCGGGGAGCTGCCGAATGAAAAGCGTGCGAAAGAGGGCGCCGGTGTTTTTGTCGTCCGAGAGGGACAGCATGTGGGAAAGCAGATCCGACGGTGAAGCGTCACCAAGGCCGGGGAGGTCAAGGAGTTGGCAGTTGCGCTGGTAAGAGGACGTTTGAAATTTTTTAAGGAGCGCAGCCTTCAGATGTTCGTACTTGCCTTCCACTGGTGGATCCTGCAGCGCTGCCCAAACCTTGGGGACTGTGGCGTAGGTGAGAGAGGAGACAAGGTAGTCGTACTTTGTGGCGTCGACTGTAATGTGTTTCAGCCGGAATCTGGACTCAGCTTGAACAAACCAGGCTTCGGCCAGGTTCTCCCAAAAGTCCGGTAGTTTAACCGTGACTGCGTTTGTATCCGCCATGCTAGCTTAGGATTCGTCCTGAGCGTCGGGGTCACCAGTGTTGAGATACCGCGGCAAACGTGGGAGTCGAGACCAGAGTTAGTAAAACACAACTGCTTTAATCAACCTCATGGCAAAGAGGAACTGGAAAAGCCCGCGCATCCACTTAAATACTCCCCAGACAGGAAGTGCTCCCGGCAGCCTGTCCCTGCGGGAAACAAGTTGCTGGAGGAAAGGGCCCCCGGCTGGGGGCGTCTGCTTAAACTGTCCGTGCCGCCTTGAGCGGATTATGTCCAGTGGTGGCGTGTTGCCACAGTCAAATCTTTAATGGACCAGAAATCATGATGTCTTCGACGGCACACGCTCAGTGTACGCTGTGCTAATCCTTCTGTTTGAGCCCTGCAAGTTCCGGGTTTCTGCAGGCACTGCGCATGCACAAAAACCCGGAACTTGCGATGTCAAGGTACGTCTTGATAGATCTACCGAACCGACTGAGAAATCACTTTCGCTGGCGAAGAGTTGGGCTATTTGTTGCCCGCGAAACTCTTATGGGTTAAGGGTTAATATAAATCTTAAATAAAAAATGATGCACAAACACTTAAAATTCGTTTATGCAAATAGTGGCCTGGATTAAAAAGTTTAAAATTATTTTTCAAAAAATTAAATTTTTATTGTATTTGGTGTAATTAAGGGACTTTTAATTAAATTTGAAAATCAGAACATTTATATTTATTAGAGTTGTCTAAATTGTTTAATTATTTGGGGATTCCTTTGCATGTCATTAGGGATTCCGTTTGGAAATGACTGCAATGGAATCCTTCTTTCTCATTGGAGGACCGGGCCCACGTGATCCCACGGACGCTTCTGAACCGCCTGCGTCCCTGGGATCCGTGGGCCTTTGCGCAGGTGTACGCCTGCAGGCCCAGGACCCGAAGTCTCCATGGCTTTGGAGCCAGGAGGTAAGTTTGTAGATGTTTTGTGTGTCGGAGGCACACTCCAGAGGTACGCCTCCAACCACAAATTCAGGGCCATTGTGCATAGTTTTATAAATGCATTCTTGTTTTTCTAAAATCTTTTCATTGCGTTTGATGTGAAACACCTAACCAATTGTCTTGTTCCAACTCAAGGATTTATTGTAGGCCACGTAGGAGACGGCAACTTCCATTGCTTTCTGCTCCTGAACCCAGAGGATGAGGATGAAATGAGGAGGATAAAAGAGTTTACTGATCGATTGGCCAGGTACAGTGGCAACGTCTTATTTAGAACGTATACGGCAATAGGATAGGCAAGGTCATAGATAAAAC
This sequence comes from Somniosus microcephalus, assembly GCF_052327205.1. Taxonomy (NCBI): domain Eukaryota; kingdom Metazoa; phylum Chordata; class Chondrichthyes; order Squaliformes; family Somniosidae; genus Somniosus; species Somniosus microcephalus. The sequence continues at coordinate 200,494,979 of NC_140992.1, read as the reverse complement.
AAGGGAAAGTGATCATTCAGCTTATTTTAACTCAACTGTCTAGCAATAAAAAAAAAACTTGCAGTCCCATCAGATTATCCAACTGGCCCTTGAATTAATCTAATGTTTTTGCCTTCCTTACCCTACCTGGGAGACCATTTCAAATGTTGATTGCTCTTTGCATGAAGAAGTCCTTTCTAAATTAACCTTTCACCTGTTTTAAGCTATGCGACTTGTTCTACTTCCATGGCTTACTATCAACTGTTGCTAAGGATTTACCCTTTCTGTACTATTTAACTCTATTCTCTGACAACAACTTGCATTGATATAGCATCTTTAACATAGTAAAATGTCCCAAGACGTTTCACAAAAAAATTGGCACAAAGAAAGAGATATTAGGACAGGTGACCTAAAGCTTGGTCAAAGAGATGGGTTTTAAGGAGTGTCTTAAATGAGGAGAGAAATGTTGAGAGGTTTAGGGAAGGAATTCCAGAGCTTAGAGCCTAGACAGCTGAAGGCATGGCCGCCAATGGTGGGGCGATGAAAATTGGGGAAGCACAAGAGGCAAGAGCTGGAGGAATGCAGAGTTCTTGGAGGGTTGTGACATTCAGGATCAGCCTCATGCTTTGATTAGAACACTACACAGTTTTGGCACCATTTATATTCTATTCATTTAGCAATACAAGTCAGCACTCTCTTCACTTTGTTGATTGATGCTCCAGTGATTTCACATTAAACACTGAGTCTAACATCCCAGATCTCTTTCAGCTTTCCCTTTAACTGGTTAGACTCCATCCATAGTGTATATGTAATGCCCATTGTCCCTTCTAACTTTGCAATACCATTAATTTACTTATTAAATTTCATCTCCCACTTTTGGGTGCATTTATAGATTTTATCCAACTTCTCACGCTCTAGTAGCCCTTCCTCAGGCTGTCAAGCATTTCACTGATCTCATCCATAGTTTTAATAGCCTGTGATAAATACCATACATTCCCAAAGAATGTATTTGTTTTCATCACTTTAAGCCTTCCTAGAAACCTCTATTTTATTGATGTGAAAATTAATAAGTCTGCTTGGATTATCTCGGTTAATGTAGAGCCCATTACTATAGTAACAGGCCCTCCATTAAAGGAGAAAATCCAACCATATTCTCTACTGAATACTTCAAGAAAGTAATTGTTGAGTGTATACATGACAAGACACCTGGTCTCTGTTGTTGCAATACCTGATTGCCCTGAAGAGAAGAAAATAGCATTTTTCAAAATGTTTTATTATCTGTTGAGCAGTGATCTCAATGTCGAGGTGGATTACTCCAGCTCAGTGATGGATACATGATGGACAGTGGTGGTTTGTAAAAACAACCACAGGTCATCTTAGATTTAATTTCACAAGATGATCTGTGCTTCAGTTGTTTGGAGGAGGCATTAAAAGGCTTACAAGTGCCAATGACACAGATTGTTGGGCTGTGCTACATGAAGTTTCATTTTTTTCCCCCCAAAGTGATTACAATATTAAGTGTGCATACTTGGCTGCAGAGGTGGCCAGGTTTGCCAACCTCCTATTGAGCAAGAATTCCTATGATACTATGGTGCCCACTTAGTAGAAACACAGAATTAATTGAAGAGGAGCTTACAATCCCTGAAAGCTGGGGGAATTGATGGTTGTTAGTGTGTCACAGGGGAGTACTCACGTGTTGGCAAAACAAAAGGGAAGGGAATTGTGGCCTAGTGATTAGCAGGTACTCTGGGCTTAAATTGGCTTCAGTATCGCTGATCCTGATACTTGCTCGCCAGTAGCTGTTTGACTTTCTCACTATGCCAGTTGGAAGGGCAGGAACAGTGTGTTCCTGAATCCATAATCAAGCTAGAACTTGTAGTTCAGAGGAGCAGATCTTTCCATGCTCTGTACTGCTCCCAGAATTAATTGCAGCCTGTGTAATTAGGTGGGAACTCCTGTTCTTGCCTACAGCATATAGAGACTTTAATCCCTGCCTCGTGCTGGGAGTAGCATTGAGAGGATAGGGGCACTGTTCTGGTGCATTAACCATCAGACATGGGAAGGAGTGGCACTGGGGACACTGCACCACAGAGAGGAGTTCTCAATCCCTTTAGGAGTTGTCAGAGAGGAGAATTCCTCACATGTATCACCTACCAGCCATGAGAAGAGCTGTATTGTTGAGAGCTGGCACCGCTTTGCCAGCCACCCACTCAGCTGCAGGTGAGTGTGCACTGTGGATGAAATTCATACAGAAAATGTGAGAAAAATGAAACAATTTTTGAATCAGCATTTACCCTTTGAAGACTGGAGTGGCACTTATGTAAAAAAAAACTGGAAAAACAGCTTTTATTTTTAGGTCATGTACTTTTTAAAAAATTGACAACGGGCACCTCCTCTAGCCAGGGAGGCAGGCAGACAACTTCTCCGAAATCAGATGTAGTAAGTATGGGTACGCAACGGTCCTTTAAAAAGGGAATAAGCAAGTTCCTGAGGGAGGAGGACATTGGGATGTTTGGGGGTCAGTTAAGTTCACCTGGTATTGGGTCTCTCAAAGCTTCTTTAATTGCCTTATGGAGATGGGAAGCATTTTTGTAGTTTTTCCTGAAATTAGTCCTTTTGTTGCCTCCCCCTGGTGTTAACATTATCAGGCATTGGTGAGGGCAATGCATGAGGCTGCAGCGTCTGTAGGATAGGATGAGCATTGATGGGCCTAACCAATTTTCCTCGTCCTTACTTTTATACGTTTACATCTAGGGGACTCACAAGTGCAACTCTTGGGAAAGCACTTGGCCTCCACACATAGACTGCTGAAGCTGAGAACTGAGCAGGTCAAGTGGAGGTCCATGAAGGTGAAGCCCTGGTGTTCTGCTGAACCTCCTAAGAATATCGTGATGTAATGTCGTACAGTTCTGTAAAATGCCACTGTTCTAAATGCATATTAGAAAGGTAGAGAATGACACGAGATTACCTGTAGAAGAAAGGTGGTGTATTTTGAAGGTAAAGGAATCTCTTATTACTGGGTATAAAAGATACGTCTGATAGCCTCATTACGACTTGTCAAGACTCAACCTGTCTGACTGCGAAAGAGAAACTGCATTGGAGCAAGAATACTGGAGAACATTTTTCAGAATAAAGCAGCACTAAAATACCCTGAATAAAATTCAGATTACGACTTAAGGTATTTTCAGAGATTCTTAAACAAAATACTCTTGCGGACGGCTCCCTGCTATGTCAGTTGGAAGGGCAGGAACAATGGCCTAGAAATTCAGTTTGCACAGTTTTGGGGCGCTAAAGTCGGGCGTTCGGTAAATTTAGCGCCCGCCGGAAACTGCAGGCAACCGCGCCGATATTCAGTGGATTTGGCCAAGAGTTTTGGCGAGCGCTGAAACTGGCGTTGCAATGCTCGGTTCCGGCGCTAAACCGGCGCTGCGGCCTGATAACGCCGATGCCGGGCGCAGCGCAGGTGCGGTCATGTGTTGCTTGACAGCAGACACCCTGACGCCGGCCTGCTCTTAAAGGGGGAAGGGTCAACTTTGACTGCTGCCACGCCCTGCACACTGGAGCCCTGCTGCTAGGCCTCAACAGTGCTGGTGGGACAAAATAGCGCCAGAACAGATGGAGATGGCCCGTGAAAGAGCCCAGCGCTTCTCAGACCATGCACTGAGGGTGCTGATTGATGCTGTCCAGGAGAGAAGACCCATCTTGTGCCCGGACAATGGCAGAAAGGCTCCCAGGAGAGAGTTCAGGAAAGCCTGGAGGAGCATTGGACGCAGGGTCTCCTCAAACTCAGATGTGCCCAGGACTGCGGACCAGTGCCGCAAAAAGTTCAATGACCTCTGTCGGCTGGTGAAGGTGAGTACCCTTTCCACTGTCCTCCTCATCCTTGCATGTGAGCCTCACACTATGGGCAAAGGGACCTCAAAGGCATAATGGGCAGCCCTCCTCACGCAGCAATGCCACTGGCATGATCATCAGCAGCACTTTCTGCACTGACCACACTGGCCAGGCTATTCCACCATGGGAGGCAGTACACACAGCAACAGGGCACCACACTGTACTTAGAGTCCGTCCTTTCTCTTGCAGGCCAAGCTGGCAAGAAATGCGCGCAGCCGGCTGGAGACCGGTGGTGGACGGCCCCACTACCAGGCTCTAAGTGCTCTGGAGGAGAGCGTCGCTGGACTCCTGCGTCCCCGGGTGACTGGCCCTGTAGCCATCGGGGATGCCGACCCTGTGCTGGAAGCCACTGGTAAGGAGATGACCGCTTGCAGCTCTCTCGTTGCCCTAGTGCTTCCGATCTAAATCCTTTCCCACTGACGGACAAATGTGCATAATGCCACCGCTCAGGCGTCCCTCGCTGACGCCCTGTCCTCACTTTAAAGCTACTCTTGTGCCTTCCTGCTTTCAGCTGCTGAGGAGGAGGTGGTCCCTGAGGCGCCGGGTGCCAGGCCCTTGGAGGAGGACGACGTCCAGGACGAGGAGGAAGCCGGGCCATCGGGCGAGCCCTCAGCCGTGCCACGGGATGGCAATGAAGGGGGGACGTCTGGCATGCAGGAGAGCCAGGGGGAGGTGTTGCAGGGGAGGGCAGATCCTGCTTGCAGTGGGGTCCAGGCAGGCGGCAGGGGTCGGCCAGCTCGGCCGGCTTCTCCCCAGCTGCAGAGTCCTCTCTCCAGTCCGGAGAGTGGCCTCGGCCAGGAGGTGCGCCTCCTGCAAGAGATCTTGGTGGCGTCTGACCGGCGCCACCATGAGTTCATGGGGGTTGTGCAGCAGATGCCGCACGCCATCGAGTCCCTGGCTCAGAGTGTGGCAGCATTCGGCCAATCACAGGCCAGGGGGGTGGAGCAACTGGCCGCAGCGCACACCAGGGGGGTCGATCTACTCGCGGCACTGCAGGAGGAGAGTCGCCAGAGAGGTCGTTCCCTCGAAACACTCTCACAGCAGCTGGAGGCACATACCCGGGCAGTGCGGTCACTGACTTCTGCCACACTCGCTTTGACGCAGAGGCGTCGCACCCGCACCCGCCGCCCTGCTGCAACACAGCGGCCTGGCCTCCAGCACATAGCTGCGCCAGCTGAACTGCCAGGCCGGACGACTGCCACTGTGTCTGCTGAGCCTCGCGCGCCTGGCAGCAGCCAGCTTGCCCCCCTTGGAGCATCCGACACTGCCACTCCCCCAGCCAGGGTGCGAGGAGCTGCTGCTGCCACTGATGCTGGCCAGCCACAGGCGAACCAGTCAGCAGCCGGCCCCTCCCGGGACGTGCGTCGTGTTGGCCGACCCCCAAGGCCATCTGTCGCGACGCATGGGGGCCCTCATGAGCCTTCCCCCAGCCTTGAGGCCGCCACAGGGCCCACGTTGAGGCAGAGCAGTAGGCCGGGCAGGGGCCGGGGAAGGCTCTCTAAGGACTCGCCCTCTCGGCACAGCCGCTAGAGTGTGGTCTCTGCGGCATTGTATATATGGGGGGGATTGTGTTTTGGGGGTTGATTTTTGTGGATGGCCGAAATTGAAGGCATTTTGTGTTTTTATGGGGGTCTTTCTGTTGGCGAGGGGGGCCCTTTTTTTGTTACGGCCAATGTTGAAGGCCATGTGGATGGCCAACTTTTGTTAGTCCTCCCCAGGTTGGGGGAGTGACATATGTTTGTGACTGTTTTTTGGGTGTGTTCTGTGTTTTTGAGTTTCATGTGGGAAGGGGCCTCAGTTTGTTAAATAAAGGTTTTTATTTATTCAGCTTGTCCAGGTGTCATGTTTCAAGTGTTTGCTGCGTTAACCGGCTGACGGCTTCCGGAGCGGCTGCCTTCAGGTGCGCTCATTCCCACAGGCCATTCCCTCACAGCGGGCCTAGAAGTGTCGAGCAATAAGCCCCCGGCGTACGGCCCTTGGGCCTTCTGGCCCCCTCCTGGCCTGCTCCTCCTCCTCCTCCCCCTCCTCCTCCTGATGGTCCTCCTGCTCGTCCTCCTCAGGTGGTGGTGCAATGTCAGGTGGCAGTGCCTGCGTCCGGCGGATAGCCAGGTTGTGCAGCATGCAGCACACGACGACGAACTGGGACACTCTATCCGGCGAATACTGTAGAAAGCCGCCGGAGCGATCCAGGCAGCGGAAGCGTTGCTTGAGGACGCCTATGGTTTGCTCTATGACGTTCCTTGTTGCTTGATGGCTTTTGTTGTATGAGTCCTCCGCTGGGGTCCTGGGCGCGCGGAGCGGGGTCATGAGCCATGTGCACAAAGGGTAGCCCTTGTCCCCGATAAGCCATCCCCTTGGTGGAGGCTGTGCCTGGAACATGTCAGCCACAGTAGTCTGGCGCAGGATAAAAGCATCGTGGCTGCTTCCTGGGAAGCGGGCATTTACAGCTAGGATGCGCTGCCTGTGGTCACACACCAGCTGCACATTGAGGGAATGGTAGCCCTTGCGGTTGCGGTAAACCTCGGGATTGTCTATAGGTGCCCGCATAGCCACATGCGTGCAGTCAATGGCGCCCTGCACCATGGGGAAGCCCGCGATCCTGCCAAATCCCACTGCACGCTGCTGCTGCCTCTGTTGGGTCATGGGGAAGGAGATGAACTGGTGTCTCCTCGCGAACAGTGCATCGGTGACCTGCCGGATGCAGCGATGTACGGCGAACTGGGAGATGTTCGCGATGTCCCCAGCAGCGGCTTGGAACGAGCCGCTTGCATAAAAGCTGAGAGCCACCGTCACCTTCACTTCCACCGAGAGAGACGTCCTGGACATGAGCTGTGGCTGCAAATCTGCGTGAAGCAGCTGGCAGATCTCTCCAACCACCTCCCTTCTGAAGCGCAGCCTCTTTACACAAAGTGCCGCAGACATGGTGACATAGGACACCTGCTGCCGGTATTGCCTGGGTGCGTAAGGCCTACGTTGGCGACGCCTGATGGCCCTTCTGTGTCCACGCATGGCTGCCCATCTCTCACAGCGTCTGCGAGCCCTCCTCACATAATGCTGCAACTCAATGTTGGCCCCCCATGCAGCCCCCATAATCAAGGTCGCAACAGTGAAATCAGCAAGAGTCAAATGTCAAAGCACTGGCCAGAAGCCAAAAATACCTCTCCTATCTTCTCCCAAATCTGGAATCTCTGTCCCTTGGTCTCTGTGAAGAAATCCAAAGCAGTGAAGTCATTGCAGCAAAATGGCTGTGCTTTATAGGTCAGTGGAGGTGCCCTTTAATTTGCGCTCCCCGAGGCCCACAGGGCCTCTGCAACGTTCCATTTTACAATTCCTAATAGCGCCACGCCCACATTGGGCGGGCGCCACTCAATTTCCGGGTTGGGGCGCTAAAACAGCGTTGCGCGAGGATATGACGTCATAAGCTGCGCGCGCACCCGAGCGGGCGCTAACACTTTGCGCCGGCGCTAAATCTCAAATGAATTTGGGCGTCGGCGCAGATCGGTCTGCATTCTGGCGCTAAGGCTTTATCGACGGAAATATAGCCCTTTTTTGGCGTTAGCGCCTGGCGCAGCCAACTGAATTTCTAGGCCAATGTGTTCCTGAATCCATAATCACTGTCAATCCATTGTTTGGTAAGAAATCTTGATTCAGTGCCGATTTGTCCCGTTGCTCAGTCCATGGGTCAGTTGAGAACTGACTAAAGATTCAAGCAGTACTGGGTGAGAGTTAAGTGCTTCATCCACTTCAGCTACAGGCCTGTACTGTATTGGAAGATACTTTATTGTAATGAGTCAGCTTGCTAAATACAGTCTTCTGTTTCTTTCTTTCTCTCACAGAAGAGCTCTGGCCATGCATGGCACCTGTACTGGGGAGCATGGCATAGGCTTGGGTAAGCGGCATCTCCTGACTGAAGAAATTGGTGCTGTCGGTGTGCAAGTGATGAGGGACATTAAGGCTGCGCTGGATCCAAAAAACATTATGAATCCTGGCAAAGTGGTGTAGAGCACTTCAGCGAGGGGATGCCCTTTCTCTATCCAAAGATCTCCACTTCACTACAATTAGCAAGTTAGAGTATCATTGGGATTGATAAACAGAAGTTTAAAACCTCCTTATGAAGGAAATGCATGGGAAAGTTTTACAGGGTTGTGTTACACCTCAATAATCACTACTAGACATTAGATTCTAAACAAAATACACATGCTTGACAGTTAAAAGTTACTCCCGTCTTAATTTGAGTACTTTATCAATTGATTTGTTGAAAAATGATCTGATTCCTCACAAATTGTTAGCTTGTTGCATATAAGATTATAAAATACACCTGAATCAAAAAGTAGCAAAGACTGCTTCATAATGAATACAGGACTTGTTACAAAAAGATTTCTGTTCAAGAAATGAATCATCAGCGCATTTCTACCCTCAGATGTCAATGTTTAATTTTTTTTAGTTTAAAACTTCCTTCATGTGTCATGAACTGATTATTTTGTTGCAGATTTGTGAATACTGTAATAAAAATGTTAGATTACATACAGTGCAGAGAGTCTTCCTTATTTCTTTATGAAAATTCAGCTTCCAAATGCAAATAGGAAACGTCATATCTCATCATGGAGGAAAACATTACTTAGGGACACTGTCCCTTTAGAGAACATCTTGCTACATGTGGTCATCTTCGCCCAGTGGAAAGCCACACTCCTCCCCCTGCCCCCTGCTCCCCCCCCCCATGTCATATTTAAGACCTTGTTCTGAAATGCAATCATAATTTTTTAAGCAGGAATAAACTGAGACAAATATAACACACACAAATGCAGGTGCTAGCATTACCATGTCAGAAGGAGAATTGAGGATTGGGCTAGATAGGAGCTTTATATCTGAAGTTTGAGCAGTAATCAGTCCAACATTCTTCCTCATTTGCTGAACGTTCACTTACAATTAGAATTATGCCAAACTAAGGCAAATCGTGGATGTGGCAATTTTAAAGGACCTACATCTTCAGGCTGGTTTGGAGCACAACAGAGCAAAGTGTTCTCAGGGTAAGAGTGAAACTCCAAATAAAAGCAAGGGATTTCTTCAAGAGTAACACACTGCAGATGGCCCATGAGGTTGTCACTACAGAGTGGTTATTACTGATTTCCCCTGATAAGTCCTGGCTTGCCAGAGAGAAAAACACTTCACAACCCATTTAATTTGTTCTACTTTAGTAATAAGTAAATTTGCTTTAATGACATGGGAATTATCTATTTGTTAAACCTAAGAAACAATTACCTGGATTGATGCAGTGTTTTGGTTCTATCGACAAAGGAACCCAGTGTTCTATGCACATCCATCAAGTGATGTATTCTTTGGAATGCAAAAGTGGTAGATTGCCTATGTCCTTTAGCACCATGGTTTGCAAAGACAAGTAAAATCCAAAAAAGAAATGGTTGAGACCTGTTTGAAAACCAAGTAAAATCCAGTGCATCCTGACCAAAGCAAGCACCTCCCCAACACTTTGTCAATATAAGGATTAGTAAGACTTAAGCAAGAGAAACTCAAAATTATATAAACCCATAGGCTTGACGTTCTAGAATCCAATTGGTCAGAACCAGATTCAAATCCCAGGTCCACTTTACCTGAGTCACATTTTCCATCTACCTTTCATAAACAGACTTGTGATATGCCCCTGCTCTTGATTCTGCCAAGGACAGATCAAAAGTGCAAACAACAGCTACAGAGATTTTCAACACGCTGGTGTAAACAGCAATTACGGCCCTGAAAGAATCACTGGTACATCACACTCTAATGGGCCGTAGTTTTGTTCTCTGTGGCGAATGCTGAAAAGAGGTAGTGTGGGCCTGGAGGACCAGTATGTCTTCTCTCCAACCACGAGCTTAGCCAAAACATCTTTTCTGGAATATGCCTGGGTGTAGCTGAAGTTGTGCTTTGTAAAATCACAACCTGAGGTGTCTCTATGGCTGGAGAAATCAAGCTCGGACATTCTTGTATTCAGGATCACTTTAGTGCAAAAATAAAATAAATCGAGTTAGATGAACAGCAAAATATAGGAAACAAATAACTTCCCAATGTGTTTATGAATTCAAAACAGTGGCTGAAAATGGTGAGAAAAAACTAATTATGCCATTCAGAATTGTTGTGTCCATGTATAATAAGACACGGATTGCGGAGAACGGTACAACAGGTGTTTACTCAACGTGGCTCAGTGGAACTGATCTGTACAGATTACTACTCAGGGCTATATACAGGTGTGGTCACTGCCGGTACTGCAGTATACATGAGCTGTAAAAGATAGTTCCCCCCTTAAAGGTATATACATTACAATTCCTCCCCTTTTAGATTAACAGTACCATAACACTCATTTAACAATTAAATATCAAACTAATTACAATTAACACTTTTAACATGCAACATTAGCTGAAAATAGTCTATTTATATATTCAGTCTTTGGGGAGGCTTCCTGATCTTTTCTGGATAGCGCCTTTCCCGAGTGTCTTGCTCTTGGTGCGGAGGCGATTCTGGCCCCCTGTCGTCGGTTGATTCATCAGCTTCCGATGCTACTGTTTCTGGGGGTAGATGCGACCTGTACGTCGGGTTCATCACCAGGTACGTATGGGCGAGGCATGGGGCTGACTTGTTCCTGTGACTCTAGGATCTGGTCAGCATGGCGTCTCACGATGCTCTCCCCAACGTCCACTGTGTACATTAGTGGGCCCTGCCGTGTGCATATCGTTCCTGGCTGCCATTTTTCTGTTCGGTAGTCGCGGGCCAAGACTGTTTGCCCTACATTGAAGCTCCTTGTTGGCTTCTCATGGATGTGCTGGAATTGCTTACTCTCAACATCTCTTCGTACGTTTGGTCTGAGCAAATCCAGGTGAGATCTTAACCTTCGGTTAAAGAACATCATGGCTGGGGCCTGGTTGGTGACTGCATGTGTCGCATTCCGGTAGGCGAACAGGAAATTGTCCACCTTGTGCTGCAGCGGAATGCTGTCATTGTACATAGCCTTTATTGCCTTCTTAAAGGTTTGTACGAACCTCTCAGCCAATCCATTTGTGGCTGGATGATACGGGGCGGATGTGTAATGCCTTACCCCATTCTTTTTCAAGAACCTCCGGAACTCTTCGGACACAAACTGTGGTCCGTTGTCGGAGCAAATCTGTTCTGGCAAGCCATTCCTGGCAAAAATGGTCCGTAGGACTGCAATAGTTTTCTCCGTGGTGGTGGAGGACATTTTGATGACCTCAGGCCATTTCGAGTGCGCATCCACGGCTATTAAAAACATTGAGTCCATGAATGGACCAGCAAAATCAATATGCACCCATTGCCATGGAGATGAGGGCCACTCCCATGGGTGTAGAGGGGCCTGTGGTGGTGCATTTTGGACTTTCTGGCATCTGGAGCAGCTCTTGGTCAGGTCCTTGATTTGTTTATCGATTCCTGGCCACCACACATAAGCCCTGGCTAGGCTTTTCATTTTTAACCCTCCCAGATGACCCTCATGAAGCTCATTGAGCACTCTATCCCTTATCTTGGGTGGAATTACCACTCGGGATCCACACATCAAGGTCCCCCGGCACACTGACAGCTGTTCTCTCCTTGTCGAGAATGCTAGCAACAGTGAGTCGCCATGTGCTGGCCATCCCTTCACCGTCAAATCATATACCCGAGACAGTGTCGGGTCATTTCGGGTTTCCTTTTCGATACAAGCGTTAGTTACCGGTCGGTATTCAACTATAGTCGAATGGAATATTTCGACAGGATCCACTGCTGGTGCTTCCTCCGCAGTAGGCAGTGGCAGGTGTGATAGCCCATCAGCATTTCCATGCTGTTTCGTGCCCTTATATTCAATCTCATAGTGGCGCGCCCCTAGAAAAAGTGACCATCTTTGTAGTCGTTGCGCAGCCATCACCGGAACGCCCTTCTTCGGATTAAAAATGGAGACAAGAGGCTGGTGATCAGTCAGCAAGGTGAATTTCTGCCTGTGCAGATAGTGATTGAACTTTTTCACTCCCCACACTAGGCTGAGGGCCTCCCTGTCAATCTGGGCGTAGTTACGCTCAGCTGAGATTAGTGATCGTGACGCAAAGGCTATTGGCCTCTCTGAGCCGTCCGAGAATTTGTGCGACAGCACCGCTCCAATGCCGTAGGGTGACGCATCACATGCCAACCGAATTGGTAATGCTGGGTTGTAATGGGCCAATACCTCTTTCGATGTGATTAGTGTTTTGCTCTTCTGGAAAGCTCGTCTACATTCGTCACCCCACTTCCATGGCACCCCAGTTTGCAGTAGGGTGTTCAGTGGGTGTAGTATTGTAGACAAATTTGGCAAGAACTTATGGTAGTAGTTTGCCAGCCCGAGGAACGACCTCAGTTGTGACACATTTTCCGGTGCTGGAGCCTTGACTACTGCCTCAATCTTCTCTGGGGACTTATGTAACCCCTCTTTATCAATAACGTGGCCACAATACGAGATCTGTTTTCTAAAAAACTCACATTTGGGGCGGTTAGCTCGGAGCCCATATTCCTGCAATCCAGTGAGCACCTGCTCCAGGTTGGCAAGGTGATCACTGTCATTTTCGCCCGTGACCAGGATGTCGTCCAAATAACACTGGGTCCCTGGGATCCCTTGCAGGACTTGTTCCATTGCCCTCTGCCAAATAGCCGGAGCTGATGCTACCCCAAATACCAGCCGGTTGTATTGGTAGAGACCTTTATGGGTGTTGATTGTGAGGTATTTTTTTGATGCTTCTTCTACCTTCATTTGCAGATACGCCTGGGCCAGATCAATCTTAGTGAAGCGTTTCCCTCCAGATAGCGAGGCAAAAATATCTTCAATCTGCGGAAGTGGATATTGTACGGTGTGAAGGACAGGGTTCACTGTTACCTTAAAGTCCCCACAGATGCGAACCTTCCTTGGTTCCCCAGGCGTGCTGCTCAACGACTTTTTCATCACAGGGATGATGGGTGTAGCCCACTCGCTCCAGTCTACCTTGGACAGTACACCTGAACGTTCCAGACTCTCCAGCTCTGCTTCGACGGCTGGGCGGATCGCATAAGGTACCGGTCTGGCCGTAAAAAATTTTGGGCTTGCGTTTTCTTCAATTTTAATCGTCGCTGTCATGCCTTTTAGTGTTCCGAGTCCTTGCTGGAACACTTCTTTCGCGTCAGCTAGGATCTTTGACAGTCGCCCAGGTGTGACGTCGTCATCCTTTTTGTCAGCCACAGTCAGTGCCTGTATGGAATGCCAATTCAGTTGTATTTTCCAGATCCATTCACGTCCCAGTAATGGTGGTCCTCCATCTTGCAATACATACAGGTCTAGTTTTGGTGTTTCCTTACCGTTATATATAACGGTCACCCTTATTTTTCCTTTGGGGTAGACTTTTTGCCCTGTGTACGTCTTCAAAATAATTTTTGTGTCTCTCACGGGTATGTGTGAAAATAACCGCTCGTAGTCCCATCGGTTTATGACTGTTAGGGCTGATCCTGTGTCCAATTCCATCTTTACCTGGACTCCTGCTATCTTGAGAGTGACCCAAATGGTTCGGTGATCCTCCGTTGTGATCACATTATGTAGTTTCAGACAACTCAGTTCCCTGCTTTCGGAGTCGTTATCACTCTTTTGTTCGTCTGAACTATTCTCCGTCATCTTATGTACCTTCTTGTACTTTCCTTTGGTAGGTTTCTTATTGCTGGTTTTCTTTCCCGACCTGCAGACTCGTGCTATGTGTCCTACTTTTCCACACTGTCTGCACACTTTGTCTTTGAACCAGCAATCATTCTGGTCGTGTGTTGTTCTGCCGCAGCGATAGCACTTCTCTGTTCCATATGACATTTCGTTTGTGCCATATTCTTGCGGTCTCTGTTGTATCTCTGCAGCGCCCCGTGCTGCTGCTTCATATGATACCGCAATGCTGAAAGCCTTTTCCAGCATAAGGTCCTTTTCAGATAAAAGCCGTTTCTGGGTTCCTTCACTTTGAAACCCACACACAAACTTGTCCCTTAAGGTATCTGCCAGTCCTGCTCCAAACTGGCAGTGTTTCGATAATTTGCGCAGTTCTGTTAAATAATCAGCATTGCTTTCATCCTTATGCTGGTTCCGTTTGTGAAACTTGAATCTTTCTGCTATCAGCAGTGGTGTGGGGTTTAAATGTTCCTTTAGTATCGTTACTATGTCTTCAAAACTCTTTTCCATTGGCTTCGTTGGGGTTACTAGATTTCGTAATAAACCATACGTCTTTTCACCCATTAAATTTAACAATACCGACGCTTTCTTGTCATCTGACACCTCATTTGCCTTGCAGTACACCTCTATTCGTTTGACATATGTAGTCCGATCTTCGAATTCATTGTCAAATGCGGTGATACTGCCACTCTTCGGCATTTTGGGTGTGGTTTAAAATGGCATCTCCCAATGGCTTAAAATGGCGTCTCCCGCGCTTTCCTTCCTCCCCCGCTGCTGCCAACGCCGCTCTCGGCGGTCCTCGTGGCAATGGCGGCGCCGCGCGGGTTTCTGCGCGTCTCTCTCTCCGACGCTGCTCGGCCCCTGAACACCGGCTGCGCCCTGTGCGCTCTGCCCTATCTCTCTCTCCCCCGTCGACGCTGCTCAGCCCTTTGCTGTGCCGCTTGGTCGGGCTCTAGCCCGCCGCTGTCCGGGAAGGGTCTGCGCACTACCTGTTGCCAGCCCGTTTCGCTGGACCACCTCGACTGGAAAGCCAAGCCTGGCTCTTGACAGTCTCCCCCGCAATTCTCGAGTCTCTGCTGGATGACTGGGCGGTTGCCCGTGGTCGACGCCCGAGTCTCTGGCCTTGACCTCCAATCCGCTGATCTCCAGGAACGAATCCCCGGGAGGTGATGCAGAGTTGCAGGTAGGTTCGAACTTGCCTCGTCGTCAATGTTGTGTCCGTGTATAATAAGACACGGACTGCGGAGAACGGTACAACAGGTGTTTACTCAACGTGGCTCACAGTGGAACTGATCTGTACAGATTACTACTCAGGGCTATATACAGGTGTGGTCACTGCCGGTACTGCAGTATACATGAGCTGTAAAAGATAGTTCCCCACTTAAAGGTATATACATTACAAGAATGACCTCTTGTACACAGTGGAGTGTGGAAAATAACTGAAAAAATGGCTACAAACAGTGCAAACTTCCTAAAAGGCCAGTGTCCGTAGGTGAACAAATGAAACAAGGGAAAGTACAGGTTTGGAAAAGGCCATTGCAGGCCTGAAATGAGGGAGTTTTTATATTAGGAACAAGAGTAGACCATTTCGCCCCTCGAGCCTATTCCGCCATTCAATGAGATCATGGCTGATCTGTGACCTAACTCCATATTCCACTAAAAACACTCGATATGCCGCTGTCTTGCACAATATAGAAAACTAGTGTTACTGTAGTTCCACTGATATGGGAGCATGTAACTTTAAAAAATGTGTGCAGTCCGAACACAGCAGCCATATCAGATTCCACATTTTTTTGATAACACTCCTGAGAGGTGCCTTAGGGTGTTTTATTACGTTAAAGGTGTTATATAAATTAAAGTTGTTGTTGTTAAAGGCTCAAAGGGGATACAATGTTTTAATGAAATTGATAAATGTTACAAATTATTTTGGTACATTATTGTGGCTGGGACATTCATGCCATATGAAAAATGAAAATTGCCCATGTTTGTTTGCATATTCACTGTCTGTTAACCCTGGTGAGATTGGGTGGCTGCTGTTCTTCTCAAATATTTGTGTGAATAGTTATTTCAAATCCAAGACAGTAACAGTTACGTATTCTTTGCATAATAAATGGACTTTTCTTAGTCAAAGTGTATTGAAGAAATCTTATTTCTTGCCACACGGGAAATATTTCGTGTAAACCTAATGTAGACTAATCCATGACATTTGAACATGTCTGAATTCAGATGGGTTTTACTGATTCCGAAACTTGGTACATTGCTTAGTGCAAACTTCAGCTATGGAGTAGGTTAAAGATATGGAAAAATAGAACTCAATAGCCAACATTCATAGTAAATTTTGCCCAAGGACTGTGAAGTATTAATGGTACCAAGCATAAAGATTAAATAGCAATGAAAGGAAATGCATGAGAATAACTAAATGGAGCAACAAAGTTAACAAAAAGCACAGCAAAAACACTAAAGAAAGAACTTACATTTATACAGCTCCTTTCATGGCCTCAGGATGTTCCAAAGCGCTTTACAACCAATGAAGTACTTTTGACGTGGAGCCACTGTTGTAATGTAGGGAATGCGGCAGCCAATTTGTACATAGAAAGGTCCCACAAACAGCAATGTGTTAATGACCAGATAATCTGGAGGTTATTTTTAGTGAATGTTAATTGAGGGATAAATATTGGCCAGGACACTCTAAGATCTCCCCAACTCTTTTTTGAAATAGTGCCATGGGATCTTTTACATCCACCTGAAGGGGCAGACAGGGCCTCGATTTAACATCTCATCTGAATGACAGCACCTCAGACAGTGCAGCACTGTCTCAATACTGCACTGAAGGGTCAGCCTGGATTATGTGCTCAAGTTCCTGGAGTGGGAATTGAAACCACGAGCTTCTGACTCAAAGGCAAGAGTGCTACCCACTGAGTCACGGCTGATGAGATGATCTAAGCTTAGATAGTAAACGTAGAAAGATAAATGTGAGAAGTCACACAACACCAGGTTATAGTCCAACAGCTTTATTTGAAATCACAAGCTTTCGGAGCGCTGCTCCTTCACCTGAAGAAGGAGCAGCGCTCCGAAAGCTTGTGATTTCAAATAAAGCTGTTGGACTATAACCTGGTGTTGTGTGACTTCTCACATTTGTCCACCCCAGTCCAACACCGGCATCTCCACATCATGGTAGAAAGATAACAATGCAGGCTACGGGTAACTCAGCCACTGATCCTCGACACAACAATGAAAAAGAGAGTGAGCAGCAGAGCAGGAGCAGTCTTGCTGGAGAATTTTTCATCAAGTGGTTCAAGGCGGAAGAAATTCAACCGACAGCCAACACCTTATTTGCAATTGGAATGATAGTAATCAACTTCAGTACAACACAAAAATATCTCAACAACCAGGTGGAGATGTACAACTTTTTGTTTGATCCAGAGTTGGAGGGATGTGTTTACAGTTTTCTCACAAAAGGAAGGCACAAGTGCCTTTGGAATGATCTTCTTCCCCCATCCCACCCCCGGTTAGTACATGGAAGATATAAAATCCAGCTTAAATTCAGCCTTCATCGTACATTAGAAACTAAATAGGTAAAGCCATTTAGATTAAAAAAAATTGATCTGAATGGTGCACTATCCTTCACAAAAGCAAAATACTGCAAATGCTGGAAAGCTGAAATAAAAACAGAAAATACTCAGCAGGTCAGCCAGCATCTGTGGAGAGAGAAACAGTTAACGTTTCAGGTTGAAGACCTTTCGTCAGAACTGGAACAAGTTAGAGATGTAACAGATTTTAAGCAAATGCTGGGGCAGGGAAAGGGGGGAGGGGAGGAACGAACAAAAGGCAAGGTCTGTGATAGGCTGGAAGACAGGAGTGAAGGCAGGCGTGATTAAATGACAAAGGTATGATTGTACAAAGCAAAAGAATTCCTTTGTGGATTGGCTCCAGTGCAGCTGGGTGCAGTGTGAGCATTTGTTAGAGTGTTGTTCTGTTTAAATTAAACATTGAATGAATTTTAAGGAAAAACAGCTCCAGTAATTCAAATACATTGTCAATAGTTCATCTGCATGAAAATGTGGAAAATAGTAAATAGAACTGGCATGCTGTACAGTATAAATAATGTAAAATGTTGTGTTAGCTCCAGCGATAAAGGATAATGCTGCTTTTATATCACAGGACTATTTGCAGTGGAAGCTGTCTTATAATTAATTTGGTTCCTGTTGTTGCCAAGTTGCTCCATTTTTTTTCCCCTCAACAGCCTTTTGCTGGTTCTCTGTCAGGTTGCTAAATGAAATAAAACAGACCAGAGTCAGGACCTGCTTCAGCAACATGCTATTTTCTTTTGGCTTATTCCAGAACACTATTGAATGACTGTTGTGAAGTCCATTGTCCAGCCTGTACTGTGCCCATGCTGTACGCAAATTGGCTACCGTGTTTTGTTCACATTAAGACAATGGGGGAAAAATACGGTTGATTTGCACCTCCCGTTAGCACACCCTAAGAGGGTGCTAACGGGGTGCAAAGCAACTAACACCTGGGCGGGGCGCTGCTAATGCCTCCCGCAAGATTCAGCAGGAGGTTAGCAGTGGCGGTAACCATTCAGGGGGGCCTACCTGCCTGCCGGGGCGGCGCAAATTAAAGGGGAGATGCTGGGCGGCCATTTTTATTGCTGGCCACCTGCCAGCACCTGCCCCTGATGCCATCCCTGGCTTCCCGAGAAGCCCACCCGTGGAGTACCGGCTGCACTCCGTGAGCCCGGCACTCCTCGAGTGCTGTTCTTTTGCCGGCACTCCGATCCCTGGTGGCCCAGCACTAGGCCCCTCCCCTTTAATAAGGGGAGGAAGGCCTGCAGTACCGCAGCGCGTAGGTCCTTCTTGGTGCGCTACCAGTGAATTTTGGGCGCAGGGGCGCTAACTTTTTCGTGGCGCTAAAAGTAGCCCCAAAGGTGGCACGATCCAATTATGCCCCCAATGACTGCACTTTAAAAGTAGTTGATTGGATATGATGCGCTTTGGGATGTCACGAGGATCTGAAAGGCATTATATAAATGCACGCTATTTCTTATTCCACACAGGCAGTTCTGGGAGAAACACTCATTCGCCAGCATTACTGGTTTTGTGGAATGTGTCCCAAGTCTCAGTGGCTGTAAACCAGCAGAAACATTTCCCTGCTGTTGCAAGATTGTGAAATGTTTCAGGGGCACATGGCCCAGAGCATAATTGGACTGGAATCTTGCCAAAAATTTAGCCCAACTATGCATATGCGGAATTTCCCTGCCTTGACTTCCTGTTTCAATGGCAGCTCAGCTTAGCTGTTTTAGATTAAAATGGATCCTCTGCACAAAGATGCACAGCATCGAGGTCTGGGAACTGCGCACAAAGTTACTCTCCGTCTTTTTCCAAGTTCCATAGTTCACAGTTGTAAATATAACAGGTAGGATCAGGGCCTTTAATGAACAGAGTTCGGCTCTCAAATTAATACACAATATTTCCACATTTTTCATGGTTGACGAGTGGATTGGACTAAAAACAGAAAATGCTGGAAACATTCAGCAGGTCAGCCAGCATTTATGGAGAGAAACAGAGTTAAAGTTTCAGGTCGACCTTTCAGTTAGAGATGAACAGCTTTTAAGCAAGCACGGAGCCAGGGAAAAGGGGGGCAGGAAAAGAACTAAAGGGAAAGGTCTGTCATAGTGTGAAGGGCAGGAGTGATTAAATGGCAAAAGGGATGATGGTGCAAGGCAAAATGAGGCGATAATGAGACAAGTATAGAAACAAAAGATGGGTCCAGAGGAGAGGTAAATAGTTACTGCAGAATAGCAGAGGAGAAGGGAAGCATAGAAAATCTGGCAAAGACAAGGCAAACGTGGTCCAGAAACATGGGACAAGAAAGGCAGGTAGACCCCAGGGGTGCAGACCACCTCGCCGGCCGTATACCAGATCCCCACCCCAAACACCAGCCCACATTTTCTCCATGGCCAGTGGCTCTGGTGCAGCCATCCTTCAGTACCAGTGCTGTCTGAGGAAAAACAGGAATGGTGGTTAAGTTCTAATGTTAACTCAATGTTAAGGGCGGAAGAAGAAGAAAGACTTGCATTTATCTAACTCCTTTCACGACCTCAGGATACCCCAAAGCACTTTACAGGCAATTAAGTACTTTTGAACGATAGCAAAATACTGCGGATGCTGGAAATCCGAAATAACAGAAAATGCTGGCAAAACTCAGGAGGCCAGGGCAGCATCCGTGGAGAGCGAAACAGAGTTAATGCTGCCCTGCTGAGTTTTTCCAGCATTTTCTGTTGTTATTAAGTATTTTTGAAGTGTAGCTACTGTTCTAATGTAGGAAAGGCGGCAGCCAATTTGGCAAACTCCCACAAACAGCAATGTGATAATGACCAGATAATCTGTTTTTAGATGTCGTTAGGAAGGATTAGACTACCATCACTATACCAATCCGAACAATCTCCGAGAAGTTATTACTCATCAGTTCCCTTCCAGGATACTTGAACTGGGTTATTTGTTTTAGATCCTCATTGTCCAGATGGTAAGTGATTAAGTTACATAGCTAAAAATTTAATAAAAATGACTTCAGTTTTGGCTTAAGTTTACTGATCTCCAGCCAATTTTCTTATCTCTTCTGAAGACATGTCAACTTTCCATGTCTTCTTCTGTTAAGAAAAGTATTGCACCGCTGGTGAATCTCAAATTGTCGGTGATTCCTCCCCTGATCGTCACACTGGCATTTTCCATTTCTCCAGCAGCTTCCTTGACAACACGTTCTAAGTAAAGTGTTGTGGGAGGGGAGAGCAGACAGCCGTAAATAATTACACTGCCCGAGAACCAATCTCTGCAACTCTTCCAGGACTCTCTGCTCGTTTATACAGATCTTGAGCTTGAACTGTTCTGGCAGGCATGTTTAGATACTGGAGCTCGGTGCCAGACTTCCAACAGCGGCTTTCTTGAAGTCATTGAAAAATCGCTATGTAGTTTCTTTTTAAACCAATTTTTTTCGACTAACTGACACAGAATTCTCACATGCCCTGCTTCTCCTTCTCAAAGACTCTTCTGATCCACTTTTCCAGGGTCTTTTGATATTTCAAAAATCACATGCCTGCCATGCGAATTTGACGAATCTACTAGAATTTCCATTTTATGCAACGTCTCCTTGCTTTGAGACTGTAACTGTTTCTTATTCCATAGGTCAGAGGTGCTTTTGTCCTGTATTTTCTATAACAGTAAATCCCTTTCTCTTCTGCCTGATTCAGCAGCAAGACTGCTTGTAGTGGGCCTGTACAATTCTCTCCATCGCTCTTCCATTCCATGTGCTGCCAAGAGCCATTTTTTATTCTTGTCTTTGGCGACTAAAGACTTTTGCCCTTGTGTAACCCTGCTGTCAGTTTTCACAACACTGCCGTCTCATTTTTAAATAAAATCCCTGCCTTTCCAATTCACTACATTGCATTTTCAGTCACTTTCCCTTGTATTCTGTGTTATTTGCCATGACCATTCTTGTTAACAGGTTGTACACATTGTAATTCTAACTTGGCATTGAGACCTTTCTTCACTCTTTATAATTCATCAGCTGGGTCAAAAATTCATCACTGTCTCAGGGATTCTTCTGCTCCGCTTAGACCCGGGAACCTCAGCAGCTGGGTATTTTTAAGGAGGACTCGACTGCTGCCAACAACAAAGTTGCAGCGCATGTGCAGTTTCAGTGGGTTTTTTGGTTGTTCTCACCAGCCTTCCCACAGATTGGTGGAGGAGAAGGGGGGGAGAGGAGAGGAGGGGAAGGAGGAGGAGGGGAGGGGTGGGGAAAAGAGAGAAAGGAGGGGTGGGGAAAAGAAAGGAGGGGAGGGGTGGGGAAAAGAGAGAAAGGAGGGGAGGGGTGGGGAGAAGAAAATAAAAATTTAAAGTTGAACTCGTGTTTCTATTAGCTTATGAAAGTTAACATCTATGCACAGAAATACTTCCGAGCAGTTTTCGGTTAATTGGCAGCAGTCACTCGGTTTTAAGAATGTCATTTAAAGTGATGTCATTGAGATCACACCTGCCCTCCACCCTATCACAGACCTTTCCCTATTGTTCTTTTCCAGCCCCCTCTTTTCTCTGGCTCCGTGCTTGCTTAAAAGCTGTTCATCTCCAACATCTTCCAGTTCTGACAAAGAGTCATCGACCTGAAACGTTAACTCTGTTTCTCTCTCCACAGATGCTGCCTGACCCGAGTGTTTCTAGCATTTTCTGTTACTGTGTCATTTAAAAAAAATTCGTCGGCCTATATCTTCCAGTTAGGAACCATTGTAGCAAAGGCTTAAAATTTTGTTTTTGTTTTCAAGAGTTCACATACTCTTTTTCTTGAGTTTAATTGCATTAATACACGAGATTCGTCATCCTGACTATGCACGTGCTGAGTTGTTGGAGCAATATGTTTGATCTTGGTTTGACTGGGCTGGTGAGGACAGGGTTCCTGCCTATATCAATGGGTGCTCCTGGTAGTTGGGGCCTCCGTCCTTGTGTGGCTACAGGTAGGGAGATGCGGTTAGCTTATTTGTTCTCCGGGAGCTGATTTGGGTGATGGGGACGGGGATGTAACAAGGGAGCCTCCAGGAGTGAGCCCCAGATTGTTCAAGTGTTGCCCCAGTTCTTGGTGAAGAATGAATGTTACAAATTCTAATTGGGTTATGTCCAATAGTGTTTCAGCCACATGTTGCGAGAGGAGCTGCATTCCACCACACTGGGGAATTCAGAGAGAAACATGTGTACTGTACAGAGCCCCCCTACAGTGGGGAAGCTCAAGCCATAAGGATTGTGTTCGTGGCTTCTTGGACCACAGTTCAGAATGGCTAGATCTTACAGGCCTTTAATAGAGTGCAGGACTAACTCCAGAACCACAGCACATATCTGCTCTGCCATGCTATGGAGTTGAACAGAGGAAGGAGTAGGAACAGATGAGCAGATTCAAAGGACCTTGTTAAACCCGACTGCAGTGCCACAAGTTTCTGCACCAACCTGCATTGCACCGCAGAGCAGTGAGATACAGATTTATTCCTCCAATCTGCAGGGCTATGGGGAAAGAGCAGTTTAGGGGGACTAATTGGATAGCATTTTCAAAGAGTTGGCACAAGCACGATGAGCCGACTGGCCTCCTTCTGAGCTTTCTGCTTTCATCGTCTGCTAATTCTCATCGGCTTGTTCCCATGGGTTTTTAAATCCGCTTATACGTTCTAAATCATTTACCTGATGGTTTACATGTGCTCCGAAACTCAGCAGCAGCACTTTATGCAATGGGTCACGTATTTTAAGATCCAACAAAATCATAAAAGTTCTGACGAAGGGTCATCGACCTGAAATGTTAATTCTGTTTCTCTCTCCACAGATGCTGCCTGATCTGCTGAGTATTTCCAGCATTTTCTGTTTTTATTTCAGATTTCCAGCATCGTGGAGAGAGAAACAGTGTTAACGTTTCAGGTCGATGACCCTTCATCAGGACATAGTTAGGTTGTCTTGCATGTGTTACGCTTGCTGTGCCTTCTAATTAACTGCTAAGTACTTGCGTTTGTACACATTACCCTTCACACTAAAATGTTTCAAAGTGGTTTGCACAATTCATTACTTTTGAAATACAATGATTTATTATATAGGCAAGCAGGACAGTCATTCTTCACCAGAACTTACCACATCAACTAGGAGTTGAATGATCCATCAATTTGTTTTCAAGTGGTATTGATTGAGGGAGGAATGTCGGCAAGGACTCCACTCCGTTCTTTCAAAATGTCACAGGATTTTTAAACATCTACCTCAATCCCAGAACAGGTGGTTATCGATACATAAAGCAACCACAGCTGTTCCAAAATTTAAGGCAACAGCCCAAAGGATGACATTCATCGACTAAAGAGCATTCCTTTACAAATAAAACAGGGACACTGGAATCCCTAGTGTTGAAGGAAATCTCAGGCAAAATTCAGCATCATCACCTTTATTGCAGGATTTGGCACATTTTAAATTGCAAAGAGAAACATTGGAATTTTCACCCTAAAATTGCTGGGACAAACTGTTGTTTGTGGGATCTTGTAATGCCCAAAATAGCTAATGTGTTTGCTTACATAACAACAGTAATGAAACTCCAAAGTAATTTGTTGTATATGAAATGCTCTTGTGTTTGGGAGATATGCATGGGCCTGAATTTGCGGTCGGAGGTTTTCTGTGGGTGGATGCCTCCGAACCACAATAAATCTATGTACCTACCTGATGGTCCTGGATCCACGGAAACTTGCGCTCCTGGGCCTCTACGCGTAGGCCTGCGTAGAGGCCCACGTATCCCAGTCCGCGGTTTGCAAGTGCTCCTGGATCACATAGGCAGGCTAACCAATCAGAAAGGGGATTCTCATTATGCTTTTGGGGATTCCATTTACGTATGGAATCCCCATAAGCTCAATAGGAATCACCCAAAAAACACATTTTTACTGCACTGAAATAAAAAAAGTTACATGTTTCAAATTAATTAAAATACAATTTAATTAAACATTTAAAAGAAAATTTTTATTTTTTGAAAAATAAATTTAAACATTTTTCAAGGCACCAAAAATAACAAACTTATTTTACAGGTTTTTTAATGTTAAAATGATTTAAAACATTTTAATATTTATTTTCACCCATATGCTGGTAAAAGGCAGCCTTCTGCCTGCATTTACCAGACATAACAGTTTCATGGGCATTCACTGGGCAAGAGTTGGGCAAATAGCCCAACTCTCCGGCAGCGGATGTCCATTTCCTGGGGACGTGTGTCTTGCGAGGCACTTACAGCCGCGTACACAGTCATAGTCCCTGGAAAATCTGGGCCAAGACGTTAGTAATTTTAGATATTCTGATCACTACTTTCTCCCTTAAGTGGATCCCATGTCCATTATGATCAGGAGGTTACCATTGCTGTTTAATATCTAGTTGTACAATAGCATGACTAAAGCAGAATAATTAACTGGATACCATAAACTCACGAGCCTTCATGGTGCTTCTCCATCCGACAGAACTGATAAACAGGGTGGGGCGCGACCAATGAAAAAAAATCACACAGCTGGTTTATTTTGCAGATTACATGTGACTGAACATATGAAAAATGATGGAAAGGAAAAGATCTACTGGTCCATCCACACAAATGTGCTATCTTGTGCATTGCAATACATACACTCCCCACTCCACCCGGAGCCATTTCATCTCCTGGGAAAGGCAAAAAAACAGATGAAAAACCCAGACCAATTAGGGGAAATAAAATCTGGAAAATTCCTCTCTGAATCCCTTAGGCGATCAAAAAGGATTCCAGGAGACCACGCTGGCCCTGATTAACATTACAAAGTTCCTATCTCTTGTACGAGGAGATCTCTTCCCCAGCCAGAAACAACAACAACTTGTATTTATATAGGCCTAGAAATTGGGTATAGCCCCGCTTGAGGCGTTAGAACTGGCGCTGCGCAAAATTTATAGCCAGACGAAACTTATCGCCTGGCGCGATATTGGGTTGCATCGCCCCTAAAGGGGATTGAGGCGCGAATTCAGGTGTTACACGGGACTCCTAAGGCGCTAATCTTCCGGCGCAACCCAATATCGGAGCGGACGGGCGCAGCGCAGGTGCTCTCTATTACTGATGACCACGAGACTTCCAGGCGCCGGCCAGCTCTTAAAGGGGTGGGTCAGTCAGCTTCAGCATGCACACTCTTCGCCTTGCAGGCCTCAGAATCGGCGCAGGCCGTTCTCTGGCGTTAAAAACTTGGACCAGATGGAGAAGGTGAGACAGAGAGCAGAGCGCTTCACCAATGAGGCTCTGGAGCAATTGGTGGCCGCAGTGGAGCGCCGGCGAGATGTTCTCTACCCAGACAGTGGCACGAGGCCGAATCATAAGGACTACCGACGAGCTTGGAGTGATGTGTTACCGCCGAATTGGAGCCTGAACGGACCCAGTGATATACAGGGTCGACGTATACCCAACTTCGACTTATAGAGCAATAAACTCAGACTACTGCGGACCTTGCTGGAATGTGCGAGTACACTTTTATTTACAGAGCGCTCTGGGAGAAGTGCTATACACCCCCTTGGTGCAATCGCCAGCTTCTCAGCTTTACAATAGCAGCCGCGCTCCTTTTATACAATTTAAAAACAGGAAAGATACCATATTACATTAATTCCTTGGCCAATCTGGTACTTTAGCATCCTTTAACTTTGGCCAATCCGATACCTTAGCAACCCTTAATCACATTCTGTCAAAAACAAGTTGATTATATTATTATACCGTTAGCAGACAACTTAATTATATTACTGTTCTGTACAAGTGACATCACACGTTTGGTGTAAGCAGATCAAGTCAGCTGTCTGTTATGCCAGTGTCTGCAAAATGTCAATGAATGTCAAGTATTTCAGCAGGCACTACGGTGCCATTTTAAAATTTCCTCCAACAGATGTATGCCAGAGGGTCAACTCCAGCAGCATGGTGACCAGGAGCCCTGTCCAATGCAGAAAGAAATTCAACGACCTCACTCGGGTCGTGAGGGTGAGTGTTGTTTCTGCAAACTTCTGCATCCCTTCATTTGCACCTGACTTTATGGCTACAGGGTGGGCTGTGCCCCATTGGCCATCTCCCAGCAAGCACCCATGGCCCTTTCTGGGCACACACATGCACATTTGACTCAAGGCGTCATGTAAGGGCTCTTGCACCATGGGGGGCATGAGATGATCACTCAGGGCATCATGTAACATAACTTCCCCTCCTTTCCCCTGCAGTCCAAGCTGGCGAGGATTGGCAAAGACCAGCTTCGCACTGGTGGAGGACCTCCACAAATGGTCACTCTCACGGATCTCGAGGAGAGAGTCCACCAGATTCTTGGAGGACGTCTGAGTGGTCCTGTGACCACTGCAGCTGCTGACCCCATTGTCGACAGTGATGGTAAGGTTCTCACCTATTACAACTGTCTCCTTCCACTTTTCCCCCCGCCAGCATGCTTTCTCACTGTGGACCCATGTCATAGCCTTGCCGCATTCTGGCATCCCTTGCTGCCAAGCTGTCCTTTTGCTAAAGCCACTCTTCCACCTCCCTGCTTTCAGATGCTGCATCACCAGCTCGGGAGCCGGGCCCTCAAGCTGCCAGTGCCAGTGCCTCCGAAGGCTCAATGAGAAAATTACTATCCAACAGAAGGTCAGCAACTCTCTCCAGCAACGATCAGAATGGCCAGGCCAAATGGCTGCAGCTTTTATACTAGTGCTGTCCCCTTTAAATAGCGCCCCCCGAGTCCGAGAAGGGCCTGGGAACGCTCCATCCAACTGTCACTAATAGCGCCAGGCAAAAAGGTTGCGGGCGCCACCGAATATCCGGTCCGGGGCGCCAAAAAGGCGTTGCACACTGAAATGACGTCATGATCTGCCTGCGCCCACGGGCGAGCGAAAAGAGTTAGCGCCGGCGCTAAAAGGATACTCAATATGGGAGGTGGCGCTATATTCACTGCGCCCGCCCGAAAATTGGGTAACGCCCCAATTCTCGGGCTCTTTAGGCGCTACCAACCGAATTTCTAGGCCATAGTGCCTTTAACGTAGTAAAATGTCCCAAGGCGCTTCACAGGAGTGTTAAAAGACAAAAAATTTGACACCAAGCCACATAAGGAGAAATTAGGGCAGGTGACCAAAAGCTTGGTCAAAGAGGTAGATTTTAAGGAGCATCTTAAAAGGAGGAGAGGTAGAGAGGTTTAGGCAGGGAAGTCCAAAGCTTAGTGCCTAAGCAACAAAAGGCACAGCCACCAATGGTTGAGCGATTATAATCAGGGAAGCTCAAGAGGGCAGAATTAGAGGAGCGCAGATATATCGGGGGGGGGTGGGGGGAAGGAGGGGTGGTGAAACAGGTCCAACTCTCACTTGGAGTTCAGCGAATCAGCGTTCACCCTACGAGCTGACAGCCTGTTCTGCAGATCCACTATTCTCTGGGAAAAGAACCTCCTAACATCTAACCTAGTTCTGCCCTTATATAACTTGTAAGAGGGAACCTGATTCTTCCTAACCTATTCAGATAAAACAATTGGTCTACATAAAAACAATGGCCCAGAAATTCGGGTCGGAGGCTTCCCGCGGGTGCAAGCCTCCAACCTGCACTTACCTAGCGCGCCGGCCGTTGTGGATTCAGATCCTGGGCCTGCTCCAACTGCCGGCACGCAGTGCTTGCGTATCCCGGGGCGCAGTTAGTTCGATGCGTCCCCTGGGATCATGTGGGCCATGGAGAGCCAATGGTAGCAGGGAATGCCCATTCATAAAATTGACAGGAAGAGCTATCAAAACCATAAATACTATAAGCCCCAAAACATCACTAAAACTTCAAATACATTTTAAAAAAATCACATTTTTAAAATAACTATAAATTATATAAAATAACTATTTAAAATAATAATTTAAATTTTTGAAAAAATTAATTACATTTTCTAACAGGGCTAAAAATAAACTTACCTTTCTTTAAAGTATTTAAAAATAATAAACCTGTGGAAAAAATGTTTTAATTTTAATTAATTCACCACTTACCTTGTTAAAAGCAGGCCTTGCGCCTGCTTTTTATGTGTGTAACTCCTGGAGACTTACCCTCCTGGAAAAAAAAAGTAAGTTCAATGCGCACGCGCTGCCTCTCCGGCGCACGCGTTCCACCTCTGAACACCTTTCAAGGGAACGGAAGTTCTGGTTTCCCGCGCATGCGCAGTGCATGCACGAAACCGGCGCTTCCATTGGGCCTACGGGCGAGTACCCCGTGCGTACTCACCCGTGGAGACCCAAATTTCTGGGCCAATTTAGTCCCTTCATTATCCTATAAAGCTTGACCAAATTACCTCTAAGTCTACATTTCTCTAAAGTGTAGAGACTCAGCTCTTTGAGCTTATCTGGGCAACTAAGATTCTTTAAACTGGGATTTAATCTTTTGGCCCTCCTCTACACCATTTCAAAGCCTCAATATTACCCATCAATTGAGACCACCCAAACTGAACACAGTATTCTAACCGAGGTCAACCAAGGTCTTATACAAGGTGTGCTTTGTTTTACAATGAATTGTCCAGTAAATGCACCCTAGCACCCTATTTGTATTAGCGAACAGAACTGTAAATCCTGAATTTGCACAAATTTCTGTAACATAGAAAACAACAAAGTATGCCACACTAAACTTGTTAGCAGGCTCACTTAACTTTTTTCTGGTCAGTCTTTTCACCAAGTCTGATTGGCTCTATCTTAAACGTGAGAGAATTGGTTCTCTCCCAGTCTTCCTTACTCGCCATCCGCAACTAACCTCAGACCGCGTGGTTCTCTCTTCTTTTGTTCCCTACCTGGACAGGAAGTTGGTAGTTTGACCTTCCCTGTCTGGGTGTTGGCCAGTAAAGCTGCCAATAAAACCAGCTACCACCCTCCCAGGGTTGGGTTTCTGCAGAGCCCATGCCGAGCTCACAGCCAGTTAGGTCAACATCCCAGATGATAAAAGATTGCTGGAATGTTGTCTATTTGTCTCGATCTGATAAAGATAGCAATTTTAATGGCTGGCTCATTCTGTTCAAGAGAACCCATCCAAACAACTGATTCTCCCATTCGTCAAATGGCTCCAGCCTTTTCCTTTGTCCAAAACAAAGTGCTGGGACTTTGTAAATTGTCTCTTAAAATCCTGACTTCACATCAAAAACATTTTATAGCTCAACTTTAAAACCCTCCTTGGAAGAATAGTCCGGAAACCCAAAATGTGATACTATACAAGTATTTTTGAGTAGAACAGTATGGGGGTTTTAATGTGCAAAATGCATCCATGTTTCATTCACGACTGATGCAGTACTCACCAAGGAACATGTACCAGCCAGGCATTTGTTTTTAAGAGACTTAAAATCATGAGTCTGTCTACTGCATGCTAAACAGAATTATTTTAGTAAAAAAAAAACCTGAAAATCTGAAGTGCAAAGGTTCATTGAAGGGCCTTCCAAGAGTCTGTTAAGAGGGGAACATGCTCCATTATCTTTAGTGTGTGTATTTTTAGCAAAGCCAGAAAGAAACAATCCTTTGTAATAATTAACAGAATGTAACTAATGCTATTGATGTTTCTTGTTTGATGTGCATCAGCCTTTAAAAACATCTCTCCTTGTTTTTATTTTACATCCAAATTAGGTACCATTACACTCCATAGTATATTTTTATATACATTTATTAAGCAAATTAAAGCTTTAGATTTCTACCAGTTTTGAAAAGGACATGCTAACCTTCTGTTGATCGGCTTTCTTTCTACATTCTGTGCAATATCTTATGACCTAATATTCGATTAGTTTGACAGTTGCATGCCTAGGTAGTTCATTATTACATTGCTGCACCTTAGCAACTAACCCCTTGAGGATTATAATGTTCAAACTAGAATTAAGTAAAATTCAAGAACAAATTGTGTCCATTTCATGATCGGTAGATGGCAGAAATGAACCCTCCTCAGCGACTTGCAATCCCCCCCTCCCCCTAAATGGCTCTGTATTTTTGTTCAGCTTGTTTCCATTTAAGCCCTACTCTGGAGTGGGTCATTTGATTGCAGAAAAGTCAACCCTGGATGCTGGCATTGCCAGATTTTATGTGGGCATGCACTCTGCCCAGAGCTGCAGCTCAAAAAGCTGGCAAAATGCTTGCTATATCCTTTGCTTTTGTATTCTGTGCTAATCAGGAAGAGGCATGGGGGGGGGGGGGGGGGAAAGAGAAGGGGGATTTAAAAAAAACTCCATATTCCTGTGGATTCACAATTTATGCACATGAATGGGTCATCAGTGTTCAAATTGTAAATAGTTTTTACCTGGTCACTTGAGCACCATTCAAACTAAAGCCCACCGACTCAAATATCGAAATAATAAAGTGCTTACATGCAGACACTGGATTGTGCTAATTATTAGGACAGTTATGTTTTGTGGACTAGGCCATTCATTAGTCAAACTCATTTTATGAAATAGCCGAGGCTGATGCATCAAACTTCCATCTCACTTATCTCGAGTGATTTGAACTCCGGCCAGAGATAAAATAACCATGTTTAATTCTCTGTCCCCACATTTTAAGCATGTGATCTCAACTTCAGGTAATCACACCTACAAATATTCTAGGACAAACTAAGAAACAGTATGCAAAAAAACTGTACGTCACACACATCACCCCATCATGACCGTCAGACACACACCGCCCCATCTGAGGGGTTCATAACTGTCACACACCGCCCCATCTGAGGGGTTCATAACTGTCACACACCGCCCCATCTGAGGGGTTCATAACTGTCACACACCGCCCCATCTGAGGGGTTCATGACCGTCAGACACACACCGTCCCATCTGAGGGGTTCATGACCGTCAGACACACACCGTCCCATCTGAGGGGTTCATGACCGTCAGACACACACCGTCCCATCTGAGGGGTTCATGACCGTCAGACACACACCGTCCCATCTGAGGGGTTCATGACCGTCAGACACACACCGTCCCATCTGAGAGATTAAACAAGAATACTCTAGAACTTTAAAAAAAACTGGAGATAGGAATGTGGGAATGTTGTGTAGATTTTATTTTCCATAATTTTGAAATACATACTATACATCAACATACAGGATATTGTCTGTTTAAAATGAACTTTATTTTTTTTTTGGTGTTAATCTCAGATCAACTTCTACTCAGTAAATTTAATATAAAAAGCATAATGTGCCTGTAAACATTTAACATTTTTCAAGAAACTGCATTACAAATAAATCCCATCTGTTCTCATTGGAACCTGGTGAAAGCCTGCTTACAGTGCCTAGTGTAAAATACACTAGGACAGTTGAAAGATTATTATCCCCTTTTATTCAAGTCTTTAAAAAAATTGAATCGCAAATTAATGACTCACATCAATGATACAGTATTTCATCTTTGAAAAGTCCGCTTTTGTTTAGCTGTGCTGTTTTTCTTTTCAAATACTGCTTTAAAGTCCAAGGATCCATGCCGTAGTTTATTTATACATTAGTCTGAAAAAAAGCTAGGATTTACATTATAATCAGATGCAGACAATCACCTCGGGTCATTCCCTCCAACCCCCCTATAGGAGTTCCATCTTTGTATGATATAAAGACAACTCATTAAATAAGGCAACGTCCCAGTCACACAGAAAGATTGTACAACAGAGAAAGTAGAATACACACCATTTGTACTTCATTTTGTGATTCTGCCAGGTAAAGGCCATCTTACACACCCTCTCTTCCCCCTCTCCTACATGTGACTCTGACCACTAGTGTCCCAAACTCTGCCATCACAATGGATGATTTGGGTTTATCTGAAACTCACGTATACTTACTGCAGCTGTCAAGACAAGCTTCCTGAATGTATACAATGCCTATAAAAAAAGCTGGTTAGATATACTATCCTTCCACTTTCTTTACTGTGCACAGTAACCGAAAGCTAAATATTTTTTGTCTGGGGGGGGGGGGGGGGGGGGGGGGAGAGGAGAAGGAGAGAGAGGTAGAGGCTGCTTACAGCTGCATAATTCCACTGCTATATTATGGCAATTATTAATTATATTATTAAAGCAGCAAAGGGACAAAGAAAATATTACGAGCTGCAAAAAGAAATACAAAAATAAAACTTGCAACTAATATAAAACATAATAGTAAAAGTTTGACTATTAATATTGAGAGTAAGGCGTGTCTAAAGGACATGTGGGCCCTTAGACACAGGTGATACCAAGGTAATGGCAGATTTATTAAACGAGTACTTTGTATCCATTTCCACAGTAGAGATGAGGATAAAATACTAGTGATAGAAGGGAAACTAAAAATGGTTTCCACC
Source organism: Somniosus microcephalus (assembly GCF_052327205.1). NCBI lineage: Eukaryota > Metazoa > Chordata > Chondrichthyes > Squaliformes > Somniosidae > Somniosus > Somniosus microcephalus. Next base: position 200,462,631 of record NC_140992.1, on the reverse strand, counting down.
CCAGGATATTAAAATAAGTAGGTGAGGGAATTGCAGAAGCATTAAGTCATAATCTTTCAAATCTATCATTTCGGGAATTGTGCCGTCAGATTGGAAATTTGCTAATGTCGCTCCATTATTTAAGTGGGAGAAAGAAACCAGATAAATACAGACCTGTCAGTTTAGCGTCTGTTGTGGAGAAGCTATTAGACTCTGTCATTAGGGATAGCGCGACTGAGCACCTGAACAAATATGAGCTGATCAGAGAGCCAAAATGGCTTTGTTAAGGGCAAGTCATGTCTGACTAATCTAGTTGTATTTTATGAGGATGTCACTAATAAGGTAGATAAGGAGTGTCTATGGATGTTATCTATTTGGACTTCCAGAAGGCATTCAATAAGGTTCCATACAAAAGATGATTAGCAAAAATGAGAGCGCACAGAATTGGAGGTAGCCTTTTGACTTGTGTTGGAAATTGGTTGAGAGATAGAAGACAGAGAGTGGGGATAAAGGGTAAGAACTCTGATCAGAGACTGGGATAAAGGGTAGGTAATCGGAGAAGATGTGACAAATGGTGTTTCCTAGATTAGTCACTCTATCCCTACTGATAGATTCAGGTTCTGGGACCCTAACTTTTCATCATACCTAGTAATGACTTGGACGAAGGAATAGAGTTGTACATCCAAGTTTGCAGATGACTAAATTAGGAGGGACAGCAAGTAGTGCAGATGGGAGAAGGAAGTTACAAAGGGACATAGACTATTTAAATGTGTGGACAAAACTGTGGCAAATTAAGTTCATTGTGGACAAGTGTGAGGTCATCCACTTTGGACCCAAGAAAGTTAAGCTGTAGTATTTTCTACATGGTGAGAAACTATAAAGGAGCAAAGAGATTTGGGAGTCCAAGTTCATAAATCATTTAAAGCTAGTAGACAGGTACAAAATGCAATCAAAAGGGCTAATGGAACGTTGGCCTTTATCTTAAGGGGGCTGGAATACAAAGTGGAGGAATTTATGTTTCAGCTGTATAGAGCCTTGGTCAGACCCCATCTGGAGTACTACATTCATTTTTGGGCACACATTTCACGAAGGATATAATGGCCTTAGAGGGGTTGTAGCGCAGATTCACCAGAATGATACCTGGGCTTAGAGGGTTAAATTATGATTGCATAAACTTGGCTTGTATTCCCTTGAGAATAGAAATTAAGCAGTAATCCAATCGAGGCGTTTAAAATGTTAAAGGGATTTGATAGTTACTCCATATCTACTCGATTTCCCATGGTGAGGAAATCAAGAACAAGGGGCCATAATCTTAACATTAGAGATGGTCATTCAGGAGTAAAATCAGAAAGCACTTTTTCCACACAAGGTTAGTAGAAATCTGGAACTCTTCCCAATCACCAGCAACACCCCCCCCCCCACCCCTCAAAAAAAAAAAGGCTGTGGATGCTAGAACTGAGATAAATAGATTTTTGGTAGGCAAGAGTATCAAAGGATATGGAGCAAAGGCAGGTATATGGAGTTGAGGTGCGGATCAGCCATGATCTAATTGAATAGAGAAGGCGGCTCGAGGGGCTGAATTGTCTACTCCTGTTTCTATCTTCCTATTGAAGTCAAACTTCGGCAAAATAACTTACAAAAATCTGAAATGGAAAGTTTACAGAATTTAATTTAAAGCAATTAATTTTTATTACATACTATTTAATCTCCTGGGGTAATGCTTACAGGTAGTCTGGAGCACAGTTGTGATGTTTAGCTGCTAAAATGGAGCAGTGTTTAACTTGGACTGTTCCTTTAAAGCCATTGCTCAGGTACTTCCTGTGTGGAAAGTGGTCTTTAAGTAGGCACATGGTGAGGTCAATTGGAGGATATGGCATCTGAAGAGAGTCTAGCACATGTCAACACAAGAGTATAAATTATGTTGATAGACAGTGACATGGCAAGCTATTAATCAGGATCTTACTGCCCTGCATGTCAACAATCAGAACTTTTTCACTTTTACACTAACAGATGAGATATTGCAGAATTCTTCAACATCCATAAGTAACTTCATTATGGGGAAAATAAAGTACTATTGTAAATTATCTTTTGGGTAAATGTTTGAGACAATTCAGTGATTACATTATAATTATATAATTAGAGATTCTCCTTTCCCATTTTAGCTGCTTTTTTCCCTCATGTCATGCACCATTCATCACTCCAGGCTGGCAAGAAAGTCAGCTAGGCCTCACTACCAAAGCAGCTATTTAACTGTGTGAGTCAATGTGGCCCGCAGTGGCTCACCTGCTGAACTTCACTTCCTGTCCGAGGGGAAATGATCAATTCCTGCTCTAGTGAAAACAACCAAGGTCATCTCATGAAAAATGATAGGCGCGAGCTCACAGCCTGCGGTACTGCACTTGGTGACTACCTTGTTGATAGCAATTTTAGTAAAAACAAAAAACACACAAGTGTGGGATCGTGCAGCTTTAGGATAATTTCTTTTTCATTGCAGCCTTTTGCAAAGGATCAATAATACCCCCAATTCCCAAGTGCTTTGATGTAGGTTTTTCATATCAAAATGTTAATCTCTTTTCAGATGCGGATGAAGCAGCTAAGTATTTTCAACTTTTAATTTCCACTTAAAAAAAAATGTATTAAGTTTACGTAAGAACATTAATACTAGTCGCAGTCGACCATTTGATCTGCTTTTATAAATATGATTTTTGTTTAACGGGCACCTTAAAACTGAGCCACTAGATGGCATCCATGGTTGACAAACAGTCAAATACTGTACACAGTTGCAACTAGACTCAGTACAATCTAGATAGTGCTACAAACCACACTTGTACTGCAGAAAAGAGACAGCAGTCACAGATTAGTCACAGGTCAGCTACAGAGGTGAAATGGGACAGAATTTTAAGAGGGTGGGGAAGAAGAGTAGATGCAATTTTAATTTAGATACTTGGCTCCATATTTCCTTCAAATGCATTTAAAGGGAGAAGTCTTTTTTTGGAATGACTAACTTGATATGGAATATGAGAAGAAAGAATAAAATATAGTAGGGATCATCCACATTAAAACCACTGTTGCCTCCCTCAGATTTAACAAAAACTATCAGAAAACAGGCTTTAAACAATACCTAGAAAAGGCTGGAAACTAGTCAGCTCAATGAGAGCACCAAAAATGGCTTAAACTCAAGGCACTATGACAGCGTAACTCAGAGCAAGTAAAAATTACACAAGAGGCATTCAAAGTTACGTAAATAAGCTTAGATTTTGATTTTTCCACAAAGCTCACCTTGAAAAACAGGACCAACCACCCAGGTGAGAATCTGTATCGGATTAAAGCAGTGCAAAAGCATCCAGTAAACGGAAAAAAATATACATACATACGCAGAAAACAAAAAGTGCATTATTTTAAGTCATTATGAATGTGCAGTGTATCGTGCAACATCTTTAAACCAAAGTTTTTTTTTTAAAAAGGAGTAAATTCCTGCTTCACTGGCTCTCTGTACCCAAGTGTGAATATCTTCAAATCCATGAACAGATCACTTTAGGAGAACCTTATCAGTGAGCTCTGGCCAAGTCATTTAAAGAAACAGAACACAGTGAAACCATTACAGAAGTAGAAGGGAAATGTAAAGCCGAGGCTAGAACAAAACGCACAGTAAAAACAGCAGCAACACCATCCTGCTATGTAAGTCAATTGCTGTACACATGGGAAAGCCCGTAACCCACCACATCAAAACATTAATTTCACAATGACTGTACACAGTTCCAGGAAGTGCTAGGCCTACTCACATTTCTGGGAAAAGCACAATTTTCACGCAGTAATATATCTTAACGCTCAAACTCGATGCCCGTCATGCAGTGACTTGAAGTACCCAAAACTGCTAGCTGCATGGTTTCAAATGGTTTTTTGACCACTAGTGCAATTTTGTTTTATGATTCCGAAATCCACTAGCCAACACCATTTTTAATATAAATGTTGGTGTGCATGGTCCTCATTTTCCTTCTGAACACTCATTTTCCAAATGTAATAGTTTCCTTCCTCGTCTCTTTCTTGTTTGTCTGACTGTTCGCCAACAATAAAACACTAGTTTTTGTTTGAAAAAAATTACCATTTAATTTACTAGTAAATGCTGTAGTAGGGAATCAACTCCCTGATATACTGACTGGCTGTACCTAGCAAATTCAGGTTCATCCCAATGTTTGTGGGGGTCAGTGTACTGGCTCTGCTTGGGAGTTCTGGATGACCAGAAAGCACAGTGCCATGAATCCTGGTTAAGTTACTCCTGTCAACTTGCAGTCCCTGTAAACACATCGCTGAATAGCAACAGTCCATAGCTCTGGGCAAACACTGCAGAGCCCCTGCTGCTAAAAACTGGCCGTCCAATCTCATTGCAGTCCCTAAAGAAAGTGGAAAACTACCCATATCTGGGTCACGTGCAGGTCCATCGCATTTCCTGAGACTTACGAGAAGCCTACTTCAATCAAAGTAGTAAAAAATCTTTACACCATGCTGTATTTATCATGAGGACGTTTCTGTCAAAAGAAAATTAGAAAAGGGAAATTTTCACTCAGTTTAGGTTTATCTAACACAAATTAATGTAAATGCTCATTCAATAGTTTATTGAATATCGTGATGGTACATCATATCAAAACACCTCAACAAACAAAAGGGAGCATCTTTCTCCAGCTGTTATAAGTACACCAGCCTGAACATTCAGGCTACATAACAAGCTGAAGTAAAATTGCTATCTTTAACAGCAGGACAGATTCACTAGTCTCTAGAGGAAATTGCAGCCATAAAAATTCCACAAGGGCCTGGGGGTTGGTTGGGGCGGGGGGGGGGGAAGAGATTTCAACTGTCTCTTTAGGATGCCTGTGCCATTTTGTAGCACAGAGCTGGAGAAGGCAGGGACCATGTTTAAATGTTAGTGCAGAGAGACCTTCTGGCTGGAAATGATCAACAAGGAACAGATCCTTGCGGTACAAGAGGGAGGTCTTTTTTTTGTTAAATTTGGCAACATCTGTCACAAAGTGGGATGGAAAAAAACCAGGAGTGCTCGTGGCTGTACACACATCAGCAAGAACACGCTGGCTACACTGGACACTGTGTAAACACATCATGGACACAACTACAAGCCCACGGACACTCAACGTTTTACATTCTGGCATTTTCAGAACTTGGTCAACACACGAGAAATTCCACAATCCTTTGCTTTTATAACCTGTTGTGGTTTCCACCTTGGAGTCGCATCCCAGAGACAAGTCTTTTGCACAGCACTCTCAAACCCAAAAAGCAATCATGCTCCGTTTGGCTAGTCCTTTTCCCCCTTTTATTCCATACAGGCTTTTCAAATAGAATCAGTCGTATAGCCGTTCCATTATGCTGGGGCCGACGTGATCGATCTACCACCTGGTGTATCTTCCCATACTTCCTTCTTTATCCAAGTTTGGGATGCAGAAATTTCGTTTGGTGCTTTTTGTTTCTGTTGTTCAAAACTGGTTGCTGGAATTTCAGTTTTAGGGTAAACTTCGAGTGTATCAGATTTTTAACCTCCAGGTAAGGGTTTAGCCAAAGTGAGCAAAGCGCCCTGTAGGAAGAAAATAGAAAGTCAAAGTCTGCTACTTACTACCCAGAAACTGTAACCTACGGAAGACTATTGAACATGCTTCCCCCTCAGAGGCATTTTGCTGCTCGTTTTCTCTACTATAAAAAATACAATTCGAGATGCAACATTTCCTTTAGCAAATTATAATTTCATCTACCTGTTGCTTAATTCAAAAAATGTTTTAGAATATTAGAACAGGTTCCTAAAGGCACAACACCATAAGGAGATTGTTGTGCCTTTAGTCAATATATTGGCCCAGATTTTCCTGCAACTGAGAGATCAGTGATGTACACTGTGAATTTTGCCGTTTAGTTTGTTGATCTTGTTGTTGATAATGTATTCTTTATTTTGATGGTGTTCTACTTGGATTACGCCACAGTGAGCATAGCGGCAAATCAGAAGTGGCAAAGCCAATGGCCAATGTAAAAACCCATTGTGATTATGTGCTGCTGCTCAGTCTCTCTGTCCATCTCTTAGCTGTCACTAGAAGTTCATCTAAATGCATTGAAAATATATCTTGCTGTCTCCAACACTGAAAGAATAAGTAAAATAACCTAGATTTATACCCGGCTTGCAAAAACATTTGTTTTTATTGTCACTAGAAATACTGGTACTGGCGCCACTTTAAACTCCATTGCAGTCTAGTCAGAACTGTTCATTTCCAACACAAAATGTTAGATGGACAAAGATATGTGATTAGTATAAAATGATAGCTGGAATGGCAAAGTTAGGAATAAGATTCTCCGTGTAACCAAAGATTGCAAGCAATTCATCACAAATGTACCATTTCATATGATTTTACTGGCAGTTTTCTCAGCACTCAATTTAAAGCATCAGTGTGTACCATTCCATCCTGTTGCCAACTTCTGAAATTATTTTATCGGCGATTAGTTTCTTCTCGTCATCCTTTGCCGGTAATCTTCTCATTGTTCCCTTAACAATGGCTGCTCTCTTTCCACTTTAAGTGGACTAAAGCTTGTTCATTGACCCTCAAACATTGAATGTGCTCTTGAAAGCCACATGTTGCTTTTTCTTGCTGAGTTCGTATTAACAGGTCAATGTACTCTTGCATTTTGTGCGGGGATATAGGAAAATATATTTATTAGTTACAGCAAGTTGAGACAAAGGAAACCGAAGGAATAAATCCAGCCGCTGCCAGGCTACCAGCCCCACTGGGTCGGATTTTGCTGTGAGTGGTGAACAAATGCTACTAGCCGTTGGTTACTCTTGCCCGTAGACTTTCTATGGGCTTTTGCATGGCAAATTCCTCCAAACAGCGCAGCCTGAAACATTAACTTGTCTTTCACCTTCAGGTACTGCCCAACATACTCTGCATTCTGTTGTTACATAGGATTACACAGGATATACGGCACAGAAACAGGCCATTTGGCCCAACCAGTCCATGCTGGCATTTATGCTCCACTCGAGCCTCCTCACGGCTTTCATCATCTAAATCTATCAGCATAACCCTCTATTCCCTTCTCCCTCATATGCTTGTCTAGCCTCCCCTTCTGTTTTCTATTGTAAAGTTTTTATTTTATTTGGTAATAAGCCTTTCATACTTGACTGACTGCAAATTTTATGTTGTTTTGTAATGTAAATTAAATATGGATAATTAATAACTACTTACAAACACTTAACAGACAGGATATATTATTTAACAAAAATAGCACAAGTATGGCAATGTTTCCCATTTTTCAATAGTTTCATTTTTTAGTGCACAGGAAAAATATGTTCGGCTTCTTACATTTTTAGAGCACTTCCTCTCTTAGAAGAATGTCTCTTTGCAAGAGGGGGAGGTTGATACTGAACAGAAAATGAAGGAATATAGGGGAGGAAGGGTGGCCAAAGGCATATTTGAAGAGAGAATATTAAGAAGATTTTTGAAGGCAGCAAACTGAAGAGGCTTTGAAGGAGAATGCCAATGGATAGGGATATAGTGGCTGAAAGATAAGCCTGATGGTGCAGCAAAGGGAGTGGGGAGCAACCAACGATTCAGATCCAGAGGAATGGAAGGGTTTGAAAATGAGAATTGAATCCAAATTTGATAGAGCCCGAGGAGCTTAATGAGGACAGGATAATGGGTATATGAGAGAATGTCAAAACTGTAGGGGAACACAAAAATTTGTTGTTATTAAGATTGTAAGCACAATCTAAGGAAATGTAGAATGAGGCTCAGTAACTTCTGTCAGCCAATTCCCCCCAAAGTTAGCTGCATTCAAAAATCAACAGAAGTATACATTTGAGAAAGGATGTTGAGTTTTTTTTTGTATAGTGAGATTTCCTCTTAATAAAAAAAAATTTCTAGCCTTTTTCCTATATTGGGTCTCCCAATGGGTTGCTGACCCACTCCCAGACCTCAAATCAACTACTATGAGATGTTACAAGTGTGGCCGAGAGCGAATCTTCCAATGTTTGTCTGCCTCCCAGTACCAAAGTAGCGGTCATCTGCTCACTGCCGCCTCAAGATGGCAGCACTTAAAATCGGAACTCAGTATGTGGAGGATAATAGATCCAAACCCATAAGTGAAACCCTGCCCTCCCCTGGAGCAGCACATTCAACCTGCTGCGCCAGCACAGCATACCAGAGTTCTTTTCAACTAGCTGAGTTTGGAAGAAACAGCGGTAGAGTCTCCTCTCAAAATGGCCAGCATAAGCAAAGGAGAAATGAATGGGGAAACAAAGACAATAGAGTAGGAGGATATGACACAAGGTTTATAAATGTGCTAAATACTGCAGTACTGTAATCACCTATGTGCTTTTAATCAATCAATATTGGTTTCCTGTTAGCAATTCACAAACAGATCCAGATGGAATGTAGACAGGATTTACACCAAGTAAATAATCTACTTTTGCATAATTCTAATTGGATATGGATAGACTGTGAACAAATATATTCTACAAGATATAAAATGTAGCAAACTCACATCAGAGTCTTCATAATTAACAAGATTGCAAATGTTACTTCATACTCTGTGTACGTCTCTTTTATTCCATACAGAGCCAGCTGACTCGTGTAATCTGTGCAAGGAATTAATAGTACAGGTACACTATCCTTATCCGAAAGCCTTGGGACCAGCTGAGTTTTGGTTTACGGAATTTTTCGGATTTCAGAAGGTATTAGTATAAGACTGGGAAATTTGTATTTAATATAAATTGTAAAAGTTCAGGCTACCTCTTGCGACTGTTCCGTGTCTCATTCCTCTTCCTGCTTCTCTGGAAAGCCGGATATTGGCTGACTCCTACTAAGCTGGCCCGCAAATCAGGTCGGGGGTCGGCTGGGGCGGGGGGGGGAAAGAATATCGGACGGGCCGCGGTTCAGGTCGGGGGGGGAGGGGGGGGTCGAGGTCGGGGGGGGGGGGGGTCCGGGGTCGGGGGGAAGAAAAGAATATCGGACGGGCCGCGGGTCGGGTCGGGGGGAGAAAAGAATATCGGACGGGCCGCTGTATTGTTGGGTTCACTCTCCCGGTACCTCCTTCACACTGCCCGGCTCGGCCTGCAATCTCCTACCCAGGAGGGAACTCTGTGACCCTCTGCCCTGCTCAGCGTAAGTCGTGCGCCACTCTGGTCATGTCGTGCGCACGACTTACGCTGAACAAAAAAACTTTTGGTTTTTAGAGGTTTTCGGAAGTTCGGATAAAGGATAGTCTACCTGTACTAAGCTATCAAAAAAGGCCAGTAACTGTTGAAACCCATTGAATGCTGCATATAGCCCACGATTTTCAGAACTGCAGCAAACATTCAGGGGTTTGATGAGTCATTGTGATTTGTTTCATCAAGTGTTGCATTGATTTTTCAACACACATTTATGGTACAAAACTAATTTCCCTGCTGATGGAAATAAATAATTATGGTATTATAAATCACCAAAGAGCCCAAAACGAAGAGTCATTGCAATAACATTCAGACTCCCTTTAGGCTCTCCCCCCCCCCCCCGCCCTCACCCACCCACCGCTTTTGGTTATCTTAATTACTTTGTCAGGATAAAACCAGTGCTCATTTGTTTTAGAGACATGGTGGGGTTATCACCATGACTAACATATAAGGGGTAATTTTAACCACAAAAAACAGGTGGGTTGTGTTGAATCCGTGATTTTTAAAGTATGATGTTTTCCAATAACTACACGGAGGCTGTAACTTAACAATCAACAGGTGTTTACTGGAGGAGGGTAGTCTAAAGACTGACAGTACAGAGGCATGCTCAAGGCTTATATACCGGTGTGGTCACTGCCGGTACTACAGTATACAGGAGCTGTAAAAGTAGTTCTCTCTTAAAAGGTACATACACTACAATTCCTCCCCTTTTAGATTAGCAGTACCCATAATATTCAAATAACAATTAACACTTTAACATGCACATTAAACTGAAATAGTCCATTTATAGATTCAGTCTTTGGGTCGGCTTCCTGATCCTTTCTGGATAGCGCCTTTCCTGAGGTTCTTGTTCTTGGTGTGGAGGCGATTCTGGCCCCCTTTCGTCGGTTAGTTCATCAGTTTCCACTGCTACTGTTTCTGAGGTAGATGCTACCGGTATGTCGGGTTCATCCCCAGGTACTCGAGACTTGGGGTTGACTCGTTCCTGTGACGCTAAGATCTGGTCGACGTGGCGTCTCACAATGTTCTCCCCGACATCCACTGTGTACATTAATGGCCCCTGCCGTGTGCATATCTTTCCGGGTTGCCATTTCTCTGTTCGGTAGTCACGGGCCAAGACTGGTTGTCCTACATTGAAGCTCCTTGTCGGCTTCTCATTGATGTGCTGGAATTGTTTATCCTCAACATTTCTTCGCACATTTGGTCTGAGCAAATCCAGACGAGATCTCAACCTTCGGTTAAAGAACATCATGGCCGGGGTCTGGTTGGTAACTGCATGTGTCGCATTTCTGTAGGCTAACAGGAAATTGTCCACCTTATGCTGTAGCGGAATTTCATCATCGCACATGGCCTTTATCGCCTTTTTAAAGGTTTGTACGAACCTCTCAGCCAATCCATTTGTGGCTGGATGATACGGGGCGGATGTGTAATGCCTTACCCCATTCCTTCTCATAAATTTCCGAAACTCTTCGGACACAAACTGTGGTCCATTATCAGAGCAAATCTGCTCTGGCAAGCCGTTCCTGGCAAATATGGTCCGTAGGACTGCAATCGTTTTCTCTGTAGTGGTTGAGGACATTTTTATCACTTCAGGCCATTTCGAGTGCGCATCCACTGCTATTAAGAACATCAAGTCCATGAATGGACCAGCAAAATCAATATGCACCCGTTGCCATGGAGAGGAGGGCCACTCCCATGGGTGTAGAGGGGTATGTGGTGGTGCATTTTGGACCTTCTGGCATCCTGAGCAGCTCTTGGTTAGGTCCTCGATTTGTTGATCGATCCCCGGCCACCACACATAAGCCCTAGCAAGGCTTTTCATTTTCACCCCTCCCAGATGACCTTCGTGAAGCTCATTGAGCACTCTCTCCCTTAACTTGGGTGGAATTACCACTCGGGATCCACACATCACTGTCCCCTGGCATACTGACAGCTGTTCTCTTCTGGATGAGAATGCTGGCAAAAGTGAGTCGCCATGTGTTGGCCATCCCCTCACCGTCAAATCATACACCCGAGACAGTGTCGGATCATTGCGGGTCTCCTTCTCTATATCCGCGTTAGTTACTGGCAATCGTTCAATTATTGACGAATAAAATATCTCGATAGGGTCCACTGCTGGTGCTTCCTCCACAGTAGGCAGTGGCAGGCGTGATAGCCCATCAGCGTTTCCATGCTGTTTCGTGCCTTTATATTCTATTTCATATTGGTTCGCCCCTGGAAAAAGGGACCATCTTTGTAACTGTTGTGCAGTCATCACTGGAACGCCCTTCTTTGGATTAAAGTTGGAGACAAGTGGTTGGTGGTCAGTCAGCAAGGTGAACTTCTGCCCATGCAGATAGTGGTTGAATTTTTTTACTCCCCATACTAGGCTGAGGGCCTCCCTGTCGATCTGGGCGTAGTTGCGCTCGGCTGAGGTTAGTGACCGAGACGCAAAGGCTACTGGCCTCTCCAACCCGTCTGGGAATTTGTGCGACAGCACCGCTCCAATACCATAGGGTGATGCATCACATGCCAACCGAATTGGTAGTGCTGGGTTGAAATGGGCCAACACCTCTTTTGATGTGATCAATTCTTTGCACTTCTGGAAAGCTTGTTTACATTCGTCATTCCACTTCCATGGTACCCCCGTTTGCAGTAGGGTGTTCAGTGGGTGTAATACTGTAGACAAATTTGGTAAGAACTTATGGTAGTAGTTTACCAGCCCGAGGAACGACCTCAGTTGTGACACATTTTCCGGTGCTGGAGCCTTAACTACTGCCTCAATCTTTTCAGGGGACTTATGTAACCCCTCTTCATCAATAACGTGGCCACAATACGAGATCTGCTTCTGGAAAAACTCGCACTTGTGGCGATTAGCTCGTAGCCCATATTCCTTTAATCTAGTGAGCACCTTCTCCAGGTTGGCGAGGTGATCACTGTCATTTTCGCCCGTGACCAGGATGTCGTCCAAATAACACTGGGTCCCTGGAATCCCTTGCAGGACTTGATCCATTGCCCTTTGCCAAATAGCCGGAGCTGATGCTACCCCGAACACCAGCCGGTTGTATTGGTAGAGACCTTTATGAGTGTTGATCGTGAGGTATTGTTTCGAGGCTTCTTCTACCTCCATTTGCAAGTACGCCTGGGCCAGATCAATTTTGGTGAAGCGTTTACCTCCAGATAGCGAGGCGAAAATATCCTCAATCCGTGGAAGCGGATATTGTACCCTGTGAAGGACTGGGTTCACTGTCACCTTAAAATCCCCACAGATGCGGACCTTCTTTGGTTCCCCAGGCGTATTACTCAACGACCTCTTCATTACAGGAACGATGGGTGTAGCCCATTCGTTCCATGTCTACTTTGGACAGCACTCCTGAACGTTTCAACCCTTCCAGCTCTGCTTCGACGGCTGGTCGGATCGCATAAGGCACCGGTCTGGCCTTAAAAAACTTTGGGCTTGCATTTTCCTCTATTTTAATCGTTGCTGTTATGCCTTTTAGTGTTCAGAGTCCCTCCTGGAACACTTCTTGTGCGTCAGTTAGCATTTTTGACAGTCGTCCAGGTGTGACGTCGTCATCCTTTTTTGCCTCAACCTTCAGTGCCTGTATGGAATGCCAATCTAATTGTATCTTCCGGATCCATTCACGTCCTAGTAGTGGTGGTCCTCCATCTGGCAATACATATAGGTCCATTTTAGGTATTTCCTGGCCTTTGTATATCACTTTCACCCTTATTTTTCCTTTGGGGTAGACTTTTTGCCCCGTGTACGTCTTCAAGACAATCTCTGTAGCTTTCAAGGGTATATGTGAGAATAGCCGCTTGTAGTCCCTTCGGTTTATGACTGTTAGGGCTGATCCTGTGTCCAATTCCATTTTCACTTGGACTCCGTCTATCTTGAGCGTGACCCAGATAGTCTGGTGATCCTCCATTTTGATTACCTTATGTAGTTTCAGACAACCCAGCTCCTTGCTTCCGGAGTCTGTGTCACTTTTCTGTTCATCTGAACTACTCTCCGTCACCTTATGTACCTTCTTGTACTTCTCCTGTGGAGATTTCTTGCTGCTGGTTTTCTTCCCTGACCTGCAGTCTCTTGCTATGTGTCCTGCTTTTCCACACTGTCTGCACACTTGGTCCTTGAACCAACAATCCTTCTGGTCGTGTGTTGTTCTGCCGCAGCGATAACACTTCCCTGCTCCATATGACATTTCATTGGTGCCATATTCTTGCGGTCTCCATTGTATCTCTGCAGCGCCCCTTGCGGCTGCTTCGTGCGATACTGCCATGCTGAAAGCCTTGTCCAGCGTAAGATCCTTTTCTGATAGAAGCCGTTTCTGGGTTCCTTCACTTTGAAGCCCACACACAAACTTGTCCCTTAATGTATCTGCTAGTCCCAATCCAAACTGGCAGTGTTTCGATAGCTTGCGCAGTTCCGTTAAGTACTCAGCATTACTTTCGTCTTTATGCTGGTTCCTTTTGTGGAACTTAAATCTTTCTGCTATCAGCAGCAGTGTGGGGTTTAAGTGGTCCTGTAGGATTTCCACTATGCTTTCGAAATTCTTATCCACGGGCTTCTCTGGGGTTATTGGGTTTCGCAGTAAGCCATAAGTTTTTGCACCCATGGAATTGAACAAAACCAGTGCTTTCCTAGCATCTGGCACTTCATTCGCCCTGCAGTACACCTCAATGCGTTCCACATATGTCGCCCAATCTTCGACTTCATTGTCGAACGCAGTGATACTGCAATTCTTCGGCATCCCTGGGTGTGATTTAACTGTCTAAAATGGTGTCTCCCGCACTCTCCCTTCTTCTCCGCTGGCACAAAATGGCGTCTCCCGCGCTTTCCTTTCTTCCCGCACTCGCCCTTCTTCTCCGCTGCGGCTTCTAAAATGGCGTCTCCTGCGCTCTCCCTTCTTCTCCGCAGCTCAATGGCGTCTCCCGCGCTCTCCCTTCTTCTCCCCGCAGACGCTGTTCAGCCCTTGAGCCCTGGCTGTGCTCTGCGGGTTCTCCTGTGCGCCTTTCCCGTTGCCGCCGCTCGGTCCTGAACCCGGCTGCTGCTTTACCCTCTCTCTCTCTCTGTTTTGTTTTTCCTCGACGCCGCTCGGTTTTCAACCCCCGGCTGCGCCCTGTGCGCTTCACCCTCTCTCTTACCCCGTCGACGCTGCTCGGCTTTTTCTATGCCGTCGGTCGGCTCCAGCCGCCGCTGTCCGGGAAGGGTCTGCGCTGTACCTGTTGCCAGTCTGTTGCTGGATCGTCGTGGCTGGGGAACCAAGCCCGGCTCTCAACAGCCTCCCCTGCGATGTTCACTCTCTGCCGGATGACTGGGCGGTTGCTCGTGGTCGACGCCCGTGCTTCTGGCCTCAACTTTCTTCCACCGCCCTCCCGGAGCGAATCCTTGAAGGGAAATGCAGAGTTGCAGGTAGATTCGAATCGACCTCGTCGCCACTGTTGAATCCGTGATTCTTAAAGTATGATGTTTTCCAATAACTACACGGAGGCTGTAACTTAACAATCAACAGGTGTTTACTGGAGGAGGGTAGTCTAAAGACTGACAGTACAGAGGCATGCTCAAGGCTTATATACAGGTGTGGTCACTGCCGGTACTACAGTATACAGGAGCTGTAAAAGTAGTTCTCTCTTAAAGGTACATACACTACAGGTTGGGACCGGGTGGGATGTTAATTTTTAAAATCTCAAACCTGGCCCCAGCCTGGCTCCACTTCCGGTTTTAATGGAGGCGGGACAGGGGTTGGGCAACTAAACTGCTCCCAGGAGGCAGGTTAGCTATTTAAATATTATAATGAGGCTGCATGCCTCATATTTAACCTGTCTTCCAGGTTTAACCCTGGCCGGCCAGGTTTCCCAGGCCTCAGGAAACCCGGCAGCTGAAGGGAGGCAAAAGCCTTTCCAACACTGCTTCTGGGCCAGGAGGAGCCAGAGTGCTTCCCCCCAGCCCACCAAACTTGCCTTCTTCCCTGCCACTATCGGACCCTCTCCCTACGCCCCATCTAAAGACCACCCCCCACCCCACCCGCAAAAGTAATCTCGAGTCACATAAATGTAAAAGGGTCAAAATGAAATTGAAACATATTGGGCCGGATTTTGCACTCAGCGGCGAATGAATGGCGCCAGCAGTTCATTACACTTGCACACAGACTTTCTATCGGACTTTACGCTAGAGCTTACTGTGATTTAGAGAGAAAAAACGGCATGGTGCCCTCTACAGGGATCTGGGACCTGTGTGAACACGGCAAGCAACTGTGTATCTCCTTAACCAATCAGATTGAAAAATCGTTAATGAGCAATGCAGAGTCAAACTAGGAAGCATCAGTTGGAGTATTGAATTGAGTATCAAATCAGGTACAGAAAGCGGAATGAAGAGAGGAAAAGAAAGATTGGTTTACGAGAGAGATGTAAATGAGACAGAAAAAGTAAAACATTTGTTTTATTTAATTTTTTAAAAATCTCCCAACAATAATTAAAATTTGAAGGGAGGGGGCGCCACACTTCTAAAAGTTAATTTTCAGTACCAGAGAGGTTGTTTGGCAGTAATTAAGGCTTATCACGCCGTTAAAATTTACTTATATTGGAATGGACAAGCCCTAACTTTTTCTGGCGAGTTTAGTGGGTATATATCACGCAAGTGCAGCAACTTCACACTGTTGCATGTATTTCAATGGTGAGTCAGATGGCGAGATACCATTCTCGCGCAGCTTCTGGAAGGGCAGGGCATCTTTGACAGTAACTTCCTGATTTCTGCATTTAACTGCGCATGTGCGGTCGCCGGAGGTTGCTGTCCGATTTATACTTTAACAACTGAAGTGCCCGGCGGTGCCGAGGGCTTTTTGAGGGCATGTTGTTGTTGGAAGAGAGAGAGAGAGACTGGGGGAGAGAGAGAGAGAGAGAGAGAGACTGGGGGAGAGAGAGAGAGACTGGGGGAGAGAGAGGGAGAGAGACTGGGGGAGAGAGAGAGAGAGAGACTGGGGGAGAGAGAGAGAGAGAGACTGGGGGAGAGAGAGAGAGAGAGAGAGAGACTGGGGGAGAGAGAGAGAGAGACTGGGGGAGAGAGAGAGAGAGAGACGGGGGAGAGAGAGCGAGACTGGGGGAGAGAGAGAGAGACTGGGGGAGAGAGAGAGAGAGAGACTGGGGGGGAGAGAGAGAGAGAGACTGGGGGAGAGAGAGAGACTGGGGGTTTCGATTCCATCTGGCACGACGGTCTATTCTTGAAACTTACTGAAAGTGGTGTAGGGGGAAAAACATATGATGTAATTAAATCAATGTATACAAACAATAAATGTGCAGTTAAAATTGGAGACAAACAAACAAAATACTTCCCACAGGGGCGTGGTGTGACGCAGGGCTCGCCCATCTCACCGACACTCTTTAATATTTGCATAAATGAATTGGCAAAACTACTTGAACAATGTACAGCACCCGGCCTCACCCTATATGAATCCAAGGTTAAATTCCTCCTCTATGCAGATGACCTGGTTCTGCTGTCACCAACTAAGGAGGGTCTACAGCAGAACCTGGATCTGCTAGAGTCGTTCTGTCAGACCTGGGCCCTGACAATAAACCCCCAAAAAACCAAAGTCCTTGTGTTCCAGCAAAGATCCAGACATCAGGGACCCAGAATAAATTTCACACTAGGAACTAAAATTGAACAAACCACTAACTACACATACTTGGGCTTAAAAATCAGTTCTACGGGAAATTTTCCTCTGGCTGTGAATGAACTGAAAGAGAAAGCTAGAAGGGCTTTCTATGCCATTAAAAGATCAATCCAAATAGAAATTCCAATTAACATTTGGCTCAAAATTTTTAAATCAGTCATTGAACCAATTGCACTCTATGGCAGTGAGGTGTGGGGACCGCTAACACAACAAGAATTTGCAAAATGGGACAAACACCCCATTGAGATCCTACATGCAGAATTCTGTAAAAGTATCCTCCGGACCCAAAGGAAAACCGTAAACAATGCATGCAGGGCAGAACTAGGCCAATATCCATTAATAATTACTATCCAAAAAAGAGCCACCAAATTTTGGAAACACCTAAAAATGAGCAACCACCACTGCTATCATTACAAAGCCCTGAAATGCCAAGAGAGGACCATAAAGAAGAATACCCTCAGTCAACTAGTCCTGGGACTCAGTGAAGTAACTACTAACACTACTAACAATAACCAGCCCCAGGACAGTGACATCGTAGCACAGAGAACTTGACCCAACACAATTGTCACTAAGCAAAAGGAAAAATATATCATATTGGGCAGAAACAACAAAAACCCAAAACAAACTCAATTGCTACTTGGCCCTAAACAGACAATACAACATGGCTGAATACCTGACCATGGTAAAGGATAGCTGATGCGCTATCAATTACTGAGAAAGACTGGAAGTTAAGAGAGTAACAACAGGCTTTTATTAGCTAAAGAACGAAGGCATGCCTCTAGTGGTCGACCGGTCCTGAATGCCTGGGGAACTGCAGAGCAGCCGCCTTTATACCAGGGCATATGGGTGGAGCCAGCTGAGGCATGCACAGACAGGTACAACAATGGGCAAGAGTGAACAACAGTGAACAACAGTGGAGTGAACTACAGTGGTTTACCACATTCACCCCTTGCTTAAAAAAGAGTCCGACGGGGTGAAGTGTATTAAAAGTTCGTATAATTAAGTCTTTCTGGGGGTCTTGTATGCAGTCGTGATCGTCGTGGCGACGGCTGAGGTGGTGCAGCTTCCGACGCCGAGTCCCGCGTGGGCCGGGGCACTGGCGTGTCGTCCTCATGGGTGTTGAGTTGGTTGGTGATCAATGACGGGTCACGGGGCCACGGCGTGCCGTCAACAGGGGTTAGGTATGGGTCCGTTGCCGCCGGTGCATTGTGGGTAGCGGTGAAGGGCAATGGTAGTGGATAGTGGGTGGTGTTGGTTTCAGGGGCCCCCGAGGGTGCGAGGTCTCGTATGGAGACTGTGTCCTCCCGCCCGTCCGGGTACGCAACGTAGGCATACTGAGGGTTGGCGTGGAGGAGGTTGACCCTCTCAACCAGGGGGGCCGTTTTATGGGTCCTCACGTGCTTCCGAAGTAGGACGGGCCCTGGAGACATCAGCCATGGTGGTAGCGAGGTCCCCGATGTGGACTTCCTAGGGAAGACGAACATTTTTTCGTGAGGGGTGGCGTTAGTGGCAGTACAGAGCAGTGACCGAATGGAGTGGAGCGCATCGGGGAGGACATCCTGCCAGCGGGAGGTTGGAAGGCCCTTAGATTTTAAGGCTAGCAGGGCGGCCTTCCAAACTGTCGCGTTCTCTCTTTCTACCTGTCCGTTCCCCCGGGGGTTGTAGCTGGTGGTCCTGCTCGTGGCAATATCTCTCACGAGCAGGTACCGGCGGAGTTCGTCGCTCATAAACGATGAGCCCCGGTCGCTATGGATATAGCTGGGGAAACCGAACAAGGCGAAGAAGTCGTTCAGGCATTTAATGACCGTAGCACTGGTCATGTCTGGGCAGGGGATGGCAAACGGAAAACGGAGTACTCGTCGATGATAGTGAGGAAGTACGCGTTGCGGTCAGAGGAGGGGAGGGGCCCTTTAAAATCGACGCTCAGAGGGGCGAGTGGCTTTTATCAGGTGTGCTCTGTCTGGCCTATAAAAGTGTGGTTTGCACTCGGCACAGACTTGGCAGTTCCTGGTCATGGTCCTGACCTCCTCGATGGAGTAAGGCAGGTTGCGGGCCTTGATGAAATGGAAGAACCTGGTGACCCCCGGGTGGCAGAGGTCATTGTGGAGGGCCCGCAGTCTATCAACCTGTGCGTTGGCACATGTACCTCGCGATAGAGCATCCGGGGGCTCATTGAGTTTCCCGGGCCGGTACAAGATATCGTAATTGTAGGTGGAAAGTTCAATTCTCCACCTCAAAATCTTGTCATTTTGGATTTTGCCCCTCTGCTTGTTATTAAACATAAAAGCAACTGAACGCTGGTCAGTGAGTAGGGTGAATCGTTTTCCGGCCAGGTAATGCCTCCAATGTCGCACAGCTTCCACAATGGCCTGGGCCTCCTTTTCGACAGAGGAGTGTCTGATTTCGGAGCCTTGGAGGGTTCGTGAAAAGAAGGCCACGGGCCTTCCTGCCTGGTTAAGGGTAGCGGCCAGGGCAAAGTCGGACGCATCGCTCTCCAACTGGAAGGGGATGGACTCGTCCACCGCCTGCATGGTGGCTTTAGCAATGTCCTCTTTGATACGGTGGAAGGCTAAGCCGGCCTCTGCCGCCAGGGGAAAAGAGGTGGACTTGATAAGTGGACGGGCTTTGTCCGCATAATTAGGGACCCACTGGGCGTAGTAGGAGAAAAACCCCAGGCATCTCTTCAGGGCCTTGAGGCAGTGGGGCAGGGGAAGGTCCATAAGGGGACGCATCCGGTCGGGGTCGGGGCCGATGACTCCGTGTTCCACAACACAGCCAAGGATAGCGAGGCGGGTTGTGCGGAATATGCACTTCTCCTTGTTATACGTAAGGTTTAGGAGTTGGGCAGTGCGGAGGAATTTGTCGAGGTTGGCGTCATGGTCCTGCAGGTCATGGCCGCAGATGGTCACATTGTCCAGGTAGGGAAAAGTGGCCTGCAACGCATTCTGGTCGACCATCCGGTCCATCTCCCTTTGGAAAACGGAGACCCCGTTGGTGACACCGAAGGGAACCCGAAGGAAGTGGTAGAGGCGGCCGTTTGCCTCGAAGGCAGTATACTGGCGGTCCTCATAGCGGATAGGGAGTTGGTGATATGCTGACTGAAGGTCAATGGTGGAGAATATGCGGTATTGTGCGATCTGATTGAACATATCAGATATGCGGGGGAGGGGGTATGCGTCCAGTTGGGTATATCGATTAATTGTTTGGCTGTAGTCAATGACCAGGCGCTGCTTCTCGCCGGTCTTGATGACCACAACCTGGGCTCGCCAGGGGCTGGTGCTAGCTTCAATAATCCCCTCCTTCAGGAGCCGCTCCACCTCAGATTTAATAAAAACTCTGTCACCAGCGCTGTATCGCCTGCTTTTGGTGGCGATGGGCTTACAGTCGTGGGCAAGGTTAACGAAGAACGGGGGGGGGGGGGTGACTTTAAGCGTGGAGAGGCTGCAAAAGGTGCGCGGCGGGCAATTTGAAAACTGCTGGTTGCAGACTGTGAGTGGGGGAAGGGGTCCACCGTACGCCATCATGACACTCTTAAGGTGGCACTGAAAATCCAACCCCAGTAGAACGGCAGCGCAGAGATGGGGCAGGACAAGCAGTTTAAAGTTTCTGTACTCTGTGCCCCTCACCGAAAGGGTCACCACGCAGTAGCCGCCGACGTCCGCTGAATGGGACTTGGAGGCCATAGAGACCCGGTGGCGCGCTGGCAGGACCGGGAGAGAGTAACGCCGCACCGTGTCGGGGTGGATAAAGCTCTCCGTGCTCCCGCAGTCGAAAAGGCAGGTCGTGGCGCGGCCGTTTACCTTAATGTCCATCATGGACCAGGCTAGTTGGTGAGGTCTAGATTGGTCCAGTGTAACGGAGGCCAGCGTAGGGTCAGGCGTGTCGCTGCAGTCATCAGGTGAGGCGGTGGTTGAGTCGGGGGCCCGTTGCAAAAATGGCGGCCGGAACTGATCACCCATGGTCGAAGGCGTCCAAGATGGCGGCGCCCATGATCCACACGCGGCTGGAGGCGTACAAGATGGCGTCCAAGATGGCGGCATCCAAGATGGCGGCCCGCTCGGCCCACACGCGGCACTGCTGGAGTTTGGGGTAGGTTTAGCCTTGCAGACGCTGGCGTAGTGCCCTTTCTTCCCACAACCAGAGCAAGTAGCGTTTTTCGCCGGGCAGCGCGCTCTGGGGTGTTTGGCTTGGCCACAGAAGTAACACTTTGGGCCCCGGGACATCGCTGCAGAAGTTGGGCCGTTCGGGGGTGGCGCGGCGCAGGGTGGCGGTCCTACCGTGTCCCAGGATGGCGGCGCCCACGCCATCCACGATGCGGCCGCGCGGTCAGGGGAGTAGGCGTCCATATTCCGGTGGGCCACGTCTAGCGAGAGTGCGAGGGCCGTGGCCCTCTTCAGGTCGAGTTCGCCCTGCTCCAACAGTCTCTGCCGGGTGTAGTTGGACCTGAGGCCCGCGACGAAGGCGCCCCGGACAAGTTCCTCCGTGTACACCGCGGCCGACACCTCTTTACATTTGCAGGCCCGGCCGAGCACCTTCAGCGCCCGTAGGTATACCTCCATCGATTCCCCGGGTTGCTGTTTGCGGGACCCCAGGAGGTGTCTGGCGTAAACCTCATTTACCGGGCGTGCGTACTGTTCTTTAAGGAGGTCGAGAGCACCCTTGTAGGTAGTCGCATCTTGGATGAGCGAATAAGCTTGGTGGTTCACCTTGGAGGTCAGAATTTTTAGTTTGTCGCCATCGTTTTGAACAGTTTCGACGGAGGCTTCTATGTAAAATTCGAAGTATCGCAGCCAGTGTGCGAACTTGGTAGATGAATCCGCCTCTTGAGGGTCTAGTTGCAGGTGTGCTGGTTTGAGGATTTGCTCCATCGAAAAAAAAGTTTAGCTAATAAAATTGATGCGCTATCAATTACTGAGAAAGACTGGAAGTTAAGAGAGTAACAACAGGATTTTATTAGCTAAAGCATGCCTCTAGTGGTCGACCGGTCCTGAATGCCTGGGGAACTGCAGAGCAGCCGCCTTTATACCAGGGCATATGGGTGGAGCCAGGGGCGGAGCCAGCTGAGGCATGCACAGACAGGTACAACAATGGGCAAGAGTGAACAACAGTGAAGTGAACAACAGTGAACAACAGTGGAGTGAACAACAGTAAACAACAGTGGTTTACCACAATAGCAAACTGAGAAAAACCTTGACAATGTACAGACTTAGTGAACATAGCCTGGCCATCGAAAAAGGCAGACCCCGCTGCCAAGAGAGGACAGGATATGCTCTCACTGCAGTCAGGGAGTGGTGGAGACAGAGATGCACTTCCTCACAGCTTGTGGAAAATATCAGGGCATCAGGGAGAATTTCTACCCAAAATTCACAAAAATATGCCCTGAATTCAGAAATTTGAATGACGACCAAAAACTCCCACACCTACTAGGGGAACAGAGAAATTGTGTAACCTTAGCGGCACACTAAGTTACAGCTTGCCATAAACAGAGGGACAACCATTAAATCTAAAAAAAAGAGTATATACAAATTATATGAATGTATATTTATACACTCAGGGATATATCTGTTTATACACTGTATGGATAGATCTGCGTTTATGTGTTCAACCATAAATGTTTTTCGATGCTTTGGCAACATAAGACGTACCTTGTCATGCCAATAAAGCGATTTGAATTGAATTGAATTGAATTGAGAGAGAGAGACTGGGGGAGAGAGAGAGAGAGAGACTGGGGGAGAGAGAGAGAGAGAGAGTGGGGGGGGGAGAGAGAGAGTGGGGGAGAGAGAGAGAGACTGGGGGGGAGAGAGAGAGAGAGACTGGGGGGGAGAGAGAGAGGGTGGGGGAGAGAGAGAGAGAGAGTGGGGGAGAGAGAGAGTGGGAGTGTGAGAGAGAGAGACTGGGAGTGACAGAGAGAGAGAGAGAGCGAGAGAGACAGACAGACAGACAAAGAGAGAGAGAGACAGACAAAGAGAGAGGGAGAGAGAGACAAAGAGAGGTGGGTGTGTGGGGGGGAAGGGGGTGTGTGGGGGGAAGGGGTGTGTGTGGGGGGAAGGGGTGTGTGTGGGGGGAAGGGTGTGTGTGTGGGGGGGGAAGGGGGTGTGTGGGGGGGAAGGGGGTGTGTGGGGGGGAAGGGGGTTTGTGGGGGGGGAAGCGGGTGAGTGGGGGGGGGAAGGGGGTGTGTGGGGGGGGGAAGCGGGTGAGTGGGGGGGGAAGCGGGTGAGTGGGGGGGGAAGGGGGTGTGTGGGGGGGGAAGGGGGTGTGTGGGGGGAGGAAGCGGGTGTGTGTGGGGGGAAGGGTGTGTGTGTGTGGGGGGGGAAGGGTGTGTGTGTGTGGGGGGGGGAAGGGTGTGTGTGTGGGGGGGGAAGGGTGTGTGTGTGGGGGGGGGAAGGGTGTGTGTGTGGGGGGGGGAGGGTGTGTGTGTGGGGGGGGGAGGGTGTGTGTGTGGGGGGGGGAAGGGTGTGTGTGTGGGGGGGGAAGGGTGTGTGTGTGGGGGGGGGAGGGTGTGTGTGTGGGGGGGGGAGGGTGTGTGTGTGGGGGGGGGAAGGGTGTGTGTGTGGGGGGGGGAGGGTGTGTGTGTGGGGGGGGAGGGTGTGTGTGTGGGGGGGGGAAGGGTGTGTGTGTGGGGGGGGAAGGGTGTGTGTGTGGGGGGGGGAGGGTGTGTGTGTGTGGGGGGGAGGGTGTGTGTGTGGGGGGGGGAGGGTGTGTGTGTGGGGGAAGGGGGTGTGTGGAGGAGGAAGGGGGTGTGTGGAGGAGGAAGGGGGTGTGGGGTGGGGGGGGAAGGGGGTGTGGGGGGGAAGGGGGTGTGTGTGGGGGGGAAGGGGGTGTGTGTGGGGGGGAAGGGGGTGTGTGTGGGGGGGAAGGGGGTGTGTGTGGGGGGGAAGGGTGTGTGTGTGGGGGGGAAGGGTGTGTGTGTGGGGGGGAAGGGTGTGTGTGTGGGGGGGAAGGGGGTGTGTGTGGGGGGGGAAGGGGGTGTGTGTGGGGGGGGAAGGGGGTGTGTGTGGGGGGGGAAGGGGGTGTGTGTGGGGGGGGAAGGGGGTGTGTGGGGGGGGGGAAGGGGGTGTGTGGGGGGGGAAGGGGGTGTGTGGAGGAGGAAGGGGGTGTGGGGTGGGGGGGAAGGGGGTGTGGGGGGGGAAGGGTGTGTGTGTGGGGGGGAAGGGTGTGTGTGTGGGGGGGAAGGGTGTGTGTGTGGGGGGGAAGGGGGTGTGTGTGGGGGGGAAGGGGGTGTGTGTGGGGGGGAAGGGGGTGTGTGTGGGGGGGAAGGGGGTGTGTGTGGGGGGGAAGGGGGTGTGTGTGGGGGGGAAGGGGGTGTGTGTGGGGGGGGAAGGGGGTGTGTGTGGGGGGGGAAGGGGGTGTGTGTGGGGGGGGAAGGGGGTGTGTGTGGGGGGGGAAGGGGGTGTGTGTGGGGGGGGGAAGGGGTGTGTGGGGGGGAAGGGGGTGTGTGGGGGGGGAAGGGGGTGTGTGGGGGGGAAGGGGGTGTGTGGGGGGGGAAGGGGGTGTGTGGGGGGAGAAGGGGGTGTGTGGGGGGGAAGGGGGTGTGTGGAGGAGGAAGGGGGTGTGTGGAGGAGGAAGGGGGTGTGGGGTGGGGGGGAAGGGGGTGTGGGGTGGGGGGGAAGGGGGTGTGGGGGGGGAAGGGTGTGTGTGTGGGGGGGGAAGGGTGTGTGTGTGGGGGGGGAAGGGGGTGTGTGTGGGGGGGGGAAGGGTGTGTGTGTGTGGGGGGGAAGGGTGTGTGTGTGTGGGGGGGAAGGGTGTGTGTGTGGGGGGGGAAGGGTGTGTGTGTGGGGGGGGAAGGGTGTGTGTGTGGGGGGGGAAGGGTGTGTGTGTGGGGGGGGGGAAGGGTGTGTGTGTGGGGGGGGGAAGGGTGTGTGTGTGGGGGGGGGAAGGGTGTGTGTGTGGGGGGGGAAGGGTGTGTGTGTGGGGGGGGGAAGGGTGTGTGTGTGTGGGGGGGGAGGGTGTGTGTGTGGGGGAAGGGGGTGTGTGGGGGGGAAGGGGGTGTGTGGAGGAGGAAGGGGGTGTGTGGAGGAGGAAGGGGGTGTGTGGAGGAGGAAGGGGGTGTGTGGAGGAGGAAGGGGGTGTGGGGTGGGGGGGAAGAGAGAGAGCGACTGGGGGGGAAGAGAGAGAGCGACTGGGGGGGAAGAGAGAGAGCGACTGGGGGGGAAGAGAGAGAGCGACTGGGGGGGAAGAGAGAGAGCGACTGGGGGGGAAGAGAGAGAGCGACTGGGGGGGAAGAGAGAGAGCGACTGGGGGGGAAGAGAGAGAGCGACTGGGGGGGAAGAGAGAGAGCGACTGGGGGGGAAGAGAGAGAGCGACTGGGGGGGAAGAGAGAGAGCGACTGGGGGGGAAGAGAGAGAGCGACTGGGGGGGAAGAGAGAGAGCGACTGGGGGGGAAGAGAGAGAGCGACTGGGGGGGAAGAGGGGGAGGGAAGGGGGAAGTGGGGGAGGGAAGGGGGAAGTGGGGGAGGGAAGGGGGAAGTGGGGGAGGGAAGGGGGAAGTGGGGGAGGGAAGGGTGAAGTGGGGGAGGGAAGGGTAAGTGGGGGAGGGAAGGGTAAGTGGGGGAGGGAAGGGTAAGTGGGGGAGGGAAGGGTAAGTGGGGGAGGGAAGGGTAAGTGGGGGAGGGAAGGGGAAGTGGGGGAGGGAAGGGTAAGTGGGGGAGGGAAGGGGAAGTGGGGGAGGGAAGGGGAAGTGGGGGAGGGAAGGGGAAGTGGGGGAGGGAAGTGGGAGGGGGAGGTGGGAGGGAGGTGGTGCGGGGACGGTAGGGGGGGAAGGTAGGGGGGGAAGGTGTGGGGGGAAGGTAGGGTGGGGGATGGTAGAGGGGGGAAGGTAGGGTGGGGGATGGTAGGGGGGAAGGTAGGGTGGGGGAAGGTAGGGTGGGGGAAGGTGGGGGCGAAGGGTGGGGGTGGTGGGGGTGGTGTGGGGGGGTGGGGGGGAGGGGAAGGGAAGGTGGAGGGGAAGGGAAGGTGGGGGGGGAAGGGGAAGGGAAGGTGGGGGGGAAGGGAAGGGTGGGGGGGAAGGGGAAGGGAAGGTGGGGGGGAAAGGGGAAGGGAAGGTGGGGGGGAAAGGGGGTGTGGGGGAGGGAAGGGGAGGTCGGGGGGAATGGGGGGGGAAGAGGGAGGGGAGGGGGTGTGGGGCAAGGAGGGGGGAAGGGAGGGGGGAAAGGGAGGAGGGAGGGGGGAAAGGGAGGAGGAGGGGGGAAAGGGAGGAGGAGGGGGGAAAGGGAGGAGGGGGGGAGAAAGGGAGGGTGGGGGAGCCAGCAGACCCTCTCCCCTCTGCCAGTGTTGGTCCCTGTCTGGGCCGGAAGCCTGGGACTGGAGTTGCGCTGCTGGCCGTTGGAGAAGCCTAGGCCTCGGGCCCCTGCACTGACATGGCCCAGCCTACCTTTCAATACCTTGAAACATGTAACTTAAAGTACTTATAAAACATTTTTGGTAAATCTTTCTATAACATACACTTTACAACCTCACCAATCTTTTTATTAAAAAAGGGGTCCTCACCTGTCAGTGTGCTGTATCACAAACAATGGCCGCCGCTTGCTTTTCAGTTGGAAAGATTAGGCCCTGCCCACACAGTGGATTGTCTGTCCCAGTCACCAGGACCCGGTTGGGAGCACTGAAGCCCCACCCAATCTATGTTCCTGTACTAAGATGGCCGCACATGCACTCTGTTACACACTGAATCAAAATGGCGGCACACAAACTTTCTGCCCTCCTTGACAAAGATGGCTGCCGTTAACCTGGGGCTGTCAGCAGAAGAAATTCCCTCAGCTGCAAACACAGGGTCTTCAGATTATTATTCGGGGCTTGCGACCTACCCCAGTTGCTTATGAAGCCTCCCCACCTCCCGACCCCGGGAATGGAGCTGAGGCAGCACACCCTCTCCCCTCTGCCAGTGTTGGTCCCTGTCTAGGCCGGGAGCCTGGGACTGGAGTTGCGCTGCTGGCAGTTGGAGAAGCCTAGGCCCCGGGCCTGGAAAAACGGTGAAAGGTAGGAAAATTATAGAGGTTAGAGAAAAGATTTACAAATTAATTAACTTTTTTAAAAAACAATGTGTGTTTTAAAAGCAACTTTTTTTTTGCTGGAAATGTAGATTTGAAAAGAAACACGCAGAAAGCGGGAAAAAGAAATGAACAGTTTGGAATCAAGATGGCAGCCACTCACCTCGGTTCAGAACGATAAGGCCCGCCCACACACGTGGTCAACCGTCATGTCACCGCAGTGTAGGATTGGTCAATCGTCCTGTCACTCGACTCTAGGAGGGCCCGCCCGCACGCGCGACGAACCCGCCCCCGCGACGCGATTGGTCGACCGTCGGGACGCTCGACTGTACGATTGGTCGACCTCGACGTCACTCGATGCTAATGAGTGGATAATGAGCGGAATTTTGAACGTTATTTGGATACCGCGGGCGCAATTTTTGTCCGACCGAAACGTAAATACGCTTATGACCGTTCTGGAATCGTAAGCTTTCTTTTGATGTGAGGCACGTGTAGGTACGCTCTATAACTTGAGAGTGTATAGCCGGACAGACAGACAGATCAACCGCTTTTATATATAGAAGACTAGCTGGGGGGAGCCCGGCGTTGCCAGGGCTGTTTTGGGGCGGGCGGTTTAAATCGAGTGCCAGGCTTTGGGGCCGTGTCTGTGTCCCTTTGTGAATCTGGTGCCGGGCAACATTTTAAATCGAGTCCCAGGCTTTAGGGCCCTGTCTGTGTCCCTGTCTGTCTACCTTTTAAAAGCTTGAAAGATGAAAGTGAAAGTACTTATAAAACGTTTTTGGTAAATCTTATGTTATTTTTAAAAGAGATACTAACTTTCGAAGTAGTTTTAGCTGGAAGCTGAAGTAATTTGAGCTGGAAGCTGAAGTGAAACAATGGCTGGCAGATCCCCGAGATGAAAACGATTAGTCCCGCCCACACACACCAACCATCGGGGGACCGTACTGTAGGATTGGTCAATCGTGACGGCACAGGATTGGTCGAACCTTGACGTCAGTCAATCAATGCTAGCAGATAATGAGTTTAATTTTGAAGGTTTTTCGCATAAGGCGCGAACAATTTTCGTCCGACCGAAAAGTAAATATGCTTACGACCGTCCCGGAACCGTAAGCTTTCTTCGGAGGTAACGCGCGCGTAGGTACGCGGTATAACTTTCGAGCGCATAGCCGGACAGACGCACACCCGAGGACAGACAGACAGAAGCATCGCTTTATATATATAAATAAAATAATAATATAATAGATATAGATAGATATAGATAGATAGATAGATAATGGAGCGCACTATTAGCCTCACTGTTATTTCGACCGTAAAATCCGGCGAAATAAATAGAATTAAAAAAAAAAAGATTTACAGCTGCAATACATGTCCGTACACCTCCTTCCACACCATTTTCAAAGGCCCCAAACACTCCTGCTATGCGAGACAGTAAGTCACATCTACTTCCTCCAATTTAGTATACTGTATTTGCTGCTCAGGATGCATTCTCTTCTACGATGTGCAGATTAGGTGACCACTTTGCTGAACATCTTTGTTCTGACCATAAGTGCGACTTCCCTGTATCTCACCACATTAACTCTCCCACCCATTCCCACTCTGCCTTTGGTCTCCTACACTGTTCCAATGAAGCTTAACTTAATCTTCAAGAACAGTATCTCATCTTTCTTCTGGGCAATCTGCAGTCCTCTCATCTGAGCACACATTTCAGGCTTTAGCTACATCATACAAACAATGAGGGACAGGTAAAGACCCTCTGGTCCATCGAGCCTGTCCCACACAATTGCGATACCTTGTGTATCACAATATATACACACCACCCCACCCGAAACCATGTGAGCTCTTGGGAGAGGCAAAAAAAATAAAAAACCCGGTCTAATTTGGGAAAAACTGGGAAATTCCTCTCTGACCCATCTAGCTGATCGAAACTAGTCCAGGAGATCACTCTGGCCCTGAATTCCCTGCAGTACCTACTTTTTGTCAAAGGTGATCTCCACCCCAGTCAGAAACAGATCCAGCTCTTGCTTGAAGGAATTCAGCAAATCAGCATCCACCGCATGAGACGGCAGCCTGTTCCAGAGGTCCACTATTCTCTGGGCAAAGAACCACCTCCTGACTTCTAATCTAGATCTAGTCTTATACAACTTAAATTTGTGACCCCTGGTCCTCTCTAACCTATTTATTTGAAACAAACGGTCAACCGGAACACAATCTATTCCCTTCATTATCTTATAAACCTCAATCAGATCACTAAGTCTACGCTTCTAAAGTGTAAAGTCCCAACTCTTTTAGCCTATCTTGATAATTAAAATGCTTTAGACTGGGAATATACACCCCAACACACTATTTGCTCTAGCTATAGCTTCACGGCATTGCTCATGTACCTTTAAGGATGTATGCACTAGAATGCCCAAATCTCTTTCTATCTCCACTTTCTTTAATGCTTTTCCCTGAAGGGTCTATGAACGCTGAGCATTTGCCCTGCCCACATGCAGAACACTGCACTTATCCAAGTTATGCATCATTTTCCAGTCATGAGCCCAATCTCCCAACACATTAAGATCTGCCTGAAGCAGACAAGCGTCATCTACAGTCCTAATACTAGCACAGATCTTGGTATCATTTGCAAGTTCGCAGATTGTGTCCTCAACAGCTACATCCAGATCATTAATAAAAATAATAAAGAGCAACGGTCCCAACACTGATCCCTGTGGGACAACACTGCTGACCGGTCTCCAAACCGATCTAAATCCATCTATAACTACTTTTGCCTAAGTACTGCCAGCCAGTTCTCAATCCAGCTCAATATATTATGACTAATACCAGAGGCTTCGATCTTAGAGTATTATTTCCATTACTTTCTTCACAGCTGAGTGCTTGTGATGTGGGAGGATCTGTCACTGACCAGGGGAGTGGGGGGTGAAGCAAGCCGACATTTGGGTTGGAGACCCTTTGTTAGAGCAGTGCTAATGGGAGTCTAAGCCCGTGGTGCAGACCTGTTCTTTTTCTCTTCTCGTGACTGGCTGATCATTGTGTTTATATGCATTTTCTGTTTTAATGTCATATCTGTTGCATTTGCAGCTTGATTTTTAAAAAAAAATTTCCTTATAGTCTCACTTCTCTCGTATGCTTCCAACCCCCCCCGCCCCCACTATTTGTAGAATCTTTTGTCCTTCTTACATCACTATCATCTCACTGACCGTTTTTTATATCATCTGAATTTTTTCTATTAAGAAGTCTGCAGATCATTTAACTCGACACCCCTCTAACCTTATGAAAGTGCCCGCCTAACTTCTTAGTCTTCAGTTCTGATGTAGTGGACACACCTAAAATGTCAGAACCAGTCTTTTCTCTTTACAGATGCTGAC
Organism: Somniosus microcephalus; assembly: GCF_052327205.1. Taxonomy (NCBI): domain Eukaryota; kingdom Metazoa; phylum Chordata; class Chondrichthyes; order Squaliformes; family Somniosidae; genus Somniosus; species Somniosus microcephalus. The sequence continues at coordinate 200,432,459 of NC_140992.1, read as the reverse complement.
TGGGCAATTGTGTATTTCCAGCATTTTCTGTTTTTATTTCAGCTTTCCAGCATTTGTAGTTTTTCCTTTTTTGTGCTATAACTACATTGCTTGCTCTGATCCCTGTGGAATGTGGGATGGGCCAGCTCCACGCAGGCATACTCAGACACCTTACTGGGCTCAGAATATGCTGCATCTTCTGCTGACAGAAAGAAAGCCAGCAAGATAGTTAGGTCTTTTCAATGATCAGACACTGAAGCACAGTACAGGAGACCCCCTTAAGTTTTTGTTCTAAAAAGTAAAGGTGGGCTTTGCACCTGCAGCAATACTGCCAGTACAATATGAAAAGATGCAAAACCACCTCTTGGAGGCTGTTTGCCTGACTCTTGATACAAGCCTGCTTTGCCTGCACTGTGCTGCATTTCTGATACTGGGCTGCCAAAAACCACAGTACCAGCATTTAACATGTAACACTACAACCACTGGAGACATAGGACTTTCGTTGAGGCTGGATGTCCCATAGATTCTAGAAATAAGAAATGAAACATCTGTTTGTAAGTCACTGTGCTTGCCCCATATTCCATTGCAAGGCTCAAGCACTTACAGCACACAGTTAAGAGAATACATGTTTCAGTTTTCACAAGGTATGCTGCTTTCTAAAAGTTTTAATTCATGTCTGTTGCAATCTTCTTCACTTTGATCATAATTTCTCAGACTGAATTTATTAAACTGGATTGTAATTGCTGATTAATGCAACAGAATTTTCTTGACTCCACTGCCATTTAATGGCCGTTTCATCCTACAGAGTTGCCTCTCACATCAGGATTGTCATCAGGCAACTATGTAGTAAAAGCGACCCAAGACTTTTGCTGGAGCAAGGTTTTACTCCCTGCCTCCAAATGAAAGTGCCCATGTCATCAAATACATCCAACTTGCACCGACTGCACTTGGTTGCCATTTTGGGTCTGGCCATGGGAGGCCTATCCTCTCAGGTTACCTATGAAGAACAGCAATACACTTTCGGTATCCTGCACGGACTTGCCTCCCCACCCCACCTCCCCGCCCGACATCAGAAAAGGTTTGCAGTCAAATTAGCAAAGTTACAAATGCATTTGAGCATGTGCTGTTACTCATCATCATCAAGTCTGCCCCCCAGTAATAAATGGGGCAAATTCAAAAACTGGCACAATTCTATTGGAAAGAGATCAATAACATTAAACCAATTTGAGTAACACATCATAAATATGTTAAACATATGCCTTTAAATTGGGGCCTGAGAGTCAGATTTGTGTCGGTCTACAACCAGGCATACTGCATATCACGAGTATTTTGTCTTCTCACTAGCATGTTATTTCTGTTGCTGTGCATACCAATAGTGAAGTTTTTTCTTGATGATAACACACCTTTAGGCACTTTTACATTGTGTAAGACTGATAGTGCCGGCTGGGTTCCCTAAATTCAGGCCTTGCATGGCTGATTGCAGGCTAAATGCAAACGTGCAGAGACGTGCCAAGAATGGCTACTGGGGACACCTATTTTTGGTGAATCTTCCTGTCAACTGGTTGTGGTGAGCCCTGGCACTTTTACATTTGGCTTACAGCCTATATGAGTCTGATGCTTGGGGAACCTAGTGTCACAAGCCCAGTTTAAAAGATAACCTTCTGGGTACTGACATGGTCTTTTGGAAGTTATGGGTCCCCAGCAGTGTTTACCCACATGGAGAAGTTTGAGAATCACTGGTGTAAAGCAAATACATGAACCCACTGTTCATTTGTTGTTGCATTGCTGGCAAAGATGAAAAGTGTTTTTCACTTTTTGCCCATGACCATCATCAACTAATCTCGTGTCAGACATAATACAGACCAGCACTTCCCAAGCTTGCTCAAACCTCACCTTCAGAAAAGTGCCCGCTCATATTTACTGGGCCTCTTCGGGCAAAATACTAGCAAACTGAGCAGTTTTTTGGCATATTATTACAGTGCAGCACGGTTTAATTTACAAGTCTGTCTTCTTACCTTTAACAGAAGGCTGTAAGCAGCTGCAGGCCAGCAGAGGTCAGTCTGAAGGGTGTTCTGGACATGATCTGTTCACTTCAAACCATGAATCTATACAGCTGAGGGGAGGGAGGAAAATTTGAATAATTTCAAATGTACAGGTATAACATATAAAACACACTCACAAATGTCTTCAGTAATTGAGAGTGCGCAATATGTTGCACTAAATGCTGGGTTTGGTGTTTCATTGCCAGATAAAAACACAATTACAAAGAGCTTTAAAAAAAATCTAATTTGGTGTCTCAGTGGATATTATCACCAGTGGATCATTATTTAAAACACATTTCCAGTGTCCTTCAGCACAACCACCTGAACAGACAATATGTTGGAAGTTGTCACGTAGCAGTTTTATGCATGTATATATATAGTGATTAAATACCTCTCTTGGGGTTCCTCCATATATATATATTTTTAAATCACAGAAAAACAACTGTTCTAAGGCAGACTTCACAGAAGCAAAGCAGCACCAGGACAAGCTGCCATTGCCACATTAAATCTCAATATTCGGACTTCTCTACAAGTAGGGAAATGGTAGCTTTGAAAAGGAGTACAGCCAGAAGTAAACCAGTTTGAAACTATAACCAGAGGGATAAAACAACTTTTTATTGCCCCCCCCCCCCCCCCACCTGCTAGTACCTGTTCTCCTTCAGCAGTGAGGATATAATAGTCCTGTAGACCCTGGACTTCATTGCTGTTCTGACTGACTGACAGATGATGAGTTTTTATGCAGTAATCCCAGTATTCCCCCACTCGCATCACAGCTGATGTCGTCCTTGACTACACATAGCAGCACCTGCCACTTATTAGAGAAATATACCCGTTGAGGACAGGTTAAGATCAATCTTCAGGTCCAGGCTCAGCTTCAACCTCATGCTGTTGTGAATTGGGGCTCCAAACCTCTTAAAGTTTTATCTGCTCCACTGCCCAAAAGCAATGTTGAGTACAGTAATAGGATCCTACTTTGGATTTACTGCACAAAGTGTTAGCAGTGCAAAATTCCAATTACAGTAACATTTTATTCTAATACAGATCATGTGTCCTACTGGACAGGACAGCCACCTTTTGCAAGATCTGAAAACCAGGCAGGGGTGTGACAAAAGTGGAACCATGGCTCTAGGTCTGAGATTTACTTTGCTGCCAATGAAAAGACATTGAAAACCTTACTTAATAAGCTAATGTCGCCACATCATGAGGCAGAAGTGGGGGAAAATGGACCGTCAGGGTTACCACTCATCTAGCTTTGAATCAACCACTGAGTCAGATTGAAATAGACTAAGCACTACAACAACAACTTTTATTTATATAGCACCTTAAGTAAAAATGTCCCAAGGTGCTGCACAGGAGTATTATAAGACAAAAAATTTGACACCGATCCACATAAGGATAAATTTGAGCAGATGATCAAAAGCTTGGTCAGAGGTAGGTTTTAACGAACGTCTTAAAAGGAGAAAAGAGAGATAGCGAGGCGGACAGGTTTAGGCAGGGAATTCCAGAGCTTAGGGCCTAGGCAACAGAAGGCACGGCCACCAAAGGTTGAGCGATTATAATCAGGGATGCTCAAGAGGGCAGAATTAGAGGAGCGCAGATATCTCGCGGGGGGTTGTGGGGCTGAAGGAGATTACAGCGATGGGGGGGGGGGCGAGGCCACGGAGGGATTTGATAACAAGGGTGAGAATTTTGAAATCGAGGCACTGTTTAACCGGGAGCCAATGTAGGTCAGCGAGCACAGGGGTGATAGGCGAACGGGCCTTGGTGCAAATTAGGACATGGGCAGCTGAGTTTTGGATGACCTCAAGTTTACGTAGGATTGAATGTGGGAGGCCAGCCAGGAGTGCTTTACAATCGTCAAGTCGAGGTAACAAAGGCATGGATGAGGGTTTCAGCAGTGGATGAGCTGAGGCAAGGGTGGAGATGGGCGATGTTACAGAGGATGTCGGACAAGCAGTAGGGGATCTTTGTTATGCTGCGGATATGTGGTCGAAAGCTAATTTCAGGGTCAAATATGACACCAAGGTTGCGAACAGTATGGTTCAGCCTCAGACAGATGTTAGGGAGAGGGATGGAGTCAGTGGCTAGGGAACGGAGTTTGTGGCGGGGACCGAAAACAATGGCTTCGGTCTTCCCAATATATAATTGGAGAAAATATTTGCTCATCCAGAACTGGATGTCGGACAAGCAGTCTGACAATTTAGACACCGAGAGAAGAGGTAGAGCTGGGTGTCGTCAGCGTACATGTGGAAACTGACGCTGTGTTTTTGGATGATGTCACCAGCTTGGATTTATGTTTAAAGCAGCATAAATATATTTCTTTATATTTATAAAAAAAGGTTCAAGAACATAAGAAAGCATGGAATGAGAAAAAGCAATTTTTCCACAAACCATGTACAATCTACGGGATCATGGATTTGACTTCATTTAATCGCAGAGGAAAAGGCTATATAAATATCCCTGGCAAGTAACACTTCAGAATATTCATTCATATCCATATTTCCATTTTTCAACCCTGGCCTGCTGTTTTCCCACAGACAACATCCCATCCCTGCCAGCAGTATCGGCGCCCGTGTCCCATGTAGTGTCTGATCATCTCAATCTATACTTTTTACTACAACTTCCCATCCAGTTTACAACCAGCTATGTACCCAGCTCCTTTTGAGAAGTTAAATTAACACAGTAGTAACATCTTTTCTAGGGAGACTTCCATATATCCACATGTGTACGCATGTTGAGAGGGTGGGAAAGTATTCTAACTGCCAGTTTTGCTTGAGGTTGGTTAATTTTAAACCTGCATCCTAAAATTGTGTTCTAAGTCTAAATTAAAAGGCAACTTACATCTACATCGCTTGTGCCTCTCAGTATTTTAAAGACCTACATATTGTCCCCATCGGTCAATCTGCTTTTCTCCAATGAAAGCAAATTCAATCCTGCAAGTCTATTCTAAATCTCAAATTCAACTTGGTCACTCTCCTGTGAACCATCTGTTGCATCAATGTTATTCTGAAAGCTAGGTGCTCTACAATATTTAATTCAATGTAGAGAATTGTGAGGTAAAACATTTTGGAAGAACAGGGAAAGGAATTACACATTAAACAGTAAGATTTCAAATGCAGAAGAAGAGGGACCTTGGTGTGCAGATACACAGGTCATTAAATGTGTCGGTGCAAGGAGATAAGGGCATAAAAAGGCAAATAGAATCCTTGGTTTTATATTTAGAGGCATAGAATAAAAAAGCAATGTTGAACTTGTACAAGGCCTTAATTAGGCTGCAACTGCAGTATTGTGTACAGTTTTGGGCAACCCACTGTAGGAAGAATATAAAAGTTATAGAAGAGCCACAGCATAGATTCATTAGGACGTTATCAAAGATAAAGGATTAGAGTTATGGAGAACTGAGAAGATGGGCCTTTTTCACTCGAGCTGAGAAAGTTGAGGGATGATCCAATAAGAAGTCTTCAAGATAATGAAAGAAAGAGACAAAGAAAGAGAAAGATAGGAGAAAGAAAAAGAAAAAGAGAAACAAAAAAAGACCTTTCAAGACCGCAGGGTGTCCCAAAGCGCTTTACAGCCAATGAAGTACTTTTGAAGAGTAGTCTCTGTCGTAATGTAGGAAACTCGGCAGCCAATTTGCACACAGCAAGGTCCCACAAGCGGGTAAATGAGATAATGACCACATCATCTGTTTTAGTGATGTTGGTTGAGGGATAAATACGGCACCTCTGACAGTACAGCACTCCATCAATACTGCAGTGGAGTGTCAGCCTGGATTATGCGCTCAAGTCTCTAGAATGGGATTTGAATCCACAGCCTTCTGACTTAAAGGCGAGAGTGCTACCACTGAGCCACGGCTGACACCCAAGGGTCTTGTTAGGATTTTAAAGGTTGGTTGGTAAGATGGTAAAGAAATGTGTACCAATTTAAGATAATCACACAAAATATTAAAGGGGAGACTTGGTAAATTTCTTTACAGAGGGTAGTTGTTAAAGTTACAAGTACTTTCAAAAGGGAATTGGTTGCTTGAAAGAGGAATATTAAAAGTTATGGGAGCTTATGTTGAGTATCAGCCTTGGCTTAGTGGTAGCATTCTCACCTCTGAGTCAGAAGGTTGAGAGTTCAAGCCCTACTCCAGAAGCCTGAGTACATAATCTCGACTGAGATTTCAGTGCAGGACTGAGGGAGCGCTGGAGGGTGAGACGTTAAACCGAGGCCCCGTCAGCCTGCTCAGGTGGATGTAAAAGATCCCATGGCACTATTTGAAGAATAATAAGGGAGTTCGGTGTCCTGGCCAACATTCATCCCGTAACTTACATCTCAAACAGATTATCTGATCTTTATCTCTTTGCTGTTAATGGGACCTTGCTGTGCACGAACTGCTGCATTTCCTTACATTGCAGCAGTGACTGAACTTCAAAAGTACTTCATTGACTTTGAAACACTTTGGGATGTCCTGAAGTCATGAATGGCACTATATAAATACAAGTTCTTTATTTCTTTCATCTGGAGAAAAATATCAACGTATGGTGTTTGTGCTGTAACATCCTATAATTCTATTCAACACGTGGTCTCACCTGTGATGTATGTGAGTTTATAATAATTTCCTTCGACCTGAAAAAAGATTGTTAAATCTTTGCTGATAATTATTCCCATAATGTCTTGTTAATTATGCAAACATTTAATAGTAATTTGCTATGGCAATGTCAACATTACAGTGGTTCAAACAAAGTGCAGTATAATGCACAGCTATGGCCTTCAGCATTATGGCTTCATTTAAACAACAATAACAACTTGTATTTATACAGCACCTTTAACACAGTAAAACATCCCATGGCACTTCACAGGAGTATTAGAAGACAAACAATTTTACACTGAGCCACATAACGAGAAATTAGGGCAGATGACCAAAAGCTTGGTCAAAGAGGTAGGTTTTAAGGAGCGTCTTAAAAGAGGAAAGAGAGGTAGAGAGGGGGAAGAGGTTTAGGCAGGGAATTTCAGAGCTTAGGGCCTAGGCAACAGAAGGCACGGCCACCAATGGTTGAGCGATTATACTCAGGGATACAAAGAGGGCAGAATTAGAGGAGCGCCGATATCTCGGGGGGGGGGGGGGGGGTGGTTGTGGGGCTGGATGAGATTACAGAGTTAGGGAGGGGTGAGGCCATGGAGGGATTTGAAAACAAGGATGAGAATTTTGAAACTGAGACGTTGCTTAACCGGGAGCCAGTGTAGGTCAGCGAGCAAAGGGGTGATGGGTGAACGGGACTTGGTGCAAATTAGGACATGGGCAGCCGAGTTTTGGATCACCTCAAGTTTACGTAGGGTAGAACGTGGGACGCCAGCCAGGAGTGCGTTTAAATAGTCAAGTCTAGAGGTAACAAAGGCATGGATGAGGGTTTCAGCAGCGGATGAGCTAAGGCAAGGGCGGAGACGAGCGATGTTACGGAGGTGAAAATAGGCAGTCTTAGTTATGCCGTGGATGTGTGGTTGGAAGCTCATTTCAGGGTCAAATATGACACCAATGTTGCGAACAGTGTGGTTCAGCCTCAGACAGATGTTAGGGAGTGGGATGGAGTCAGTGGCTCGGGAACGGAGTTGTGGTGGGGACCGAAAACAATGGCTTTGGTCTTCCCAATATTTCATTGGAGAACATTTCTGCTCATCCAGAACTGGATGTCGGACAAGAAGTCTGACCATTTAGAGACCGTGGAGGGGTCGGGAGAAGTGGTGGTGAGGTAAAGCTGGGTGTCGTCAGCGCACATGTGGAAACTGACGTTATGTTTTCGGATGGTGTCATCAAGGGGCAGCATGTAGATGATAAATAGGAGGGGGCCTTGGGGGACACCAGAAGTAACGATGCAGGAGAGGGAAGAGAAGCCGTTGCAGGTGATTTTCTGGATACGATTAGACAGATAAGAATGGAACCAGGTGAGAGCAGTCCCACCCAGCTGGACGATGGTGGCGAGGCGTTGCAGAAGGATGGAGTGGTCAACCATGTCAAAGGCTGCAGACAAGTCAAGAAAGACGAGGAGGGATAGTTTACCTTTGTCACAGTCACAAAGGATGTCATTTGTGACTTTGTTGAGAGCCGTTTCGGTACTGCGGCAGGGGCGGAGACGTGATTGGAAGGATTCAAACATGGAGTTGCGGGAAAGATGCCCACGGATTTGGGAGGCAACAACATGTACAAGGACTTGAGAGGAAAAGGAGGTTGGATATGGGGCATAGTTTGCAAGGATGGAGGGAGTCAAGTGTTTTTTTCGAGGAGAGGGGTGACGACAGCAGATTTGAAGGAGAGGGGGATAGTACCTGAGGAGAGAGAACCGCAAACCAGAAAAGGAAGTTGGGTGGTCAGCAGTTTGGTCGGAATAGGGTTGAGGAAGCAGGAAGTGGGTCTCATGGACAACATGAGCACGGAGAGGTCATGAGGGGAGATCGGAGAGAAACTGGAGAAATATATGAGTTCAGGGCTAGGGGAGGGGGGAACCTTAGAGGACGTTTGGCCCAATGGACTCGGGGGAAGGAAGGCAAGTGGCAGAGGCAGCTGAACGGATGGTCTCAATCTTAGAGACAAAGAAGTCTATGAGCTCTTCACACCTGCTGTCAGAGGGGAGGGTGGAGACGACAGGGGAAGAGGGGTTTACGAAGACTGTTAGCAGTAAAGAACAGAAGCTGGGGTTTATCTTTGCATTCCAGAATGATTTTGGAATAGTGAGCAATTTTGGCAGATGAGAGCAGAACCCGATAATGTTTTAAGTGGTCCAGCCAGATCTGGTGGTGAATGGCTAAACCAGTTGCCCGCCATAGCGGTTTCATGTGGTATTGTGCTATGCTGGTTGAAGGTACTGCTGACTGTTAAGTTCACAACTGTGATCCTTACATCAAGATATATTGTGAAAAATGTGGCATTTAATCTAGCGGTGGTATTTGTGAGAAGTTTTCATAGGGTGCATACAGGGGGGGAAGAGAAGGTGGGCCACAAGAGTGGTATTTTGGGGGGGGGGGGGGGGGGGGGAAGAGAGAGAGAGAGTAGTGTGGCCACAACAGTGGTAATACAGCAGGTTCAGCTAAAAATAAGCTTCCCTTCACTCAAGAATACAAAAAAAATCAAACTTATGATCAGAACAATTGCAGTTCTTTAATAAAATTCAGGAAGTACATACGCATCAGGATTCAAATCTACACAAAACTGTTCCATAAAACAATTTTTTAAATTTAACCAAAATTTATACCTTTTGAGCATAAAGTTTGTTCTGAGATCAAATGTTAGCCTGGACAACATTTACCTCTACATCACCTCTCTTGAGCCCTCCTCTGCCTCTGCAGTATTAGGCTGCTCGTCAGACACACAGTCTTGGATGAGTATGTTTCCTCCAGAGAAGACCAAGGCCGTGTCGTCAGCCTGAGCATAAACTCTGCTCCCTTGCTACTGATTACATTCTCCACCACCCCACATCCCTGGCCACACTCTGAGACTGAACCAAACTGTTTGCAACCTTAGAGACCTGTTTGACCCAGAATCCTCTCCATCACAAAGACCACTTGCTTCCTTCATTTGTCTCGGCCCGACCTCAACCCCTCTACCATTGAAACCATTATACTTTCCTTTACCACTTCCAGATTTGCCTACTCAACCCTTGGGGGCCTCCAACCACAGACTTCAATTTGTCCAAAACTCTGCTGCACGTATCCTACATACGAATTAGGAGCAGACCACTCGGCCCCTCGAGCCTGCTCCGCCATTCAATGAGATCATGGCTGATCCTGTCTCTCACTAAGTCCCACGCACCCAGAGCTCCAGTTCTCACTAAGCTGCATTGACTCCCCATCCCAACCACACCAAGTTTAAAATACTCATCCTTATTTTTGAGTCTATCTGTGGCCTCACCACACCCTATCTCCATGAATACTTCAGAGCTACAACAGCCAGTATTTTCCCCTTTCCTTTATTGAATCACAATACGCATTATGCTACAACCAGGTGGAAGTACAGACAGTCTGAGTGATATTGGTAGCAGCAAAAATGTCTCTTGTCATCAAACAATGGTGGTTCTCACTGTTGCAACCATAGTCTTCACAACTTACACTATTTGCAGTTATATAGCACCTTATCACATTGAAATGCCTTAAAAAGTGCTTCACTCAATGAATTACTTGGAGTGCAGTGACTTGTGTAGGTAAAAGTGACAGCCATTCTGCACCAGAAGCATCCCATAAACAGGAATGATCTGAATGACCTGATTTTCCAGGGGTTATCTTCATACTTCTATGGACTCAGCCTGGAAGCAAGGTCTTCAAGAAATAGCAACAGTAATAATGAGGCAGTTAGGTTTGGGCATATGTAATCAGATCTGATCCAATAAGATTAACACATAGGGAAAATGCTGGTCAAAATGACAGTTGGCTATAGGATACTGACTATTAAAAGCAGCAGCATTGCAGTTCACATATTACATCTCAAACTTCCATTTGAAAACAGGAAACCAAGTGACAATGCTAATCTTCCAATTTTAAATCAGGATAAAAACACACTCATTTTTTCCAAGATGCTTGGTTATAAATACTCATCTATTTTATGGACTGAGACTGGACATCTGCAGTGCAGTGCTACCTATGTATATTGCATCAGTGTAGGCTTACAGATTTAGCACATTATTACGCAGGGGAGTTGTAAGAACAGAGCAGTATATTACACAATGAAGCATATGGGCAAAACCATGGATTGTAGCTCCTTATTGACCTATATAAGCAATGTTTTAAAAATAAAATCTACAAAGTAAGCTAACAGATGTAGTGAACTGTACTTACAATATTATGTTACTTTGGTAAAACATTCACGTAAACACTCTGCATTGAGATTTAACTGTGACAAAGGTTTGGAAAAATATTTCTGCTGCTATGTCTATAATGTATTAAACACTTCACAATGTTTGGCTTTAAAAAAGGTCCCACATTAGTCAGCCAATTTTATGGAGGTAAGTTCAGCACACCAGGCACACCTCCCTCTCCCCAACAGCTCATTGGGTCACCGTGTCATATGGCAGGGCCATAAGGAAGGTCAAAGGCTTAATCCCTGATCTGTGCTGAGTTAGCCTATTTCAGGCAGATGATACAGGTCTTTTATAGGAGGCAAACGCTTTCTATAAAGATTTTATTTCCTATATATTAATGGTATCAGATCTTGGAAAAGATCTGCAATAACTGACTATTTTGGCCTATATAAACAATGTTTTTAATACACTGAAACACCAGGTTTGTACAGTCACAGGTGTTAATCATCAGGTCCTTGCTTAAGAGATGGCATCAGGTGACATAATTAACTTGTGACTATGCACTTTATCCTCAATTAGAATACTGGTAGTGTCTCTGAAGTCAAACTTGATAGAAAATAACATGGCACGAAAGGACTTGAGCCTCAATTCCCCCCTACTCAAAAGACAAGTTTTAGCTACTACATTATGAACACTCTCACTTTAGGACTTTCTCTTCATGTTGCAGCTCATTTTGCAGGGCAGGATACAGGGCTTACTTTAACGTCAACTGCTATCGCGTTGAATCTAAACTGTCAGACTTTGGCCTGAGATTTTTAGCTATTCTTTTGTCCTATATGTAATAGAAATCAGAGCACGTTTGTGAATTTTACACAGAATTCACACAATCCACCACAACTTCCCTTGTTTCTACCTCTAAAGTAAAATGCCCCAGATATCTTCCACCTAGAAGGACAATGGCAGCAGGCGTATGGAAACACCATCACCTTCAAGTTCCCCTCCAAGTCACACACCATCTTGACTTGGAAATATATCGCCGATCCTTCATCGTCACTGGGTCAAAATCCTGGAACTCCCTCCCTAACAGCACTGTGGGAGTACCTTCACCACACGGACTGCAGCGGTTCAAGAAGGTGGCTCACCACTACCTTCTCAAGGGCAATTAGGGATGGGTAATAAATGCTGGCCCTGCCAGCCCACATCCCATGAACAAATAAAAAAAATATGGGAATTACTGTTCCAGAGACAAGTATTCGTTCACTTTGTCATCTTCCAAAACTTTGTCTACCTGAGCCTAAATGAGTGTGAAAGATCATTCCTCCACTGCCCACATCCCCACACCCCACCACCAGCTGTCAGTTATAAAATAATCAGGTGACACCCACAGGACACAATATTTAAATATACTAAAGTTGGCCACATGCAAAATTAGCTCTGGGAATTTACCAGCTTATTGTTGTTATTCTGCTTGTTACTCAAGCTGGAAAGAAATATGTGCTGTAACTATGTAAAGTGAAAACATCAGCTAAATATTGTTTTATTTTTGAGAGTTTTTTTTTAAACAAGAGTATTTATTCTTTCCCCTCAAGACACACAAACTTGTACCAGATGTTAGTTAGGCTGCAGTTGGAGCGCATAAGCAGTTTTGGGACAGATATAAAAGCAATAGAAAAGGTGCAGTGTAGATTCACCAGGATCTTACCAGGTATGAGAGGTTACAGTTAGGAAGAGAGACATGCAAAGGTAACACTTATTCACTAGGCTGAGATGGTTAAAGAGTGACCCGATGGAGATTTTCCAAGATTATGAAGTGTTACAAAAAGGTAAATAGTGATAAATTGTTTCCACTGATCAGCGGAAAGGTAATGAGAAGTGACAAATTTAAGATAATCACAAAAAAGGAAGTTAGAACAAAAATTATTTACATGGAGGGAAGTTAGAATGTGGAATTCTCTGCCACAAACCACTGTTTGAAATAGAGTCTATTGATTCTTTCTGCATGCTGAAGTAACAATGATTTCTTCCCTTCCACCCCAGACACATTTTGGGTCCCAACTAGAACACAAAACAGAAAGGGTAATTAAATAACTCTTTCCCCACAATCTGCTTTAATACCCAAACACCGTGACAAAATTTCATTTATTTCATATTGGCCCAGTATCACTCTGCTGTTCCATCATTACACGATATGCACTTCTCTCAAGTACTTTAGGCATGTGTTTTATGTGTCATCCAAATAGTGGGAATAATGAATATGTGCATTATCAGGTTGCTAGTAGTCACACTTACTGCTTTTTGTAGACATTTGCAAAAATGTTTATATAGTGTAAGCTTTCTCCAGTGGCAGTGTCAAAATGTAATGGTTCAAGAATTACCTACAAAAATCTTCTGTCTATATTTCACTCGCCTCGAGGGGGCATGGAACAGAAGCAAAAGCAAACTGATGTATGAAATTGTGAATAAGGGCTAATGCAAGGCTCAGGATCTTCCTTTGTCATGTGCCACATATCATGCAACTCTCTACCCAAATCAACATTCAGAGCCCTTAAGTATCTGCTCATTTTAAACTTTTCATTCATCTCAATCCTCTGTGGACCACAATAGAATTTTGTACAGCAGTAAAAACATACTGCAAGATTAGAATTTTACATTTTTATCTATTCCCATCGGCCATAGTTATGAATTGATATAATCAGTGACACATGTCTACATACCCAGTTCTCCAGCTATACTGTAGTTTAAAAAAAGCACTAGCCTGAAATTCCACAGGGATTTTCCAGTCTACTGCAGCAACTTTGGCATCAGACTGGGAGAACTCCCACAGAACTTCATGGCCACGGTCTTTAAGCCATTTTAAATGTTCTATGAACGGTCATTTTATTGTTTAATTTCGCTCTTAGTTTTATATTTGCTTCCCTCCACTCCACGCAATCATTGACAACAACAGTGGGTTGCCCATCTGTTCTCAGGCCTCCACCGCTAGCAATTCATAAGGAAATACATAGGGCAGGATTTTCATTGGGCTGTGGAGGCGGGATTGGAGGCTTGTGGGGGGTTAAAATCCTGAAATTGGGGGTCCCGAACCCACCCCGCACCCAACCCGCCTCCATGCCAGTTTCAAAGGAGGCGGGAACCCGCCCCGCACTGGGACCCGCCTCCCCGAGGCGGGAAGGGGATTAGTGCCAATTAACTGCCTGTTAACAGGTAGTTAACAGGCAGTTTTTAGCCTAATCCCTATTGTTAATGTTGAAGTGTGGGATTCCCGACGGCTCCAAACCACGCCAAGTTAGAGGAGGCGGAACGTCGGGATGAAGGGCTTAGAGGGGTCGAGATGTCCGGTGTTCAGCTGAGTGATGGGTGCATGAGTGCAAAGGTAAGTGTATTTGGTGTGTGTATAAAGTGTTTAAAGTTCTACTAACCTTTACTTACCTTTACAGCCTTCCTTCCTTCAGGTCTCAGGAGTCCCTCACCTCACCGGCACAGAATGGTTGCGAGCTGTCAAAAATTGCAGCATTCAGCTTTCTGTTCCGGGGAGATCTCCAAGTTAATTCCTTTCTCTCAGGCTGATTTAGAGTACAGATTGTCAGTGTTTGACAGTTTCAAACAGCTGTGAAACGCTGATATTTCATCTGTCAAAAGGTCTTGACAGATGAAATATCAATCTGTGACGTCACCTGTTGCCGGCTGGCCCTTAATTGGCCTGCTGAGCCCGCTGGGCGGGCTCAACAAGGTCAATCAAGTCAAAATCACGTGGGTTGGCTAGAACTCGATGGAGGCGGGATTACAACCCCGAAAATTGTAGTCCCGCCTCCTACCCGACTCCTCAATGAAAACCCAGCCCATAGTCTTTGCTCTGGCTCCTTGCCCGAGTGAACAAAGGTCTGAAAGGCACCACAAGCCTGCATTCTACCACTTGTATGCTACAGGTTCTGAGCGCTGTCACTACAGCGTCTAAGTGAAAGGATTCACATATTTTACACTCAGTTCTAACTATTCCATATCTTTAAGGAATACAATTTTAAGTGGGAAGTTACGAAAAGTGCACTCTGATCTCATACAGAGAAGTTATTCTGACAAATTGTCACATAATCAAGGTGTCAGCCTTCTCACCTCCGAGTCAAAGTTGTGGGTTCACTCCAGATACATGATCGCATAATCCAGGCTGACACTTCAGAGCAGTACTGAGGGAGTGCTACACTGTCCGAGATGGCGTCTTTCAGATGAGACGTTGAACAGAGGCCCTGTTTTTCCTCTCAGGTGAGCGTAAAAGATCCCACGGCACTATTCGAAGAAGAGCAGGAGAATTCTCCCCGGTGTCCTGATCAACATTTATAGCTCAACCAACACCACCAAAAACAGACTCTGAGCATTTATTTCATTGCTGTTTATGGGATCTTGCTGCCCACAAACTGGCTGCCACATTTCACTACATTACAACAGTGACTACACTTCAGAAGTATTTAATTGGCTGTGAAGTGCATTGGAAGATCTGGGGGGGGTGGGGGGAGGTCGTGAAAGGAGCTATATAATTGTTGCAAAATCTTTCTTTAGAATCCTAAAGATTGCTGGTGTCTGTCAGTGACCTTCTATTTCAGTGTTTGCATTTTAGAACTGCTAGTTCGAGGCAGCCTAGGGTAGAAGTCACTTGTTTAGAACTCACTGGTGTGAGGTCATGAATAACGAGCATTGTCCAAAGTCCACCATTCCCATTCATATCATTTGAGCAGGACTCCCAATGTGGTATCAGGGGACCTTTATACAAAATGTCTGCTGACAGGCTGTCCTTAACTAGCTATTGTAAAGCATAAAACATGCCAACAATTGCAACTAAGAACAGGCATCACAGGAAAGCTGTACTTCAAATCTGCGCCACTCAGGAACAAACTGTCCAACTTGGTAGATAGAATGGCCACTTTTTTATTAATGCAAGTTAACTGAATAAGGACTGGCTAACAGCATTTATTTAATTAAACCACCACAAAATTGTAATGTTTTCAGACTTTTTAAAGTTATTTTTAAGGTATGTTTTAATTTTTGACAGTCTAAAAGGGAACATTTAAAATTGCACAGGAACATTTCAGAAGTTGGGAGCCCCCAAGAAGACAAGGATGTCTAAAAATATCACCCTTTATTGATGGCTCCATAGAATACACTTCTTCATTTTCTTTAAAGGCAACAATTAGTGTTGCGAAGAGGTGGAAAGTTTCCGGTAAATTTCCGGAAATTTTCCAGGGGAAGTTTAGCTTGGGAATTTTACGTTTACCGTTGGATGTGTGGAAGCATTTTACCCCAGGCATTAAAGATGGAAAGACTGTGTACATGTGCAAACACTGTACAAAGCCATATGTAAAGAATGCCACAAAGATGCAGCAGCATTTATCCAAACGCAACAACTTCACTCAAAGCTCACAGCAGTCAGCCCAGAGTTCCTCTGCTTCCATTCAAGAAGATGATGGTTCACATTCAGCATCAGGCTCATCATCAGCAACTCCTGGCCCAGTTGAAAGGTTCTTTGATACAATGGATAACCATAGCCAGAAGAATGCAGATGAGTGCCTTGCTCGAGCTGTATATGCGACAGGCTCACCCCTCATGCTCACAGCCAATGTGTACTGGAAGAGATTTTTCAATGTTATTCGCCCTGCATACTGTCCTCCCACCAGACATGCTTTGTCTACTTATTTGCTGGAGGCGGAATATAACAGAGTCCAAGGAAAGCTCAAAGAAATGATACAGATGGCAGACTGTGTTGCAGTTATCTCAGATGGGTGGTCAAATGTACGAGGGGAGGGCATCATAAACTACATCATCTCCACTCCTCTCCCAGTGTTCTTCAAGAGCACAGACACAAAGGACAACAGGCACACAGGCACATACATTGCTGATGAGCTGAAAGCGGTCATCAACGATCTTGGATCACAAAAGGTCTTTGCAGTAGTTACTGACAATGCTGCGAATATGAAAGCTGCTTGGGCTCAAGTGGAGGAGGCCTACCCTCATATTATGTCTATTGGGTGCGCAGCTCATGGGCTCAACCTGCTCCTCAAGGACATCATGGGTTTGAGAACCGTGGAAACGCTGTACAAGAGAACCAAGCAAGTTGTTAAGTATGTCAGGGGAAACAGGTAGTTGCAGCAACCTACAACTCCAAACAAACGACAAAGAACAAAAACACCACACTGAAGCTGCCCAGCAACACTAGATGAGGTGGCATTGTCATAATGTACAACAGCCTTCTGGAGGGTAAGGAGTCGCTGCAAGAAATGGCAATATCCCAGTCTGGGGATATGGAAATCACCATCAAGAAAATACTGCTGGATGATGTGTTTTGGGAGAGAGTGGTTAGCAGCCTTAAACTACTCTCACCAGTAGCATCTGCAATTGCTCAGACTGAAGGAGATGATGCTGTCTTGTCAGATGTTCTCAGGCTTTTTGCTGATTTAAAAAAACAAATCAGCATTGCCCTACCCACATCCCTGCAGCTCAAAGCAGAGGAGAAGGCAACTGTTCAATTCATACAGACGCGTCAAGAATTTTGTGTCAAGCCGATTCATGCTGCAGCATACATGCTGGACCCAAAGCAAGTTGGAAAACCAATACTTTCTGGAGAACAGATCAACAGCGCTTGGTGTGATTTCTACCCTCTCACACCACCTCAATCTGGATGTGGGCAAAGTTCTGGGAAGTCTGGCAAAGTTCTCTACCAAGCAAGGTCTTTGGAATGGGGACGGAATATGGGAATCATGCAAGCATATCAGTGCACATACCTGGTGGAAGGGACTTTGTGCATCTGAGGCCCTGTCACCCATTGCATCGGTGATAATCCAAATCCCACCTTCATCAGCGACCTCTGAACGAAACTGGTCACTTTTTGGGAATACGCATACAAAGGTGCGCAACAGGCTGACTAACAAGAGAGTGGAGAAACTGGTGGCTATCTGGGCGAACCTACAACTTATTGAGCCAGATACAGAAGTGTCCACCACACAGCTAGACACTGACACAGAGGAGGAAATGGACACGTCAGAGCCAGAGTCAGAGAATCAGGAGGAGCAATGATGAGTAGAAGACTCATGAGTAGAAGACTCAAAGGGACAAAATAAGGACAAATTACAGTAAATGACGCTCTTTTTATTTTATTTTAGATGGGTCTTTTTGGTGGGGGTTCAATAAAGTTCAAAATTATAACCTAAATAAAGTTTTGAAAGCCTGTTTTTATTTGTATGGAACAGTATGTCTATTTTGATGACAAAGATAATATAAGGGTCAGAGACAAGCTATCAGTGTGCAATAAAATTCCAAATTCCCCAAATTCCTGAAAATTCCCATGGAAAGTTTCCTCTTTTAAAAATTCCCAGAATTTTGCAACCCTACTAACAATTACATGATTGTAGAAGTTACTCAATAGTAAACTAAGCAACTACCTCCCCAAGGAGATGAACAGAATGATGGGCTTATTACAGACAAAACAAAAATTCATAGCTAAATTCACATGTTCAATCACATGAACGATATATGTGTACACCAGCAGTAAACAACTCTGTTCTTGTAGAGGGTCATTGAAAGTGGAGCCAAATGCCTCAGCTAGTCCAGTACTTTCTCAATGGAAATACATAAGCATATAAAAGTACAACTCTAGCAGAATTTTTAATCAGAGACAATACTACTCATTCCAGTTTAAAACTACTACAATTAAATGTACCTCAAAAGTCACTTAAAATGCTCCAGTTTCTTTTAGGGTCAACCTCATTGGGTTCCTGTGAATAATGGAAGTAGTTGCATGACTCAGATCTTCCCAGTAGCTCTAAGTCGATATGGTAACCACTACAGGTACAATATCCTCATGTTAGGTACACTTGTGTAAGAACAGTAGCTTTTAACTGCAGACCTGTAGTAGGTACAGTGTCAGCTTGGCTCAGTTGGTAGTACTCCCCTTCAAGTCAGAAGGTACTCCCCTTCAAGTCAGAAGGTTATGGGAGAGTGCCGCATTGTCAGAGCTGACCTTCAGATGAAACGTTAAACTGAGGAACCAACTGGCTGCACCAGTGGTTCAGGTGAATATTAAAATATTCAAAGATCAGGAAGCTTTCATAGTGTCCTAAACATCATTCTTCCATCAATTAACATCACAGAAATAGATTAACTGGCCTTTCATCTCATTATTGTTTGTGGAACATTACGGTGAACAAAATGGCTGCTGCGTTCACCTTCGTGACTTTTTCCAATGTAGCTTACTGTACGTGAGATGTTTCTGTGAGATATAATGCACTACATAGCTGCAAGTGTTTTCCTTTTTAACTGATCAGAAGATTGATTTTTCTTAGAACAACCGTCCCGAGAATGACAGCAGATGGCAGTATATCACACATCTTCAGAAATCTTCAACTGAACGAACCACGGTACTTTGGCCAAAGCTATGGCGAAAAAAAGGGAATGTCAGTGTTGAGAAAGAAATAGTTTTTCCCCAGTTGCCACTTTAAGCTTTGACAGAAGGTAACTGGAGATTGCCAACTACGAATCAGAGATTACTTTCCTCCACTTAATATTTTCATGACTCGGATTTCACAAAAAGGTTGGGAACTCATTGTACTAATACACATGCAGACTTGGGGGGGGGGGGGGAGGAAAATTCCTGAAAAATCTTTATCAATAGTGCAGTTATTTTTCTTTCAAATTAATTTTCTGTATTTCAGTTTTCCTGCTTTGTCTTAATTCTTCCCATTATGTCTTCTTCACTGTAAAATTGTCCTTCCCCATCGTTCTCAATCCATTTACTATTTTTAGTCACATATTTTCCATCCTCTTATTCTTTTTGTTTATTGTTTACATTTCCTGACAGTTTGGTTAGTAGAGAGTTCAGCTGTTGTCTCTAATTACAGGTCGCTGCATCGCAACATTATGCAATTTAGTAGCCCTGTTTAATAGCAAATCGTATCACTTGGTTCCAGAACCCATTCCAACCTTGGTCCAACCATGCACACAAGAGCTGAATTCCAAGAGGTGATGAGTGATTGACTGCCCTTAACATCAAGGTAGCATTCGACCGAGCGTGGCACCAAGGAACCCCAAGTAAAACCGAAGTCAATGGGGATCAGGAATGGCTGGAGTCATACTTAGCACAAAGTAAGATGGTTGTGGTTGTTGGAGGCCAATCATTTCAGCTCCAGGACATTGCTGTAGGAGCTTCTCAGGGCAGCATCTCAGGCACAACCATCTTCAGCTGCTTCATCAACGACCTTCCCTCCATCATAAGATCAGAAGTGGGGCTGTTCGCTGATGATTGCACAATGTTTGGCCCCATTCACAATTCCTCAAATAATGAAGCAGTCCATGCCACATGCAGTAAGACCTGGACAACATAAAGGCTTGGACTGATAAGTGGCAAGTAACATTTGTGCCACACAAGTGCCAGGCTATGATCATCGCCAACAAGAGAGTCGAACAACCTCCCATGATATTCAATTGCGTTACCATTGCCGTATCCCCCATCAACACCCTAGGGGTCACCAATGACCAGAAACTGAGCTGGACCAGCCACATAAATGCTGTGGCTATTAGAGCAGATCAGGCGCTGGGAATTTTGCGGCAAGTGGCTCACCTCCTGACTCCCTAAAGCCTCATCAACATGGCACAAGTCAGGAGTGTGATGGAATACTCTCACTGGGCTGGATGGGTGCAGCTGCAACAATACTATAGAAGCTCAACACCATCCAGGACGAAGCAGTCCGCTTCATCAGCACTTCATCCGCTCGCTTAAACATCCACTCTCTCCACCACCAGCATACTGTGGCTACAGCGTGTACTATCTACAGGATGCACTGCAGCAAGTTGCCAAGGCTTCTTCGGCAGCAGCTCCTAAACCTGCAACCTCCAGCACCTAGAAGGACAAGGGCAGCAGGTGCATGAGGATATCACCACCTCCAAGTTCCCCTCCAAGTCACACACCATCTTGACTTGGACATATATCGCTGTTCCTTCATAGTCTGAGTCAATATTACAGAACTCCCTATCTAACTGCATTGTGGGAGTATCTTCACCACACAGACAACAATGGTTCAAGGAGGAGGTCCACTAGCACCTTCCCAAGAGTAACTAAGGATGGGCAATAAATGTCAGCTTTGCCAGTGATAAACACAACTCGAAGAATGATTGATTCACACAATAAATAAAGCTGGTTCAGTTAAAAAAAATGTGCAGCTTTGGTTCAGGTATAATTTCACTCTAAGGCAGCAGTGTTGACATATTAATAAATGGCCATTATAGCAAGGTTGCTGTCCATATTCACAATAAGGACAGCATTTTTTTTCAAGGGGTGGTAGGAGGGAGTGGTAGAAGGAAATCAAAATAACATGTTTCATGTAAAATATATTTTACTTCCTCCATTTTGCTCTTTCATTCCTTGGTCTCTTCCTACTTCTCTTACTTATCCTCAGCCAGAGTTGAATAGGATAAGATGTGAGGAGTCCTCAAAGCATAAAGTAGGCTGAAACGCCACACCTGCTTCTCTTTGCTCCAATTCTCCTCTAACCTGTTTTGGCAGCCACACAAAGCACGAAGCAGTCCCCACTGATTTACACTGCAGCACTAACCGCATATCCAAACCCAGCACCAGTTCACCTTGAAGACTTATGATCGCAGCCAACGGGCAGATGATAATTAAAATTTTCCTCGATCTTTTGTTCTATTTTTGTGGTGTACAGTGCCTTTAATTCACCTCATTATTACTGTACAGAAGCACCCAGAGAGTCTGCTGTAGGGGACTTTAGGCACGGGGTCACTGCGCCTCCTGTACAGAAGGAAGTGTTTCCTTTAATAGTTTTCACAGTCTGTATATTTCTAATTGCTTTTCAAAGTAACAGTTTAGTACATCATTAAAAACAAACTGCATCAATACTTATGGTGAAGAATGGAAGGAATTTGTAGGGAACCACTTAGGCACTTTTATATTTAATGTATGTGGTCCTTGATGAACAGCGATTTCCATGCATAAGTCTCTTCTTTTATGTTTAATGGTGTCACTGCTTGGAGAGGAAACACAGAAATGAGGTCTCTGATCCCATCAGGTCTTCAGGAGTTATCCAACCTTATACGACCTGTCTGGCACCCTCAACATTAAAGCACCCAATAATTTTCACAAGAGTATAAAAAATACTGCTCCTGCAGGTTTACGTTTTTTGTAATTTATTTGAAGGAGCAAATGGATACACTGTAGTGGTAAAAAAAAACTACAGATGGTCCCTTTTCTATTAGTACTTCGTCTGATGAAGAGGAGTCGGTAATGACTGTTACACAACAGTTAATAGCTGTGGATCACGTTCACTACTAAACAAGTCTTTATTGATAAAGTAGCAAATTTAATGCTGGAACTAAAAAGCTAGAAGTGCATTTAAACTCCACCACCTCTCTCTCCTTTAAGACTCTCCTTAAAGCCTACCTCATTGACCAAGCTTTTAGTCACCTGTCCTAATATCTCCTTCTTTGGCTTTGTGCCAATGTTTGTCTTATTACACGCCTATGAAACACCTGGAGACATTTTTCTATGTTAAAGGTGCTATATAAATGCAAGATCATGTTAATTTGTAGGGGTCTAGTAGTTATTCAATTTAAATTATATGAATCAAATTTTGTTGTTAAGAGGAGCTTCTTTAATCTTCTAAATGTAAATTGTGTGTCCTCATTAAAGTACCATGGCAAATTTCATGATTAAATAATTAAGGAATCAGTTCACTATTCCAGCCCATTCTGATTCCATCCACTCTACAACCGAGGGCAGCTCACCCCATTCATGTTCAATGTGGTAACCCAGATAAGGTAGCACGATTTTTGGTTCAAGACTGTGCATTTTGTATTTGGCAGATTATTGATAGAATTGCAACATTAGTTATTGTAATCATCAACAATGCCAATTGAAAGCTCCCTCTGAGGCAAGTTAATTGGGTACTGCTAATGTATACAATTCTACTTCATTATAAATATGAAATTAATCTGCTGTGTACATATAAGAGCTGGCTGGGAGTGATTACTAGGCAATAATCCAATCAAGGGATTTAGAGGACATTAACCCATGGCAGCAAAACTCTAGCAACTTTAACTATTTGCACACACATTAAATTACAGGCTTGAAATCATTCTCAGCTACCCATCATTGTTCATAACATAGCTCCAATTTTGCAGTAGTTTTTGATTTTTGTCCAGTTTTCATGTCAGCAGCAGCTTCTTAGTGTGGGCGCTGTCAGTGTACTCCATCTTAATGCATCATGACATTCACATGGGAGGATTAGCTAATGTGACACTATTACTGTAGGTTTAAAACTGATAGGTGGGAGAGGGCTTATTGTTTTGGGTAAGTGAGAGGGAGAAATGGAAAACGGAAGAGGTACAACACTGGAAACTGGGAGGCAGAAATGCAACTAAAAGTCACAGTCAATTATACTATAGCTTCTCTGAAAAGTGCTGCATGAATGCTACATTTAAAAAGATAAAAGCTCTATGTTTAAAACTACACATTAAATCTGTCCTCTTATGTAGCCGCTTGAGCAAACTTGAAAGCACTTTTCCTTTGTTGGAAATTGACATGTCAAACGTGTTTGAAACTCAAGACTTGACAATCAGTTAGAAAGATTGCCGTATTTTTATGTTTAGCTGGTGCTTTTCTGCAATGCATCCTGAT
Source organism: Somniosus microcephalus (assembly GCF_052327205.1). Taxonomy (NCBI): domain Eukaryota; kingdom Metazoa; phylum Chordata; class Chondrichthyes; order Squaliformes; family Somniosidae; genus Somniosus; species Somniosus microcephalus. Next base: position 200,409,000 of record NC_140992.1, on the reverse strand, counting down.
CTTACCAATACTAGACAGATGGCAAGAGTTGGGCACATAAATTTACCATTTGAACAAAATTTCCCAAACTTAATTGTTGCTTGAAATCTAAACAATTGCACATGCTAAACCTAAAATTGTCTGGAATCGTGTAGCATCCAATGTGGGTCTGCTGCCACCTACCCAGAATTGACACGAGGCTGAGCGGAAATGGCTGAAGTTTGTCTAAGGAGCTACAAGGTGTTGGACAGTTAGTGATAGTTTCAAAAGCGTCAGCAATCGGGAGCAAGGTGCAATCCTGAGATTGTGTCTGCCTCAGAGACTTTAGGAACATGCAACTGATCAATGCCTGGAAGGTAGGTTACAAGGAGATAAATCCCAAGATTCCAGTGAGAAATGAAACGAGAGGATAGAGGAACGAGGAAGTGGGTTTGATGTTTCATGGATAATGAAATCCTGTTTGCACAACATAAAAATGTAGAACTTCCTGCCTGTCTCTGCACCAAAACTTCACAGCCTTATTGTAAAACAATACTTTCTTTGACTTTATTTATCAAACCCCAAAGTCTGATTTAAATATTTTATTTTAATTTGACACGGTGGCATAGCTAGAAATGAAAATTTGGGTGGGCCTCAAATTATAGTCGACGGGAAATGACCAAAGGCCTGATGTCGTTTATATTGTACAAATATTTAAGTTGCTGCTTTGTTTTACACACAACTCCCTCCCAACCACCCCAACAAATGCAACGTTGAAACATTTTAGAGACAGATATACAGAACAATGTATTTAGAGGTTCACCCAAAGTCCACGCGTTTTATCCGTCTCTTACCGTCTTTCTGATTGCCTTTTCTGGTGGCCGACTTCACTCGTAGCGTGTTTTAAGGCTGGACTTCGCTGCTCTGCTCTTGGCTGACGACAATCTACTCTACGCTCCTCTGCTGCTACATTCACACAGGTTAAGATTTGAGTGGGCCTGGGTGCTAATTTGGTGGATCACAGACCACCGAGGCACGCCAATGGTCTGATACAGAAAATAGCTTTTTAAGCAATCTACTCAGGCACAAGGAGCCAATTCTGGACAAAAATAACTAGCTCCACAACCCGACAATAGGCTGCCTCAATTCTCCCCTCTTAATGTTTAACATAAGAAATAGTAGTAGGATTAGGCCCTTAGGCCCCTCGAGCCCATTCAGTAAGATCACGGCTGAACTTCTACCACAACTCCACTTTCCCGCCCTATCCCCATTCCCTCGATTCCCTTAGTACCCAAAAATATCGATCTCGATCTTTAATATACTCATCAACTGAGCATCCGCAGCCCTCTGGGGTAGAGAATTCCAAAGATTCACAACCCTCGGTGAAGAAATTTCTCATCTCAGTCTTAAATGGCCGACCCCTTATTCTGAGACTATGACCCTTAGTTCTAGACTCTCCAGCCAGGGGAAACAGCATCTCAGCATCTACCCTGTCACGCCTTCAAAGAATTTTATACATTTCAATGAGATCACCTCTCATTCTTCTAAACTCCTGAGAATATAAGACAGCCCTCTCATCCCAGGAATCAATCTAGTGAACCTTCGTTGCACTCCCTCCAAGGCAAGTATATCCTTCCTTAGGTAAGGAGACCAAAACTGTACACAGTACTCCAGGTGTAGTCTCACAAAGCCCTATATAATTGCAGCAAGATGTCCTTGCTCTTACACTCCAACCCCCTTGCAATAAAGGCTAACATACCATTTGCTTTCCTAATTGCTTGCTGTACCTGCATGTTAACTTTCAGTGGTTCGTGTACAAATTCCTCTGCATACCAACATTTACTAGTCTCCCATCTTTTAAAAAATATTCTGCTTTTCCATTCTTCCTACCAAAGTGGATAATTTCACACTTCCCCACATTATACTCCATCTGCCATCTTCTTGTCCAATCACTTAACCAGTCTATATCTCTTTGCAGCCTCTCTGCATTCTCCTCACAACTTACTTTCCCACCCAGCTTTGTATCATCAGCAAACTTGGGTACATTACACTTGGTCCCCTCATCCAAGTCATTGATATAGCTTGTAAATAGCCGAGGCCCAAGCACTGATCCTTGCGGCACTCCACTAATTACACCCTGCCATCCTGAAAATGACCCATTTTCCTACTCTGTTTTCTGTCCGTTGACCAATTCTCAATCCATGCTAATATATTACCCCATCTCATGAGCCCTAATGTTGTGTAACAACCTCTTGTGTGGCACCTTATCAAATGTCTTCTGAAAATCCAAATATACTACATCCACTGGTTCCCCCCTATCTACCCTGCTAGTTACACTATCAAAAAACTCTAATAGATTAGCCAAACATGATTTTCCCCTTCATAAAACCATTTTGGCTCTGCCTAATCAGTGATTTTCCAAGTGTCCTGTTACCACTTCCTTAATAACAGATTCTAGCATTCCCCTATTACTGATGTCAGGCTAAATGGCTATTAGTTCCCTGTTTTCTCTCTCCCTCCTCTCTTCAACAGCGGGGTTACATTTGCGACCTTCCAATCCATGGGGTCCGTTCTAGAATTTAGTGAATTCTGGAAGATCAAAACCAATGCATCCACTATCCCTGCAGCCACCTCTTTTAAAACCCATGGGTGTAGGCCATCGAGCCCAGGGGATTTGTCAGCTTTTAATTTTTTTAAATTCATTCCTGGGATGTGGACTTCGCTGGCAAGGCCAGCATTTATTGGCCATCCCTAATTGCCCTCGAGATGGTGAGCTGCCTTCTTGAACCGCTGCAGTCCATGTGCTGAAGGTACTCCCATAGTGCCGTTAGGGAGGGTGTTCCATTTAGTCTCATTAATTTCTCCAGTACTTTTTCTTTACGAATATTAATTACTTTAAGTTCTTCACTCCCCACAATTTCCAGCAAGTTCTTTGTCTCTTCTACCTTGTTTATCTATCTTCTGATTTACAACTGGGATGACTATCTGAACATTCAGAAGCAGCACTTCTAGTTGGGGAAAACAAAATATAACCACCACCAGCTCCTTAGCCTCCCTTTAAAAAGGGTAAGGAAGACCAGGGGATATACCTCCCATATCAAGTACTTCCCCCATTTGTTTTATTTTTAAAGATTGCCTGCTACCTGTATGAGATGCTTACATTTTATTAGCATATTTTCCTTCTTCTGGAAAGCAGCTATTCTGACAAAAGGTCATCGACTTGAAACGTTAACATTGGTCCAGAATTTGCATTGGGTAATAACAGCGAACTAACAACGTTCACTGTTATTACCTCATTGAAACTGACCGTAACTTCAGGATGTAGTGCATGCGCATCTAAAACGTGGAAATCCTGAAGTTGCGGTCAGTTTCAGTGGCTGCTCCAACACTGGCTGCGCTGTAGGCCCCCGGCACCATGCCCATAGCCGACAATCAGTGAAACTGATGAAAACTTGGGCTTTTCCGTGGTAATATCGCTGTTAAATACCCCATTAAAAGTTAGACCTCGTTGAATTAGGTGTTACTGGGATTCTAACAGCATATTGGCTGCTAATCAAACGTTATGGCCCTGAAAAACTAATTTTAACCTTAAACTTTAAGGTTTGTTCATATTTATTTCAGGTTTACCCTGGACCTGATGGCTTACATCCTAGGGTCTTGAGCGAAGTGGCAGTAGAGATTGTGGATGCATTGGTAATAATTTTCCAAAACTCCCTGGACTCAGCAAAGGTCCTGGCAGATTGGAAAACTGCTAATGTAACACCCTTATTTAAAAAGGGTAGTAGGCAGAAGGCTGGAAACTATAGACCTGTTAGCCTAACATCTGTGGTTGGTAAAATATTAGAGTCCATTATTAAGGAGACAGTAACGGGACATTTGGATAAACATAATTTAATAGGACAAACTCAGCATGGTTTCATGAAGGGGAAATCATGTTTGACAAATTTGCTCGAGTTCTTTGAGGAAGTAACATACAGGGTGGATAAAGGAGAACCAGTGGACGTAGTGTATTTAGACTTCCAAAAGGCATTTGACAAGGTGCCACACAAAAGATTATTGCTCAAGATAAAAAAATCACGGGATTGGGGGTAATATTCTGGCGTGGGTGGAGAATTGGCTCTCTAACAGAAAGCAGAGAGTTGGGATAAATGGTTCATTCTCAGACTGGCAATCAGTTACTAGTGGTGTTCCGCAGGGGTCAGTGCTGGGTCCCCAACTCTTTACAATCTATATTAACGATTTGGAGGAGGGGACCGAGTGTAACATATCAAAGTTTGCAGATGATACAAAGATGGGAGGGAAAGTAGTGAGTGAGGAGGACATAAAAAACCTGCAAAGTGACATAGACAGGCTAAGTAAGTGGGCAGAGATTTGGCAGATGGAATACAATACTGGAAAGTGTGAGGTTATGCACTTTGGCAGGAAAAATCATAGAGCAAGTTATTATCTTAATGGCAAGAAACTGGAAAGTACTGCAGTACAAAGGGATCTGGGGGTCCTGGTGCACGAAACTCAAAAAGTTAGTATGCAGGTGCAGAAAGTGATCAAGAAGGCCAATGGAATGTTGGCTTTTATTGCTAGGGGGATAGAATATAAAAACAGGGAGGTATTGCTGCAGTTATACAAGGTATTGGTGAGATCGCACCTGGAATACTGCATACAGTTTTGGTATCCATACTTATGAAAAGACATACTTGCTCTCGAGTCAGTACAAAGAAGGTTCACTCGGTTAATCCCGGGAATGAGGAGGTGGTCATATGAGGAGAGGTTGAGTAGATTGGGACTCTATTCATTGGAGTTCAGAAGAATGAGAGACGATCTTATTGAAACATATAAGATTGTGAAGGGGCTTGATCGGGTGGATGCGGTGAGGATGTTCCCAATGATGGGTGAAACTAGAACTAGGGGGCATAATCTTAAAATAAGGGGCTGCTCTTTCAAAACTGAGATGAGGAGAAACTTCTTCACTCAGAGGGTGGTAGGTTTGTGGAATTTGCTGCCCCAGAAAGCTGTGGAAGCTACATCATTAAATAAATTTAAAACAGAAATAGATAGTTTCCTAGAAGTAAAGGGAATTAAGGGTTACGGGGAGCAGGCAGGAAATGGGACATGAGTCTAGGTTCGGAATGGTCATGGCCCTGTGGGTAGTGGAGCAGGCCCAGGGGCCGTGTAGCCTGGTTCTGCTCCTACTTCTTGTGTTCTAATTCTGTGTTAGATTTCAGGAGATGGTTTTATTCCTGTTCCTGGCTGGGGTGGAGATCGCCTTTACAGAAGGTAAGTACTGTAGAAAATATAGGGACAGAGTGATCTCCTGGAAGAGTTTCGTCGCCTAGATGAGTCGGAGAGGAATTTCCCAGATTTTTTCTCCCAAATTGGCCATTGGGTTTTTTATCTGGTTTTTCGCCTCTCCCGGGAGATCACATGGGTTCGGGTGGGATGGAGGGTGATAGAAGATCTGAGGTTAGGATCAGATCAGCCATGATCTTATTGAATGGTGGAGCAGGCTCGAGGGGCCGATTGGCCTACTCCTGCTCCTATTTCTTATGTTCTTATGTTCTTATCCCCATGCGAGAGCCCCAATCATTGTTTTGCTCTTTGTAACTTTTTTTAAAAGTCCGAATAAAAGCAACTTCTTCACTTCCTGGTTCCCTGTCTGAGAATTCTGCAATGTGATTGGCTGCTTAGATCGCTTGTTGACGTCACAGCAGATCGCGCTATGGGATTCCCCACTATACTGTACTGATCTCAATTGAAGATCGCAAGATCTTTGATGGCACCATTCTTTGGGGCCAGCAGCGAACACCTTTGCTTCGCTGCTGACTTCAAATTCCAGGCCTTTTGTTTCTCTCTCCACAGAAGCTGCTTGACCTGCTGAATGTTTCCAGCATTCTGTTTAGATTTCAGATTTCCAGCATCTGCAGTATTTTGCTTTTGTTGCTTGCATACAAGAGCTGGTCCACTAATGCATAGTGTGTATCCTGGAGCATCTCTGACCACTCAAACAGAACCAACTACTTCTGACTAGCTAGGAGCCTGATCTGGAAACACTTGAGCGAGCAAAAAGTTATTACCAGCTGACTTAAATGCCAGCCAATGTGAGCCATGTAGATGTGAGCCAACGCCTGAAAAGGCAGGTGTCCGGCACAATGTACGTTAATAAAACAAAGATACCCTCTTACAAGTAAGAGATATTATTCAATTTAAAACATGGAAAAGGCCTTTGATATACACAACACATTGCCCTAGCCTTTCCTTTTACTTTAAACTTGTTTTTGATTAGTATATGAACCTTTGTCCTCGACTCTCCTCTCTTCCCCACACCTCTTTTTCCTGCTTTTCTCATGCTAACTGTGGCCAGTCTCCCTCAGTGTCATAGTGAGTACTTCCCCACTGTGATGTGGCTGGGATCAATAACTTAATAGTGTGGGGAAGCACGAGTGCAAATCCATCACTCTGCACTACCATGTTTTGGCATTTCAAAGCACTGTAGCACCCTCCCTTGACTCAGCTTTAACTGGATTGGACTGAAAACAAATTGGTCTGCATAAAAAATTGTTGCACATATGCCAACTACAGCATGCATAGCTTGATGGCACATGTTCAAGTAAATAAAATGTTCAAACTATTTTCCCACAAATTTTTCAAATTCTATTTTACAATTTCAGGAGAAGACAACTCCATTAGTACTACTGAAAAAGTCCAAAAGCCAAGTGGAAGGGCAAAATTAAACCCACCTTTGGATTATTTGGAAATTTTCTAATTCTAGGTTTTTCTAAGATGCAAACAGGAGTCAATTTGTACTTTTATCAGCAATTCAGTTCCTGTTTGCAACTGTAAACAAGGCATTAAATTTCAAAAACTTCAACTTATGGGTAACATCTACAATTTAATTACAAGTGACCTCAGGGACCTGGGTCTGAATTTAATCCAGACTGAAGGTAAAGTCACTACTCTCTGTTGGCTAAGTTTCCAAGTGAAACAAATTTGGCTAATCTCAACTCATTTCATAATGGGTGCGAGTCCATAGCACAAAACTAGTTACAATTGAGCACATTTGCAATTCGGACTTTAGCAGGGCGAAAGGATGGCTGGTTGGGGAATGGAATAGTTCACACCAGTATGGTTTTTTGTTTTTGATAATGGGGAACAAAGTGGAGATAGAAGACATTATTATCGCTCTTCATTATTATATAATTTATATTCCATGGGTTAGTTGACAACAGAGCCAAGATTAAGCTAGGAATTACATCCCATAATCTTCATACAGTATATATTGGTTTAAAAGTAACTGGGCTTTAAAAAAAAAAATGGCTTTGATGGTGTACACATTTTTTGTGGATTGCTTCATTGACTTCAATGGAAAATAAAATAGGGCGGAGTCCAAAAAGCTGATTCGCTAGCACCAGTTTTGCGCTACTACCCAAGATGACCAACACCCCCAGTGAATGCTAAATTAGATATTGTTGTGCGATGTGGATTTGGAATGTTTGTGCTTTGAATATACCCTTCAAATAAATTAATTACAGTAATTAGAATGAGCGGTTATCTTCCAGAAAAATAATAAATATTTCAAAGAAATGAAATTAAATCAGCTATGGTATAAAGGTGGTTCAATCGGCCTCTAGACAGTGCAATCTCTGACTGGAGAATGCTTCATGCTGGCAAAGGGGAAAATTCCACAGCACTGACGTCCCTAACCTTGAGCACAAAAAAAAGTTGAAGGAATGAATCAACTATCATCACTCACCTTCAGAAACAATGAACAGGATTAAAAGTCTTCAGTAAGTTAAATATGATATGATATATTATCATTACATGTCCCACTAGCCAGTGTTTTAACAGCTCAGCTGACTCTTCAATGTTCTATATATGGGCTAGTGCTCGAATCAATACACTTAATATCTATGTAGCTAGGCTATCTATTGCAGACACAAACCTAAAGAGACAGTGACCAAATGGGGCTGAACACCATGTCTAAAATACTAACATATCACACCATCTTATATTCAAACATGACTGGTAGCCCTGTGGTTTGGGTAAATTCATAACTTAATTCATAGTTTAATCTTGGTTCTGTGTCAACTAACCTATGCCCATATAGGGAGGAAATAGCGGCATCTTCTGTTAAAGGTACCAAAAAGCATTTTTATCCTGAGCCACAATAAAACTCTTTGGCTTGTAACTGTGTGTTCCCGTGTAAAAAAAGACAAAAGTAAACCTGCTGAGCTAACAGCATTTGTTTGGAAGATATTCACATCTTAACAGTGATCAATAATCAGAACCTACTTCTCACACTAACCTCTGTCCTTCACCCTGATTCCTGACTCAGTCACAAGAATTAGAGCCCCCAATACTGAAGCTCAATGTTGCAAGTATAAATACCCACCTTTTTACAAAAAAAATCAATTGCCTTTACTAAATACCTTTAAAAAGAATGAAATTAGCAATCTGATTTTTGCTCTTTGAGAGCATGTGAAGTGCTTTATCCTCGTTATATCCATTCAACAAGATATAATTATTTAGCACTGTAACGGTGTCGAATAGAAATTGAAAAAAGAGCAATTGTTCAAAGTGTACCCAATGCAGTACTGCGCATGCATATTGCATACTTACCTTTTATGGTAGATACACAGACAAGGAAGTCGAGCTATTGTGTCTCCTTGCAGAAGCTCCTCCAAACAGATTACACATTCTCCAGCATCTTTACTCAGCACATCATCTGTAAAGCAAAATTGTGTTTTACAATTCTTTTTTTAATTCCACTTGTACATCTAAGTTTATCCACCCCACTGAATGGATCACCTGCGCAGAGCGCCTTTTAATTTCCATTTGCAATAGAATGAGATTGACACATGAAACAGCAACTCAACTGGTTGTTTTTAAAACAAAGCAAACTGTTTACTGCACCAAGATTTTCAACTTGCAGATTAAAAGTTCACATACAATTTTGGCTTATCCGATGGCTCAATTGGTTTATTAAGTAAGCAGCTGAGATATACAGCGAAGGAAACTCGCAGGTTCAATTCTTGGTCTGTACCGAGTTAGCTATCCACTATCCATTGGCCCCACTGGAAGCAAACGTGTATGAATGCCCGATAGGTAGGACCAGGTTACCATATGATGTCCCCGATAGTCAAACAGTCTTCTCCTGAAGGCTGCACCCGAGAACTAAGCATTCCCTGTGCACAGAAGAAAATTGGGCCCAAAGTGTCTATGGGACTAGCCCTATTTGGTTCACCTGGACACCAGTTAGGACACAGGGGCTTTGTTCTAGGTACTAACTAATTCATACACAGCTAATTCATTAGCAGATGATAGAGACCTAGACAATCTGTGAACACCTTCTCATATAGTTTGATATTTTCTGCCTTTTCCGCAGTTCAAATGAACTTAGCATCCCACATGATCTCTTGCAGGCGACACCACAATTAGGGGACAATTGTTAATCTTGAGCATGTCATCATTTTCAGGGCAAGTATAAGGCAGGTTTCAATTTATCAAAATCCTGGGGAGGATTTTAACTGGGAGCTATTTTGGGTGGGCATGGATGAGCAACAACCACCCCCCGCCCCCCCCCCCCCAAAACCCCCCTGTCCCAAACCCCCCCTAAATCCTCCCGCCCCACCAGCCCCCCCCACGCCCCACACCCCCAAACCCTCCCGCCCTCCCACCGCCCCACCCCTCCTGCCCCAAACCCTCCCGCCCCACCCCCCAAGACCCTCCCGACCTCCCACCACCCCCAGACCCACCCGCCCCACCCCCCACCCCGACCCTCCTGCCCCACCCCCCGACCCTCCTGCCCCCCCCGCCCACCCCCCCACAACACTCCCGACCCCCCACCCCACACCCCCTGCCCCACCCCCCCAACCCTCCCGCCCCACACCCCCCTGCCCCACCCCCCTGCCCCCCAAACCCTCCCGCCCCACCACCCCCCCGACCCTCCTGCCCCACCCCCCAAACCCTCCTGCCCCCCCTGACCAACACCCCCCCAAACCCTCCTGCCCCCCCGCTCCACCACCCCCCGCAAACCCCCCCGCCGCAAACCCTCCCGCCCCACCACCCCCCGCAAACCCTCACGCCCCACCACCCCCCGCAAACCCTCCCGCCCCACCACCCCGCAAACCCTCCCGCCCCCCCTGACCAACACCCCCCCCAAACCCTCCTGCCCCCCCGCTCCACCACCCCCCGCAAACCCCCCCGCCGCAAACCCTCCCGCCCCACCACCCCCCAAACCCTCCTGCCCCCCCTGACCAACACCCCCCCCAAACCCTCCTGCCCCCCCGCTCCACCACCCCCCGCAAACCCCCCCGCCGCAAACCCTCCCGCCCCACCACCCCCCGCAAACCCTCCCGCCCCACCTCCCCCCGCAAACCCTCCCGCCCCACCACCCCGCAAACCCTCCCGCCCCACCTCCCCCCGCAAACCCTCCCGCCCCACCTCCCCCCGCAAACCCTCCCGCCCCACCACCCCCCCAAACCCTCCTGCCCCACCACCCCCCGCAAACCCTCCCGCCCCACCACCCTCCCAAACCCTCCCGCCCCCACCACCCCCCGCAAACCCTCCCGCCCCACCACCCCCCGCAAACCCTCCCGCCCCACCACCCCCCGCAAACCCTCCCGCCCCACCACCCCCCCAAACCCTCCCGCCCCACCACCCCCCCGCAAACCCTCCCGCCCCACCACCCCCCCAAACCCTCCCGCCCCACCATCCCCCCCAAAACCTCCCGCCCCCACCACCCCCCCAAACCCTCCCGCCCCACCACCCCCCCAAACCCTCCCGCCCCACCATCCCCCCCAACCCTCCCGCCCCACCATCCCCCCCAACCCTCCCGCCCCACCATCCCCCCCAACCCTCCCGCCCCACCACCTCCCCAAACCCTCCCGCCCCACCATCCCCCCAAACCCTCCCGCCCCACCACCCCCCCAAACCCTCCCGCCCCACCATCCCCCCAAACCCTCCCGCCCCACCATCCCCCCAAACCCTCCCGCCCCACCACCTCCCCAAACCCTCCCGCCCCACCATCCCCCCAAACCCTCCCGCCCCACCACCCCCCCAAACCCTCCCGCCCCACCACCCCCCCAAACCCTCCCGCCCCACCATCCCCCCCAACCCTCCCGCCCCACCATCCCCCCCAACCCTCCCGCCCCACCACCTCCCCAAACCCTCCCGCCCCACCATCCCCCCAAACCCTCCCGCCCCACCACCCCCCCAAACCCTCCCGCCCCACCATCCCCCCAAACCCTCCCGCCCCACCATCCCCCCAAACCCTCCCGCCCCACCATCCTCCCAAACCCTCCCGCCCCACCCCCCCCAACCCTCCCGCCCCACCATCCCCCCAAACCCTCCCGCCCCACCACCACCCCCAACCCCTCCCGCCCCACCACCCCCCCAAACCCCTCCCGCCCCACCACCCCCCCAAACCCCTCCCGCCCCACCACCCCCCCAAACCCCTCCCGCCCCACCACCCCCCCAAACCCCTCCCGCCCCACCACCCCCCCAAACCCCTCCCGCCCCACCACCCCCCCAAACCCCTCCCGCCCCCACCACCCCCCCAAACCCCTCCCGCCCCACCACCCCCCCAAACCCTCCCGCCCCACCACCCCCCCAAACCCTCCCGCCCCACCATCCCCCCAAACCCTCCCGCCCCACCATCCCCCCAAACCCTCCCGCCCCACCATCCCCCCAAACCCTCCCGCCCCACCACCCCCCCAACCCTCCCGCCCCACCACCCCCCCAAACCCTCCCGCCCCACCACCACCCCCAACCCCTCCCGCCCCCACCACCCCCCCAAACCCTCCCGCCCCACCACCCCCCCAAACCCTCCCGCCCCACCACCCCCCCAAACCCTCCCGCCCCACCACCCCCCCAACCCTCCCGCCCCACCACCACCCCCAAACCCTCCCGCCCCACCACCCCCCCAAACCCTCCCGCCCCACCACCCCCCCAACCCTCCCGCCCCACCACCACCCCCAAACCCTCCCGCCCCACCACCACCCCAAACCCTCCCGCCCCACCACCCCCCCAAACCCTCCCGCCCCACCACCCCCCCAAACCCTCCCGCCCCACCACCCCCCCAAACCCTCCCGCCCCACCACCCCCCCAAACCCTCCCGCCCCACCATCCCCCCAAACCCTCCCGCCCCACCATCCCCCCAAACCCTCCCGCCCCACCACCCCCCCAAACCCTCCCGCCCCACCACCCCCCCAAACCCTCCCGCCCCACCATCCCCCCAAACCCTCCCGCCCCACCATCCCCCCAAACCCTCCCGCCCCACCATCCCCCCAAACCCTCCCGCCCCACCACCCCCCCAAACCCTCCCGCCCCACCATCCCCCCAAACCCTCCCGCCCCACCACCCCCCAAACCCTCCCGCCCCACCATCCCCCCAAACCCTCCCGCCCCACCATCCCCCCAAACCCTCCCGCCCCACCACCCCCCCAAACCCTCCCGCCCCACCATCCCCCCAAACCCTCCCGCCCCACCACCACCCCAACCCCTCCCGCCCCACCACCCCCCCAAACCCTCCCGCCCCACCACCCCCCCAAACCCTCCCGCCCCACCACCCCCCCAAACCCTCCTGCCCCACCACCCCCCCAACCCCTCTGCCTCATGTACTGCCAAAAACAGCAGCGTTAAGATTCCCACAATGCGGGTAATTGACATGTTCCTTTTTAACTACTCCCCTGTCTGGGTTCCACAGGGGGAGTTAAAATCTCTCCCCTGCCCCCCACCCTCCAGCAAGCCCATGTATGCTTATGGAAACGACCTTTATGATTTGAGCACAAGACAAAAAAGTATTGGGAGAAAGCTAAACTGTAACACCCATACCAACATTAGATCAATGTCTTCAGGAGAACAAAAAAAACCATGAGGAAAAAAGATACATTAAGAGCATTTGCTTTTATATAGTGCCTTTCATGTCCTCAGGACATCCCAAAGCATTTCACATGTATAACTTCTGAAGTGTAATCACTGATGTAGGCAAACTGCAACCAATTTGCATACAGCAAGGTGCCACACACAGCAATGAGATGAATGACCAGATAATCTGATTTTTGGTGATGCTGGTTGAGGGATGAATGTATCCAGGACACCGGGAGATCTCCCTGTTCAACTTCAAAAGTGCCATGGGATTCTTTACTTCCACATGAACAATGATACATGGCCTTGGTTTAATGTCTCATCCAAAAGACAGCACCACCAAGGAGTCCTATGCCGCAATACTGCAAATGGAGGCTGATTCAACAGAGGACCACCGAGGGACTGTTGAGAGGAAAAGTTTTTTTTTATGTATACATTGTTTTAGGAAATATTACAGACTTGACAAGTGACATCTTGACAAGGTAGCTTGCTTATTGACCTCACATGCCTGAAGTTTCGATTTAACATTATTGCCTTGGAGCAATCTCAGTGACAATTTCACTAGAGTATTTGACAGGGTGCATTTAGTTTATCACATTTATCAACAATGTCACCAGATTGATGAGGAACGTGGCCTTTGGTGTTGTGTCTAGGGAGGTAGCGGGCAGGAGAAGACACACATTTAGGAATTTATTTTTATTAATGCTGTTTTGTACACTGAAAACAATCTTGGCTACTCTAACAGAATTATGCATAGTTCTAGGTACAGATCTCTATGTGTTTAGGTGCAACACTAGTAATGGGAGCAGAATATTGTGTGCAAGTGAAATTCAAAGGAATAAAGACAATCAAGAGTGTCACAATGTGGGGACAAAGAAACGGAAAAACTCTGGAAAGGCTTAAAATGCATCACAATCTATTAGCGAACTTTGCTACGGCTGAAGGGGCAGGAGATTAATGGGCAAAAATGAAGGGGAAGGAAACCAAAGATGTAGGCGCGAGTTTTCAAGCAACTAACAGAGCAGTCCAACATCCAACTCCCTGTTTGAGGGCTGTGGAAGTGGAGGTGAACATAAGAATTAGGAGGAGTAGGCCGTTCGAATCTGCTCTGCCATTCAAGATCATGCCTGATCTTCTACCTCAACTCCACTTTCCCGCCCTATTAGCATATCCCTCGATTCTCTTAGTATCTAAAAATCTATCTATCTCAGCCTTGAATATACCAACAGCCAAACTTCCACAAACCTCTGGGGGGGTAGAGAATTCCAAAGATTCACAAACCTTTGAGGCGCAAGCACTGATCCTTGCGGTACTCCACTAGTTACAGCCTGCTAACCCAAAAAAGTGGTACTGTACGAGGTGGTCAAGAGAAGGAGTGCCCTCTGTGGCACTCTACAAAATCATCCCCATAGGTTAGTAGGCATTGCAGCATGCTTGCAAAGAAATGGAGCCAAGCTTCAGGCTGTAGCTGACCATTAAGGTCACTAGAAATACCAGCTCCCATGTCTTTTGCGGCACATGGCACGGCTCTGCATCTGGCACGCTGACAATGCAGGTTCTGTTTATACAGCTCCCCACGATCACTGCCATATAGATGTGCCAGGGCCTGCAAATACTATTGGTAGCATCTTGACAGACATGGCCAATCAGAGCTCGCTGGCTATTCATCACTCTGGCATGCCTTCTTTCATGTACTGCCACTGAAAGCACAACATACTGTGCTGGTTCTCAGTACGATTAGCCAGACATTTACATAGATTAGTCGTGCCATTGGGTCTGCGGAGTCAGATTTCTCCGGTAACAGATGCATGTATTAATTGTCTACCATAGTGAGGTATTTTCACCTCTACCCGCAGAAGCGAACATGCCGATAATAGTGGTTGGGCACAGAGCACCTCTCGTAGCTCGACCTACCTGGCATCCCTCCGTTGGTCCTCCTCTTCCAAAAAGCAAAGATAGAGGGGACTTCCCAATGGAAAACTTATTGTGCCCTATTTTAAATAGTTGGGGTAGGTTGGGCAGGGAAAGATGAGAAAATTGCAGCCCCACAGCAAATAGCACAAAGGCAGATGACTAAGTACTCGGCTACACAAAAATCCCTTCAAAAAAAGTCAGAAATTACATAGAAACTGCTGCTATGAATGTAACTGCTAGGCTCTTGACATGCTTTCACCTTCTCCAAGTGCTTAGAAACCTTGAATGCCAGTTTTACATAGACAAGAACAGGACATAGTGCAAATGAAGTAGAAATGACTGAAAATGGAGCACATTAGGTCATTATGCGGTCTTTTGAAATGATGGCAGAAAATAGAATGTGCACCAAGGTGGGCAGAGATCAGTTATGCTGGGTCTCTGCCTCATTTCCCAAGTTAGGCACAACTGGGACAAACCCAATCAGAAACTCAGGATTCATGACTTCTATCTTTAAAAAAAATTCACATGTACCACTGCATATTGCAAGAATGTTGAAATAAAATGTGTGAATTTTGAAAGGTTTCTTGCTCATAAATGCTACAGGATCCCAATTTGTTTCGGAACCATCTTTGAGTGTCTACTGTAACCTGCAGAGGCCAACTATAACGCATACGATAGATTGTGTTCACAATAGTACCGTAATCAAAGGGATCAGACAAGGTCATACTGCAAAGTTGAAGCTTAAATGGTTTATCATTTGATACTCTAAGATGCTGCATCCTTGAGACACACACCAACCAATTTTTAAAACATAGCATTACTCGAGAAGGGACAGCTTTATTCTGGTCTGGTCTTTCATCTAACTTTTGCCAGACATGGATGCCGAAAGGTCACAGGCCTTTATTCCCCAATCACGATTTAGACTGTAGTACTATGGTGCTGTGTATTTGAAGTGCAGCAAGAATGGATTTTATTTTTATCCCACTGTATCTTAAATATGGAACTAGCATAAGCTGTATTTTAATAGAATCCCAATAGGGGAAGATGAGCAAATCCTAATGGATTTGCTACCAGTCGCTGTAGGTAAATAACAGTCAAGGAGTTCACCAGTGCAGGCACCGTAGCTTTGCTTTGTGCTCAAAACACCATTAAACCAGCATGAATTCTGATGATCTTTATACCACATATAGGTTTGTGGGGTATTTAGAAATACTTGTTTTATGCTCGTGACCGAGGGGCCAGAATTCACCTAATACTTTTTCTTTTAATTCATGTTTATGAAATCATCTGCACATAATCCTGAAAGTAAATCAGGGCCATGTGGATAAATGAAGAATAAGGTTTGTTTTTCCCCTCCAGTGTGGACAAGAGCCTCGAGAAACTATAAACTACCACCATGTTGTAGTTACATAAAAGATCCACTATACCAAGAGTAAAATCCAGTTGAATGATTAAAAATTATAGAATGTGAAGTGATTTTTTCCAACATGCTAATAAATCCTAAAAGTTATTTTACAAGCTGACACTTTTTAATTTGTTGTATACTGTTAATTTAAATTAAATGCCATTTTTTGTGCTAAAAATTTCTAATCAGTAGCAATCATCACATGAACCGACTAAATCTACGCATATTTATTACCTGAATATACCCTCATTTATTACCATAATGTCAATGTAAACAAATCAAGTAATAGACTATTCAATGAAGTCAAATTATTGCATATTTTGATTAGATTAATCCGTTCCACTTCAAAAATGCTCATTGAATAATTTGTTTTCATGAACACCATTAACATTGTTTTGCCAGGAAAGTCAGAATTTAACTTAAATTAAAACACAAAGCTTAGGAAAATTCAATGTGTACAAATGAGTTGAACTGTCATTTCAACAACTGACTCACTGGTCCATGAATGTCTCTTCTGAATAAATCCAAAATATCTACTTCTAGAGACAATAGCTGTCGAGCCAGATCTTATTTTGGCTTGACTATGTGACAGATTCCATTCCCCCTTCACATATCTTGTTCCTGAAAGTTCCCAAGGCTAGATGGCCACCATTCTCATCCACGCGAGGAAAGTCAGCAACAGAAGCCTGTCAGTTCCTATCAGGATTACTAATGGCTCAGTGCTAATTTATTACATTATCCACTTGTACGAGTGATCTGAAGTGATTAGTGTTAGACATTACAACCAGATATACGTCAATACCTCTGACTGGACTCCTTGGACTCCCAAGGACACTGAGCTGTCGGGGCTGTAAACAGCTCTGGTTTCCTAATTGAAAGCTTGCAACGGGTTACAGCTTTTTTTCCACTTAAGGTAAAGGTTACTTACTTTTTGCCAAGAGCCATTATTGTTGCCTTTGTGCTGTTGAGCTCTAAATGGCAGCCTAGAGACAGGAAGATCAGCATACCAGCTGAAGACCACAGGTGACAGAGTTCTGTCCCAAGTAACCCAATCACTTTATTACTAGTAACATTTAAAGATATCAGCACCACCATCATAACAATGTAACTGTTGTTTTTGTATCTTTACACTCTTCCCTCGGAGAATTGTGTGAAGTAGTGGAAGGTTTTGCAGACTGATTAACAGTCTGAAAGGTCCTTTCCATGGCCGAATGTAATGGTGAAACATCTTTATTAAAAGTACAGGAAACTTTGGTTTATCCGGAAGTTGTATGTCCGGAAACCTCGATCTAACGGCAGAAATCAGCAGCCGTTTTGTTAGGTTTTTTTTCTTTTTTTTTCTTCTCCTAGCATTTTTTTTTTAAACAGTCAGTCTCTGAAAAGCCTCTCTGAGGCTGTTGCTAAGCTACAGAGACGCTTCCAAGGTACGGGCCGACTGTTTACAAGCTGTTGCTAAGCAATAGTGTTTGTTGTCAGATACGGAGATGAAAACCTCTGTATCCTTCAACATTCACGCTGGTCTGTCCGGAAGTTTCCATAGATCGGCATCACGCCGGTCCAGTCGGTGCCGGATATCGCGAAGTTTCCTGTATTTGTGTACTCATATTTTCCCATTATATTTTTACGACAATTGCACTGATTAAATAAAAGAACTAGTGTACAATAAGGACTATATGGCATCCTCGACTGCCTAAACAGTGATAATGTTGATAGCACACCTTATATCCACACAACTATGCTATGACAACAACAAACACACCAACTTGCCTTTAATGTAAAAAAGTCCCAAGTGCTTCACAAATAGAAATAAATAAGGGAACTCATGGCAAGTTGTGGAGGAAGAGATTTAAGTGGGATGACTGAAAACTTGGCCAAAAACATCAGTTTTAAGGACTTTTTTTTAAGGCCAAAAGAAAAGTGTAGCAGTCAAGGGGTTTAGGGAAGGAGGATGCACAAAAGGCCAGATTAGAATAATTTAATCTAAAATGGAGAAAGGATTTCAGCAACAGAGGTGCTGAAGAAGAGGTAGAGGTTGGCAATGTTGCAAGAGTTGAAAATAAATGGTCTTGGTGATATATTGAATGTGATGTTTGAAGTTCAGCTCTGGGTCAAACAGAATACAAAGCTTTGCATAGTCTTGTTAAGTCTGAACAAACAGGGAATGAAGCCAGTAGCAATCAATGAAGTTCATGGCAGGGGTTAAAAACTACAGGGGAAAAATCTGGTTGTTTTGCGCTGCCAGTTAGTGCCCTAAGAGGGTGCTAATGGGGCGCAAAGCAACTAGCGCCTGGGCATGGCGCCGCCAATGCCTCCCATGAAGTTCAGCGGGAGGTTAGCAGTAGCGGAAACCGTTAGCGCCCCGCGGCGCTGTGCCACTGACGATGACATCATCGCCATGCGCAGCGCCCCGCTCGCGATCTTCGGCAGCACTCCCTGACTTACTGTTGGATGCTATGTCAGGGGAGCCTACCTGTGGCCAGGGCGACACTATTTAAAGGAGGTGCCGTGCGGCCATTTTTGTTGCTGGCCGCCTGCCAGCACCTGCCTCCACTGCCGTCCCTGGCCTCCTGAGCACCCCCTCCCGCGGAGTGCCGGCTGCGCTCCATGAGCCCGACACTTCTTTTGAGTGCCGGGCGCCTTTGCCGGCACTCCGATCCCAGTGGCCCAGCTGGGCCCCGGGTCGCGCTGTGCAAGGCCCCTCCCCCTATGGCTTTGGTTTTCCTGATGTTTAGTTGGGATAAGTTACAATGTTGGATAGACAATCTTTCAGCATGGAGGCGATTGTGGTGTCAGGACAAGAGGTGGAGAAGGACAGCTGACTGTCATTAGCAAACATATGAAAGCTGACCTCATGCCTGCAGATAAAGTCACAAGGGGTAGCATGACAATGAGGAAGTGGAGGGGGCCCAAGGATAATCCTTAGTGACAATGTGGAAGTGGGAAGAGAAGCCATAGCCATAGATGTGCTGGCTGTGTTCAGATAGACAGGAGTGCAACCATGTGAGGGCAGTCCCATGGAACTGGGCAATGGAGGAGGATGGCATGGTCAACCACATCAAACACTGCAGAAAAGTTGAAAAATCAAGGAGAAATAATACACCATAGTCAGAGTCATCGAGGATGTCATTCATAAGTTTAATTAGGGCCAGTGCTATGAGAAGGGTGGAAGTTAGACTGGAGACATTCAAACAGACATGAAACTGGGAGGTGATGACAAGGTCACTCACTTTAGCTTAGGGATGGGGCTGTAGTTGCAGGGGATGGATGGGTCAAGAGTGGGTTTTCAATCCACTCTAGATTGAATTATTCTATTTTGAGGAGGGGACAACGATGGCAGTTTTGACAGGGAGAGGGATGTGCCTGAGGAAAGGGAACCATTAACATTATCAGCTAGCACGAAGGGTATGAGGGAAAGTTGAGTGGTTAGTTGAATGGGAAAGGGTTGAAGGAAGCAGGAAAAAATATTTCTGGGAGAATTTTTGTGGGGCTACAATGAGCATAAGTATTCCTCTAGGCTCCAAAGAAATAGTGGAGGCCGCCGCTGGTCCATGCTCAATCCGTTCTGGGAATACCCACCTCTAGGCCCAACCTGTCAGTTAGCTCAGCGTGGGAGCCAGCTAATTTTCCACCCTCCCACAACTGCTAAGCTGTAGCGGGGTGCTGGTATGGCACCTGAAGCTCGTCAACCAAATGGTTCAGACTTCCTGACACAGACTTTGATTGGGTGACGTCCCTTTTCGGGCTGAAGTCCAAAATCACCCCCAACGTTTTCATAAGGGGAGGAAGAAAATTGGTTGAAAAGCAGAAATTAAATAATTCCTGCACTGTGGCGCTGTAGCACAGGGTAGAGAAATGCAGCTTCCATCATTTCACTCAATTGAGTTCCTGGTGACATGCGCACCCTGCCTGGTTGTTTTCCTACAGAGTGGAAAGGGGAAATTGTCTTGGCTACTGTGCATCTCTTCAAGGCTGGTGATGAGCAGCATTGAAGGCTGCTCACCTGACCCCCTTGTGTGCAGGTGGTACATAGCTGGGGGTGCGGGGAGGCGAGGGGGCGAGGGATGCAGGAGAACAGTGAAGCTGAAATTCTGGAGGCAGCAAGATGGCCGTGCTCTTTTAAAGAGTTTCCACCTTTCTAAATCTAGTGACTCAACTGTGTTCCAGCTACTTTTGCACCGGAAAGTGATAACAAAAATATTCTGCCATTTTAAAACTGTTATCAGCTTAGTGAAGGTGAGAATTTTTAGGATATTAGACACAAATTATAGATTCTGAAGCAGAAATTACAAATACATATTTTTTTAAAAAGCAAAGTTGATGACTGCTGCTGTTCTGAACAAATATTTATATACTTGACAACAGTTTCAACTATGGCTGTAATCCATTTTAACTGCAGACTAAGAAACAGACACACACACACACACACTCAAAAAATAATTGACAGGATCACTATAAGAATGTTGTTGCAGGCTTCACAAAATAGGATAAGGGAAAGCTGGGAGCATTTTGGCAAATTTAAAAAACATGAAACTTGTGACACAAAATGCTCGATTATTCCATCCCATTACCTATTCAGGTGGTCTTGTGGCGTTGCCACATTGGGGAAACACTGTGTATGTAGATAAACCAGTATAATCCCCTTTTAACTGCTGTATTCCCCTCCCCCTGCAAGACAGTTGCAAGCTGAGAGGAATAAGGCACTGATGCGCTATTGATGTGCTATCAATTACTCATAAAAGACGGAGAGTTAGGAGAGTAACAAAAAGGCTTTTATTAACAAAGAACAGAGCATGCCTCTCGTGGTTGACTGGTTTCCAAGAAGGCAGGGGGCTGCAGAGCAGTCACCTTTATACCTGGGCATGTGGGTGGAGCCAGGGGCGGAGCCAGCTGAGGCATGCATAGATACAACAGTGTGCAACAACAACAACGGTGAACAACAATAACAGTGGTTTACCACATTCACCCCTTGTTTAAAATTGAGTCTGGCGGGGTGAAGTGTACTAAAGGTTCGTGTAAGTAAGTCTCAGGTGGCCTTGTATGCCGTCCTGATCGTCGTGGTGGCGGCGGTGATGGTGCAGCATCCAACGTTGAGTCTGGCGTCTCATTGAGTGGTTGGGTGGTCAATGACGGGTCCTGGGGCTGCGGCATGCCGTCTACCGGGATTGGGTTGTGGGTAGTGGTGGATGGCAATGGTAGTGTTTCAGGGGCACCCGAAGGTGCGAGGTCTCGTATGGAGACTGTGTCCTCCCGCCCGTCCGGGTACGCCACGTAAGCATACTGGGGGTTGGCGTGGAGGAGGCTCACCCTCTCGACCAGGGGGTCCGTTTTATGGGACCTCACGTGCTTCCGCAGTAGGACGGGTCCTGGAGACGTCAGCCATGTCGGTAGCGAGGTCCCCGATGTGGACTTCCTGGGGAAAGTGAACATTTTTTCATGGGGGGTGGCATTGGTGGCCGTACAAAGCAGTGACCGAATGGAGTGGAGCGCCGCAGGGAGGACCTCCTGCCAACGAGAGGTCGGAAGGCCCTTAGATTTTAAGTTTAAGAGGACGGCCTTCCAAACCGTCGCGTTCTCTCTTTCCACCTGGCCGTTCCCCCGGGAGTTGTAGCTGGCGGTTCTGCTTGTAGCAATACCTCTCGTGAGCAGGTGCTGACGGAGTTCGTCGCTCATAAAGGGTGAGCCCCGGTCGCTATGGATATAGCTAGGGAAGCCGAACAAGGCGAAAAGGTCATTCAGACATTTAATGACCGTGGTACTGGTCATGTCTGGGCAAGGGATGGCAAACGGGAAACGGGAGTACTCATCAATTATGTTGAGGAAGTACACGTTGCGGTCAGAGGAGGGGAGGGGCCCTTTAAAATCGACGCTCAGGCGCTCGAAGGGGCGAGTGGCCTTGATCAGGCTTGCTCTGTCTGGCCTATAAAAATGCGGTTTGCACTCGGCACAGATTTGGCAGTTCCTGGTCATGGTCCTGACCTCCTCGATGGAGTAGGGCAGGTTACGGGATTTGATGAAATGGAAGAACCTGGTGACCCCCGGGTGGCAGAGGTCATTGTGGAGGGTCTGCAGTCTGTCAACCTGCGCGCTGGCGCATGTACCACGTGATAGGGCATCTGGGGGCTCATTGAGTTTCCCGGGCCGGTACAAGATATCGTAATTGTAGGTGGAGAGTTCAATTCTCCACCTCAAGATCTTGTCTTTCTTGATTTTGCCCCTCTGCTTATTATTAAACATAAAAGCTACTGAATGCTGGTCAGTGAGCAGGGTAAATCGTTTTCCGGCCAGGTAATGCCTCCAATGTCGCACCGCTTCCACAATGGCCTGGGCCTCCTTTTCGACAGAGGAGTGTCGAATCTCGGGGCCCTGGAGGGTCCTTGAGAAAAAGGCCACGGGTCTCCCCGCCTCGTTAAGGGTTGCAGCTAGGGCGAAGTCGGATGCGTCGCTCTCCACTTGGAAAGGGATGGACTCATCCACTGCGTGCATTGTGGCCTTCGCAATATCTCTTTTTATGAGAGCGAAGGCTGCATATGCCTCTGCTGTCAGGGGGAAGGAGGTGGACTTGATGAGGGGTCTGGCTTTGTCCGCATAGTTGGGCACCCACTGAGCATAGTAAGAGAAAAACCCTAGGCATCTCTTCAGTGCCTTTTCGCAGTGGGGGATGGGGGAGGTCCATAAGGGGGCGCATTCTGTCGGGGTCGGGGCCGATGACTCCGTTCTCCACTACGCAGCCAAGAATGGCGAGGCGCGTGGTGCGAAACATACATTTGTCCTTGTTGTATGTTAGATTCAGCCGCTGGGCCGTACGGAGGAATTTCTCTAGGTTAACGTCATGGTCCTGCTGGTTGTGGCCGCAGATGGTGACGTTGTCTAGATAGGGGAAGGTGGCCTGCAGCGCGTTCTGGTCAACCATTCGGTCCATCTCCCTTTGGAAGACCGAAACCCCGTTGGTGACGCCGAAGGGGACTCGGAGGAAGTGGTAGAGACGACTGTCAGCTTCGAAAGCTGTGTACTGGCAGTCCTCAGCCCTGATGGGGAGCTGGTGGTATGCCGACTTCAGATAAATCGTCGAGAACACCCGGTATTGTGCTATCTGATTGACCATGTCAGATATGCGGGGGAGTGGGTATGCATCTAACTGGGTGTAGTGATTGATCGTCTGGCTGTAGTCAATAACTAGGCGCTGTTTTTCGCCAGTCTTCACTACCACCACTTGTGCTCGCCATGGGCTAGTGCTACCCTCAATAATCCCTTCCTTTAGGAGTCTTGCTACTTCGGATTTAATGAAGCTCCTATCCCCGGCACTGTACCACCTGCTTTTGGTAGCGATGGGCTTACAGTCGCGGGTGAGGTTAGCGAACAAGTGGGGGGGGGGGGGGGGGAGACTTTAAGCATGGAGAGGCTGCAAATGGTGCGCGGCGGGCGATTTAAAAGCTGCTGGCTGCAGACTGTGAGTGGGGGGAGCGGTCCGCCGTACGCTAATGTGACACTTTTAAGGTGGCACTGAAAATCCAACCCCAGTAGAACGGCAGCGCAGAGATGGGGCAGGACAAGAAGTTTAAAATTTTTGTATTCTGTGCCCCTTACTGAAAGGGTCACTACACAGTAGCCACCGACGTCTGCTGAATGGGATTTGGAAGCCATAGAGATCCGATGGCGCGTTGGCAGGACCGGGAGAGAGTAACTGCGCACCGTGTCGGGGTGGATAAAGCTCTCCGTGCTCCCGCTGTCGAAAAGGCAGGTAGTGGCGCGGCCGTTTACCATAATGTCCATCATGGACCTGGACAGTTGGTGAGGGAGAGATTGGTCCAGCGTCACGGAGGCCAGCGTATGGTCGAGCGAGTCGCTGTGGTCGTCAGACGAGGCGGTGGTTGAGTCCGGGTCACCCGCGATTGGAGTTGGAGGCGTCCAAGATGGCGGACAAAATGGCTGCGCCCATGATCCCGATCCCCACGCGGCTGGAGGTGTCCAAGATGGCGGACAAGATGGCTGCCCCCACGGTTCACACGCGGCGCTGCTGGCGTTAGCGGTTTTACCTTTGCAGGCGCTGACGTAGTGTCCTTTCTTCCCGCAGCCAGAGCAGGTAGCGTTTTTCGCCGGGCAGCGTGCTCTGGGGTGTTTTGCCTGGCCACAAAAGTAACATTTCGGGCCCTTGGACATCGCTGCAGCAGTTGGTGCCGGGGGTGGCGGTCCCATGACCCAAGGTTGCGGCGTCCACGGTGCGGAGCATGCGTCCATATTCCGGTGGGCCGCGTCTAGTGAGAGCGCGAGTGACACTGCCTTCTTCAGGTCGATTTCGCCCTTCTCCAACAGTCTCTGCCGGGAGTAGTCGGATTTGAGGCCCGCAACGAAAGCATCTCGGATAAGTCCCTCCGTGTGTGTCGCGGCCGATACCTCTTTACAATCGCAGGCTCGGCCGAGTATCTGTAGTGCCCGTAGGAATGCCTCCACCGATTCCCTGGACTGCTGTTTGCGGGATCTCAGGTGGTGTCTGGCATAAACCGTATTTACCGGGCGTGTGTATTGTCCTTTTAGCAGATCGATAGCCGCCGCGTAGGTAGTCGCGTCCTGGATGAGCGTGTAGACTTGGTGGCCCACCTTGGAGGCCAGGATTTTTAGTTTGTTTCCATCTAGTGTCACGGCTGAGGCTTCCAGGTAAGCTTCGAAGCAACGCAGCCATTGTGTGAACTTGGTAGACGAACCCGCCTCTTGAGGGTCTAGGTCCAGGCATGTTGGTCTGAGGGCATGCAGCAGCGCCTGCTGCTCAGCGTTTGGTGCCGTCCTTTGCTGCAGCGCCTGCTGCTCAGCATTTGGTGCCGACATTTTGTTTTTGTTAATAAAATTGATGCGCTATCAATTACTCATAAAAGACGGAGAGTTACAAAAAGGCTTTTATTAACAAAGAACAGAGCATGCCTCTCGTGGTTGACTGGTTTCCAAGAAGGCAGGGGGCTGCAGAGCAGTCACCTTTATACCTGGGCATGTGGGTGGAGCCAGGGGCGGAGCCAGCTGAGGCATGCATAGATACAACAGTGTGCAACAACAACGGTGAACAACAATAACAGTGGTTTACCACAGGCACGTTCAGACTTGCCTGCTGCTGATAGAAGGAAAACCAATCAGGTTCCAGCAGGTGACCAATCCGTGAGTCATCACAGGTTCACGGGCTTCACGAATTCAGTACTGTATTGTGAGATTTGGAGTAAAGACCTATTTCTTGTAGCTCGCTGTGTTGCCTATTTCTTTACGCCGGAGACCGTAGTCCCCCACATTGGTGACCCCGAATGTCGGCGGCCGAAGCCCCCGACTCACGCAGCCCTACAAAGGCCAGCAACGACCCGATGGCAACCAGCAGCAGCCTGATGTCGGCCGGCGCCGCGTCCTTGAAGCTCCCCACCTTCTGGGAACACCAAGCACCAGCTTGGTTCGCGCACTCGGAGGCCCAATTCACCCTTCGCAGGGTTCAAGACGATGAAGAAAGGTACCTCCACGTAGTCTCAGCACTAGCAAGCTCTACCGCCGCCGAAGTTCTCGACCCGCTGGGGAACCCACCACAGACCGGCAAGTACTCAACCATTAAGGGCCGCTTGCTGCAGGCTTACGGCCTGTCCAAGGAGGAGAGGGCCCGCAGGCTTCTCTCACTACCAGGCCTCGGCGATTCTACCCCGACCCAGTTGATGAGCCGGATGCTTGCGCTCCTGGGCTCTGAACCGCAGTGCTTTTTGTTTCGGGCCCTTTTCCTCAGCCTGCTTCCTCAGCAGGTACAGATTGCCCTCGCGGGGTCCCCGATCACGGACTGCGTACAACTGGCAGCCGCCGCGGACAAAGTTTTCGCCGTCGCCCAACTCGGCTGTGCAGCCGCGAGGCTCCCCGACACCACTGAGCGCGCGCCGCCACGCCAGGCCGCAGAACTATGCTACTACCACGCACGTTTCGGCCAGAAGGCCCAACGCTGCAGAGCACCCTGCTCTTTCGATCAAACCAAGATGGCCGCCCGGCCCAACGCACCAGCCCCGCGCCGCCGCCTAGGCCCGCTCGACCACACCCCCGCCGCCACAATGGCCATCGGCACCGCAGGTAAACTGCTGTACATAACCGACTCTCTTTCAGGGCGCAGATCCCTTTGCGACACCGGAGCCCAATGCAGCATAATTTCTGCCTCCCAGCTCCACATCCAGGCAGGCCGCAGCGGCCCACCCCTCGTGGCGGCAAATGGTGCAGCCATCGCTACTTTCGGAAAGCGACGGGCCGAGGTTTCTTTCAACGGTCAGCGATTTACGTGGGATTTCGCGACGGCCTCGGTGGCACATCCTTTGCTGGGCGCCGATTTTCTTTGCGCCCACGGACTCCTGGTCGACGTCCGCGACAAGCGCCTGATCGACGCAGCAACTTTCGCTTCACTGGCCTGCCAGCAGAGCAACAGCCCGGCCCTCGTCGGGTCCTGCTCCGCCCCGGCGCATGACGACTACGCCCGCCTACTCGCAGATTTCCCGAGGCTCACACAACCGACCTTCTCAGCCGCGGCAGCCAAGCATGGGGTCGAGCACCACATCGCCACTACGGGACCACCAGTGTTCGCTCGAGCCAGACGCCTGGACCCAGCCAAGATGGCGGTGGCCAAGGAAGAATTCGCCACGATGGAAAAACTGGGCATCATCCGCCGCTCGAACAGCCCTTGGTCCCCCCCCCTCCACATTGTGCCTAAGCCGGGCGGTGGCTGGCGCCCCTGCGGCGACTACAGACGGCTCAACGACGCCACCACGCCCGATAGATACCCCATTCCGCACATCCAAGACTTCTCGGCACACCTAGCAGGAAAGTCCGTCTTTTCCAAGGTCGACCTGATTCGCGGCTACCATCAGGTCCCCGTCCACCACGCAGACGTCCAGAAGACGGCGGTCATCACCCCCTTCGGACTGTTCGAGTTCCTGCGCATGCCCTTCGGGCTTAAGAATGCCGCACAGGCCTTCCAACGGCTCATGGACTCCGTCCTACGGGACCTGAGCTTCCTGTTCGTCTATCTGGACGATATCCTCGTGGCCAGTACCAGCAAGGCCGATCACATTGCGCATTTGCGCTCCCTTTTCCAGCGCCTCAGCCAACACGGGCTAATCGTCAACCCGGCCAAATGCCAGTTCGGAGCAGCCCAAATTGACTTTCTCGGCCACAGAATCTCGCCAAGGGGAGCCATTCCCCTACCTTCCAAGGTGCAGGCGGTGGCGGACTTTCCCCAGCCCACCTCGGTTATGGCGCTGCAGGAATTTTTGGGGATGGTCAATTTCTATCACCGGTTCGTGCCCAAGGCCGCCGCACTCATGCGCCCCCTCTACGAAGCCACCAGGGGCAAAACGGGCAAAGAGCAACTCACCTGGTCCAGCGAGATGGCGACAGCCTTTCACCAGACCAAAAGCGCCTTGGCCAACGCCACACTACTGGCCCACCCCATCCCGGGCGCCAAGACCGCCCTCACCATGGACGCCTCGGATTACGCCGTCGGCGCCATCCAGCAACAGTGGGTCGAAGGCGCGTGGCAGCCACTGGCATTTTTCAGCTGACAGCTGCGCAAGAATGAGCAGGCCTACAGCACGTTCGACAGAGAGCTTCTGGCCCTGTTCCTGGCAATCCGGCACTTCCGTTTCCTTCTGGAAGGCCGGCCGTTCACCGCATTCGTGGACCACAAGCCGCTCACTTTCGCCATGGCCAAAGTAACCGAACCCTGGTCCGCGCGCCAACAGCGCCAACTCAACTTCATCTCGGAGTTCACCACGGACATTCGCCACGTCGCCGGCAAGGACAATTTCGTGGCCGACTGCCTCTCAAGACCCTCGCTCCACGCAGTGCACCTGGGCGTCGACTACGCCAGCATGGCGAGAGACCAGGCTGCTGACGCGGAGATCCAGACACCAGCTGGATCGACAAACCACCCTGGGTTCTCCTGGGATTGCGTACCGCGCCCAAAGAGGACCTCCGCGCCTCTGCGGCCGAGATGGTCTACGGCCAACCGCTCAGAGTACCAGGCGACTTCCTCCCCGACAACGGAGCCGTGGTCGGCCGCCAGACAGCTTTCCCTGCACCAGGACGCGGCCCAGCAATTCCGTCCAGTGCCCACTTCGCAACACGGCCCGCAGCCGTCCTACGTGCCTCGAGACTTACGACATGCGGAGTTCGTCTTCGTGCGCCGGGAAGCGCACAGAGGCCCGCTGCAGGCACCATACACCGGCCCCATCCCAGTATTGGAGACGGGGGACAAAGCTTTTCTTATCGATGTCGGCGGGAAGCCAGACCTTATTTCAGTAGACCGCCTCAAACCGGCGCACCTGGACCTCAGCTTCCCGTTTCGGCCGGCTCTTTCCCCATGGCGGGGCAGACCTCCCGCGTTGGCCCCACAAGAGGACCAAGACACGCCAGAACCTTACTTCCCAGCCGCCGCCCCACCTTCGCCGGCAGCCCGTCCAGCCAGCCCACCGGCAGACCAGCCGACGAACCAACCGGCCGACCTCCCAGAGAGCCCTCCTCACACGCCAGATGGCTACTACAGCCGCTACGGCTGCTTGGTCAAACCTCCGCAGAGACTGACTTTTACAGTTAACGAGGATTCTGGGGGGGCGTATGTGGCATTGCCACATTGGGGAAACACTGTGTGTATGTAGATAAACCTGTATAATCCCCTTTTAACTGCTGTATTCCCCTCCCCCCGCAAGACAGTTGCAAGCTGAGAGGAATAAGGCACGTTCAGACTTGCCTGCTGCTGATAGAAGGAAAACCAATCAGGTTCCAGCAGGTGACCAATCCATGAGTCATCACAGGTTCACGGGCTTCACGAATTCAGTACTGTATTGTGAGAGTTGGAGTAAAGACCTATTTCTTGTAGCTCGCTGTGTTGCCTATTTCTTTACGCGGGAGACCGTAGTCCCCCACAGTCTAAATCAATAGTATAACACCTACCATTGTCAGATTAATTATTGTTGATTGCAATCTGAGATTTTTGACCTGCTCTTTTTCATATGAACATAGGAACAAGAGTAGGTCATTTAGCCCCTTGAGCATGTTTTGCCATTCAATTAGATCATGGCGGTTCTGAACCGCAACTCCATTTTCTCGGCGTTGCTCAATATCCCTCGATACCCTTAGCTAACAAAATTCTATTGATCTCAGCCTTGAAAATTTCAATTGACTCAGTATCCACAGCCGTTTGGGGAGAGTTTTCCAGATTTCTATTACCCTTTGTGTGAAAAAGTTCATCCTGATTTCACTCCTAAATAGCTTAATTCTAGTTTAAAAGATTATGCCTCCTTGTTCTGGATTCCTCCACCAGAGGAAAGTTTCTCTGTATCTATCCTATTAAATCCCTTTATCATTTTAAACACCTCGATTAAGTCACCCCTCAACGTTCTAAATTCAAGGGAATACAAATCAAGTTTATAAAAGAAAGGCTTTCATTTATATAGTGCCTTTCACGACCTCAAGATGTCCCAATGTGCTTTACACCCAATGAAGTATAGTCGCTGTTGTAATGTAGGAAACGTAGCAAGAGATTTTGTGCAAAGCAAGCTCCCACAAACAGCAATGAGATAATGACCAGATAATCTGTTTTAGTGATGTTGATTGAAGGATAAATATTGGCCAGGACACCAGGTAGAACTCCACTGCTCTTCTTTGAAATATAGTGAATGGGATCTTTTGCTTCCACCTGAAAGAGCAGACAGGAATGCAGTTTAACATTTCGTCCAAAAGATGGCACTTCCGACAGTGCAGCATTCCCTCAGTAATAGAGGGTCAGCCTAGATTTTGTTCTCAAGTCTCTGGAGTGGGGCTTGAACCCACAACCCCTGAGGCAGAGGCAAGAGTGCCACCACTGAGCTACAGCTGACGCCTGTCAGTTTATGCAACCTGTCCTCATGTTTTAACCCTTTAAGCCCCGGTATCATTCTGGTGAATCTGCACTGTAACGCTTCCAAAGCCAACGTATCTTTCCTGAGTAACAACAGAAAACGCTGGAAAAACTCAGCAGGCCAGGGCAGCATCCGTAGAGAGAGAAACAGAGTTAACGTTTCAGGTCGATGACCTTTCATCATTGACCTGAAACGTTAACTCTATTTTCTCTCCACGGATGCTGCCCTGGCCTGCTGAGTTTTTCCAGCGTTTTCTGTTGTTATTTTGGATTTCCAGCATCTGCAGTATTTTGCTATCATATCTTTCCTGAGGTTCGGTGCCCAAAAATAAACACAATACTCTAGATGGGGTCTCACCAAGACTCTGTACAAATGAAACATCACTTCCTCACTTGCATATTCCAACCCCCTTGAGAGAAACATTCCATTAACCTTTTGAATTACTTTATGTACCTGCACACTGGTGTTTATTGATGTGTGTACATGGGCACCTAAATTCCTTTGCTCCTCCACAGATGCTAGTCTCTTTCCATTAAGAAAATATTCCCTGAAGATACTAGAGTTTCCATCAATTGCCAGCTAACACTAATTCAGAAATTCTTCAGAAAGAAGCTTGGAAAGAGTATAAAAGGAAAATCAAAAGACATTTGGTAATTCAAATCAATTGTAGGTTGAAATTGTTCACACTAAAAAGTGAGCTAAAGGCCCTTTGCAGTCTAGAACAGACAAGTACAATGGCAGAAAGAAGCTAGTTTAAAATTGCTGGGTGAAAAATGTCTCGTTTTGTTAATATTCAAATCTTTTTAGGATCTTTATTGATTATACACGTTTTATATAACAAATTCACAATTAAATCTAATTTAATCTGGAAAGTATTCATTTTCTTTCTACTAGACACAAAAGAACACAATCAGCAGGGACGAACAGATATTAAACACAAATTTGATCTATGTGGCAAGAAACATGGCATCAGATTGCTCAAAGATATCCATCCTGTGGGTACACATACTGTGGTAAACCACTGTTGTTAGTATTGTTGTTCACCACTGTTGTTAGTACTGTTGTTCACTCTTGCATATTGTTGTACTTGTCTGTGCATGCCTCAGCTGACTCCGCCCCTGGCTCCACCCTCATGGCTGGGTATAAAGGTCGCTGCTCGGCAGCCCCCGGCCCTTTTGGATACCAGGCAACCACAAGAGGCATGCTCTGTTCTTTGGTAATAAAAGCCTGTTTATTACTTTCTCAATCTCCAGTCTTTTGTAGCAATTGATAGTGCATCAATTTTATTACCAAAGTTAAATGTTGGCTGCGGATGCTGATCAACCGATGGCGCAAAACGCTGAGCAGCAGGCGCTGCTGCAAGCCCTCAGACCAACATGCCTGGACCTAGACCCCCAAGAAGCGGGTTCGTCGACTAAATTCGCACAATGGCTGCGTTGCTTTGAGGCGTATCTGGAAGCCTCGACCGTGACTCTTGATGAAAATAAACTGAAAATCCTGGCCTCGAAGGTGAGCCACCAAGTCTATACTTTAATCCAAGATGCGACGACCTACGCGGCGGCTATCGACCTACTGAAAGGGCAGTATGCACGCCCGGTTAACACGGTCTATGCCAGGCACCTTTTAAGATCTCGCAGACAGCAGCCCGGGGAATCGGTGGAGGCCTTCCTACGGGCACTGCGGGTACTCGGACGCGGCTGCGACTGCAAGGAAGTATCGGCCGCGGCACATGCGGAGGGCTTTCGTTGCGGGTCTAAGGTCCGACTACTCCCGGCAGAGGCTGCTGGAGAAGGGTGAAATAGACCTGACAAAGGCAGTGTCCCTCGCGCTCTCGCTCGACGCGGCCCACAGAAATATGGACGCTTTCTCCCCTAATCGCCCCGCGCCGTGGACGCCGCAATCTTGGGCCATGGGACCGCCACCTCCGACTGCTGCAGCGATGTCCAAGGCACAAAAATGCTATTTTTGTGGCCAAGCTAAACACCCTAGAGCACGCTGCTCCGGCTGTGGGAAGAAAGGTCACTACGTTAGCGCCTGCAAAGGGAAGACCGCTAACGCCAGCAGCGCCGCGTGCGAACCGTGGGCGCAGCCATCTTGCCCGCCATCTTGGGCTCCCCCAGCCGCGTGGGGATCGGGACCGTGGGCGCCGCCATTTTGTCCGCCATCTTGGATGCTTCCGACTTCGGTTACGGGGGACCCGGACTCCACCACCGCCTCATCGGACGACCGCATCGACGCGCTTGAACATACGCTGGCTTCCGTGACGCTGGATCAATCTCTCCCGCATCAACTGTCCAGGTCCATGATGGACATTACGGTAAACGGCCGCGCCACTACCTGCCTTTTTGACAGCGGGAGCACGGAGAGTTTTATACACCCCGACACGGTGCGCAGTTACTCTCTCCCGGTCCTGCCGACGCGTCATCGCATCTCTATGGCTTCCAAAGCCCAGTCAGCGGAAGTCGGTGGCTACTGTATGGTGACTCTTTCAGTGCGGGGTACTGAATACAAAAATTTTAAACTTCTGGTCCTGCCCGATCTCTGCGCTGCCGTCCTACTGGGGTTGGATTTTCAGTGCCACCTTAAGAGTGTCACTTTAGTGTACGGTGGACCCCTCCCCCCTCTCACGGTCTGCAGCCAGCAGTTTTTAAATCGCCCGCCACGCGCCATTTGCAGCCTCTCCACCCTTAAAGTCTCCCCCCCCTCCTTGTTCGCTAACCTCACCCGCGACTGTAAGCCCATCGCTACCAAAAGTAGGCGTTACAGTGCCGGGGATAGGGGTTTCATTAAATCCGAGGTAGCGAGACTCCTGAAGGAAGGGATTATCGAGAGCAGCAATAGCCCATGGCGAGCACAAGTGGTGGTGGTGAAGACTGGTGGAAAACAGCGCCTAGTTTATTGACTACAGCCAGACGATCAATCGCTACACCCAGTTGGATGCATACCCACTCCCCCGCATATCTGACATGGTCAATCAGATAGCACAATACCAGGTGTTCTCGACGATTGATCTGAAGTCGGCATACCACCAGCTCCCCATCAGGGCTGAGGACCGCCAGTACACAGCTTTTGAAGCTGACGGTCGGCTCTATCACTTTCTCAGAGTTCCCTTCGGCGTCACCAACGGAGTTTCTGTCTTCCAACGGGAGATGGGCCGGATGGTTGACCAGAACGCGCTCCAGGCCACTTTCCCATATCTGGACAACGTCACCATCTGCGGCCACGACCAGCAGGACCACGACGTTAATCTAGAGAAATTCCTCCGGACGGCCCGGCGGCTGAATCTCACATACAACAAAGACAAATGTATGTTTCGTACTAAGCGCCTTGCTATTCTTGGCTGCGTAGTGGAGAACGGAGTCATCGGCCCAGACCCCGATAGAATGCGCCCCCTTATGGAGCTCCCCCTCCCCCACTGCCAGAAAGCACTGAAGAGATGCCTGGGGTTTTTCTCTTACTATGCTCAGTGGGTGCCCAACTATGCGGATAAAGCCCGACCCCTCATCAAGTCCGCCTCCTTCCCCCTGACAGCAGAGGCCTGTGCAGCCTTCACTCTCATAAAAAGCGATATTGCGAAGGCCACAATGCACGCTGTGGATGAGTCCCTCCCTTTTCAAGTGGAGAGCGACGCATCCGACTTTGCCCTAGCTGCAACCCTTAACCAGGCGGGGAGACCCGTGGCCTTTTTCTCAAGGACCCTCCAGGGCCCCGAGATTAGACACTCCTCTGTCGAAAAGGAGGCCCAGGCCATTGTGGAAGCCGTGCGACATTGGCGGCATTACCTGGCCGGAAAACGATTTACCCTGCTCACTGACCAGCGTTCAGTAGCTTTAATGTTTCATAATAAGCAGCGGGGCAAAATCAAGAATGACAAGATATTAAGGTGGAGAATCGAACTCTCCACCTACAATTACGATATCTTGTACCGGCCCGGGAAACTCAATGAGCCCCCAGATGCCCTATCACGTGGTACGTGCGCCAACGCGCAGGTTGATAGATTACAGACCCTCCACAATGACCTCTGCCACCCGGGGGTCACCAGGTTCTTCCATTTTATCAAATCCCGTAACCTGCCCTACTCCATCGAGGTGGTCAGGACCATGACCAGGAACTGCCAGATCTGTGCCGAGTGCAAGCCGCATTTTTATAGGCCAGACAGAGCGAGCCTGATCAAAGCCACGCGCCCCTTCGAGCGGCTGAGCATCGATTTTAAAGGGCCCCTCCCCTCCTCTGACCGCAATGTGTACTTCCTCAATATAATTGATGAGTACTCCCATTTCCCATCCCTTGCTCGGACATGACCAGTGCCACGGTCATTAAATGTCTGAATGACCTCTTCGCATTGTTCGGATTCCCTAGCTATATCCATAGCGACAGGGGCTCATCTTTTATGAGCGACGAACTTCGGCAGTACCTGCTCGCGAGAGGCATTGCTACAAGCAGGACCACCAGCTATAACCCCCGGGGTAACGGCCAGGTGGAAAGGGAGAATGCGACAGTCTGGAAGGCAGTCCTTTTAAACTTAAAATCTAAGGGCCTTCCGACCTCCCGCTGGCAGGAGGTCCTCCCTGCGGCGCTCCATTCCATTCGGTCGCTGCTCTGTACACCCACCAATGCCACTCCTCACGAGAGAATGTTCTCCTTCCCCAGGAAGTCCACGTCGGGGATTTCGCTACCAACATGGCTGACTTCTCCAGGCCCCGTCCTACTGCGGAAGCACGTGAGGACCCATAAGGCGGACCCCCTGGTCGAGAGGGTGAGCCTCCTCCACGCCAACCCGCAGTATGCTTAAGTGGTGTACCCGGACGGGCGGGAGGACACAGTCTCCATTCAAGACCTCGCACCTGCGGGTGCTCCTGAAACACCCTCTTCGCCACCCACCGCTACTCCTGCCTACCCCCAGGACACAGTCCCCGCACGAGACCTCGCACGTTCGGGTGCCTCTGAGAGACCACCATCGCTACCTCCCATTACCCATGCTCTGACCCCTGTAGACGGCATGCAGCAGCCCCAGGGTCCGCCACCTGCTACTCCTCCTCTGAACGAGACACCGGGTTCAACGTTGGATGCTGCACCATCACCGCTGCTGCTGCGACGCTCAGGACGGCTTACAAGGCCTCCTGATAGACTTCAGTACACGAATTTTTAGTGCACTTCACCCCGCCGGACTCAATTCTAAACAAGGGGTGAATGTGGTAAACCACTGTTGTTAGTACTGTTGTTCACTGTTAGTATTGTTGTTCACTCTTGCATATTGTTGTACTTGTCTGTGCATGCCTCAGCTGACTCCGCCCCTGGCTCCACCCTCATGGCTGGGTATAAAGGTCGCTGCTCGGCAGCCCCCGGCCCTTTTGGATACCAGGCAACCACAAGAGGCATGCTCTGTTCTTTGGTAATAAAAGCCTGTTTATTACTTTCTCAATCTCCAGTCTTTTGTAGCAATTGATAGTGCATCACATACACACACACACATCGACACACACGATTGCATGCAATATACCAGCACACTGCCCTTTCATCCATGAGACAGAAGTTTGAATTCTGGCCAGACCAACGGACTAAGTCTTCTGTTACTACCTACTGTAAGGGCCCCAAGTTGGAGCAATTTCTAACTAACCTTTAGCAGGCATTGGTCCAAAGTAAATAACTACCCATAAATCAACACAGATTGGCAACAGCAGGGATGGTGCAAGAGCACTTGTCGTTGATAGTGGGTGCCTAACATAAAGCATTCTCTCCCCAGCAACTTTGATAAGTACAAAGAAATTTGTATTTCTCCTTGTGTTTTATTTTCCATCCTGCTTTAACCGCTGCCCCAGAGAGAGTCAAGTTTACTATTTCCCAATCAAAAGGTGACCTATTTTCAGCGCTTGTTCCAAAAGCTAGAATGTGCACACAGTAAGTAGCCATGGGCAACTCAACTGTGATTTCATTTTTCTCCCAAGGGGACGTAGCAAACATCAACTCAGTTAATCCTTGTAACAGCAAAAGTGAGATTAGGAGGTCAGTCATGTAGCGACAGCGGCAGGTGGTCTATGAGCCATCAAGATAGGACCTCATTAATCAGAATGGATCTATACCAGAGAAATCATTGTCCCAAACATTTTAAGCACACTACTTTTCATTTTCTGATAACCCAATTTCATTTCCATCGTTCTATCATACCTCATGAGAAATGACCAATCACACATGAAAATCCAGTGGTGTCATATCAGAGTAATAGTCATGTAGCAAGATTTCTTGCAAAAGGACTTCAATATAAATGTCAATCTTCTTTATTATTCAAGTTTACCACTAACCTAGCATCCATATTCACTGCATTGATGGTTTTCTAGGTTGCCACTGAGGACTTCAGTAACATGAGCCAATCTGCTGTGCATACATGCACAAAGATAGTCACGGATGCAACAACAACAACAACTTGTATTTATATAGCACCTTTAACTTAGTAAAACATCCCAAGGCGATTCACAGGAGAGTTAGAAGACAGAAAATTGACACCGAGCCACATAAGAAATGAGAGCAGGTGACCAAAAGCTTGGTCAAAGAAGTAGGTTTTAAGGAGCGTCTTAAAAGAGGAAAGAAAGGTAGAGAGGCGGAGAGGTTTAGGGAGGGAATTCCAGAGCTTAGGGCCTAAGCAGCTGAACACATGGTCACTGATGATTGAGCGATTATAATCAGGGATGCTCAAGAGGGCAGAATTTCAAGAATGCAGATATCTCGGAGGGGTGGGGCTGAAGGAGATTACAGAGATTGGGAGGAGCGAGGTCATGGAGGGATTTGAAAACAAGGATG
The DNA here is from genome assembly GCF_052327205.1 of Somniosus microcephalus. Classification (NCBI taxonomy): domain Eukaryota; kingdom Metazoa; phylum Chordata; class Chondrichthyes; order Squaliformes; family Somniosidae; genus Somniosus; species Somniosus microcephalus. Next base: position 200,372,179 of record NC_140992.1, on the reverse strand, counting down.
AGAATTTTGAAATCAAGGCGTTGCTTAACCGGGAGCCAGTGTAGGTCATCGAGCATAGGGGTGACTGGTGAACGGGACTTGGTGCGAGTTAGGACACGGGCAGCTGAGTTTTGGATGAGCTCATGTTTACTTAGGGTAGCATATGGGAGGCCAGCCAGTAGTGCGTTGGAATAGTCAAGTCTAGAGGTAACAAAGGCATGGATGAGGGTTTCAGCAGCGGATGAGCTGAGGCAGGGGTGGAGACAGGCAATGTTAGAGGTGGAAATAGGCGGTCTTAGTTATGCCGCGGATATGTGGCCAGAAGGTCATTTCGGGTCAAATTTGACACCAAGGTTGCGAACAGTGTGGTTGAGCCTCAGACAGATGTTGGGAGAGGGATGGAGTCAGTGGCTAGGGAAGAGTTTGTGGCGGGAACCAAAGACAATGGGCCGTATTTTCCGATGCCTACGGGTGTGTACACATCTGTAGAGACATCGTAAATGCCGGCTTCAGGCATGCGAAGCACATGCGCTGAAAACCGGTATTTCCGATCTGTCAAGAATCCTCTTGACAGATCGGACGCCTGTCCTGGTGAGGATATAGAATGCAAAATATGGTAACAACTCGCTTCGCATAGCCAAGGACCCTGTCAATCTAAAATGGAGGATCCTGTCAGCATAAAATGGTGGTGAAATGTCGACATTGCTGAGTCACTTGCATATTGTAAGAAATGATCATGTTAACTCAAGAAACTGTGAAGGCAGCAGGAAGTAAAATAAAAGCTAAACTGATCTGTGGCTGCTAATATGGCTGGCACCCACGATGTCACACCTTGCTGGTGGAAACAGTGTAGGGCGGAGTGCAGAGGTTATACAGACACTAGGCGATCAGAAAACACATTACCATGATCGCAAACGCATTACCATAATGATTAGGTGATCATGAAACCATTACCAGGATATTTACTTAACTATAAACCATTCAGTGAAATGTGACTTCTTTGTTTCATACTGCCAGGCCAGGAAATCAAATTAAATGTATACGTGTACAGCTCGGGATTGGTGCAGACTGTACGATGTGTTAATGTCTTCTCAAATGCAAGTATAATAATGTGGCACACTGTATGAAAGATTGCTTGCTCTGGTTTAACCTGTCGGACTCTTCTGGAGTCAGGACTGTGCTGTATCAGAGTAAGTCTCCCGGGATGACGGAATAAAAACTGTTGAACTCAACCAGTATTCGACTCAGTGTTTGTACTGAACCAGATTGAGGACCAAAAGAATCCGTTTCAACATTGGAGAAGGGCCTCTGCAGGCGGGTGGTTCCGCTTTCTGGAGAACCTCCGCCCGCAGAAAACCCTTAGAAATCTTATGCCTGGTAAAAGCAAGCATAATACCTACTTTTACCAGCATAAGAGTTGAAAAAAAGTAAAACAAATTCACTCATTTATCATTTTAAAAATACTTTATTAAAAAAGTTTATTTTTAGCCCTGTAAAAAACAAATTATTTTTTCAAAAAATTAAATGTTTGTTTAAAATATTTAATTTATTGTAATTTCAACTCATTTCAAAAATGTGATTTAAAAAAAAAATTATTTAATGTTTTACTGTGTTTTTGGGCTGATCTCCATCCATATATTTGACAGGTCTATCTGTCAAGTGTATGAAGGGAGATTCCCTTCTCCTATTGGCTCCCCATGGCCCACGTGATCCCAGGGACGCTAGCGAACTGCATGCGCCTCTGGGATACGTGGGCCCTGCGCATTTCCAGTTTGGAGAGCCCGGGAACGGAAGTATACGCACCTCGTGAGCCCTCGGGCAAGTTCGTAGATTTTTTCCAGATTGGAGGCCTCCACACGCAGGAAGCCTCCAATCGGAAAATACGGGCCAATGGCTTTGGTCTTCCCAATATTTAATTGGAGAAAATTTCTGCTCATCTAGTACTGGATGTCGGACAAGCAGTGTGTCAATTTAGAGGCCGTGGAGGGGTTGAGAGAGGTGGTGCGGAGGTAGAGCCGGGTGTTGTCAGCGTACATGTGGAAACTGACACTGTGTTTTTGGTTGATGTCACCAAGGGGCAGCAGATAGATGAGAAATAGGAGGGGGCCAAGGACAGATCCTGGGGGGACCCCCAGAGGTAACGATGCAGGAGTGGGAAGAGAAGCCATTGCAGGTGATTTTCTGGATACGATTAGATAGATAAGAATGGAACCAGGCGAGTGCAGTCCCACCCAGCTGGATGATGGTGGCGAGGCGTTGGAGGAGGATGGAGTGGTCAACCATGTCAAAGGCTGCAGACAGGTCGAGAAGGACAAGGAGGGATAGTTTCCCTTTGTCACAGTCACAAAGGATGTCATTTGTGATTTTGATGAGAGCCGTTTCGGTACTGTGGCAAAGGCAGAAACTGGATTGGAGGGATTCAAACCATGGAGTTTCGGGGAAGATGGGCATGGATTTGGGAGGCGACAACACTTTCAAGGACTTTGGAGAGGAAAGGGAGATTGGAGATGGGGCGGTAGTTTGCAAGGACAGAGAGGTCAAGGGTTGTTTTTTTGAGAGGGGTGATGATGGCAGATTTGAAGGGGACAGTACCTGAGGTTAGTGAACCATTAACAATTTCAGCTAACATGGGAGCCAGAAAAGGAAGTTGGGTGGTCAACAGTTTAGTGGGAATAGGGTCGAGGGAGCAGGAAATGGGTCTTGTGGAGAGGTCAAGAGGGGAGAGGTCAAGAGGGGAGATCGGCAAGAAACTGGAGAAAGATGTGAGTTCAGGGCTAGGGCAAGAGTGAACCTTGGAGGAAGTTTGGCCTGGTGGGCTAGGGAATGGAAGTGGCAGATGCAGCTGATCAGATGGACTCAATCTTAGAGACAAAGAAGTCCATGAGCTCCTCACACTTGTTGTTGGATGCGAGGGTGGAGGAGACAGGGGAGAGGGGTTTTGAAGACGGTTAGCAGTAGAAAATAGTAGCTGGGGGCTATCTTTGCATTCCAGAATGATCCTGGAACAGTGAGCCATTTTGGGAGACAAGAATAGGACCCGATAATGCTTTATGTGGTTCAGCCAGATCCGGCAGTGAATGGCTAAATCAGTTCTCCGCCATATCTGTTCCAAGTCTTCATCCCTTGGACTTGAGGGAGCGAAGATGTAGGCCGTACCAAGGGGAACGGCCAGGGTGAGAAAGTGTAATTATTTTAATAGGGACTTGGGCATCAAAGGTAGTGGTGAGGGTGTGGTTGAGCAGATCAGTAGCTGCAGAAATGTTGTGGTGAATGGAGGGCCAATGGCTAGACAGTTGAGATTTTGTAAGTGCAACTGTAAGAGAGTTGGGAGAGTTTTTTCCAGGGCGGACACAGAAAGAAGTAGGGTTGGGTGGGGGAAGGGGGATGTGGGTGGAAAGCGATACAAGGAAGTGGTCAAAGATGGCTTTATATTCGATTGACATGGTGGGATTAGTGAGGCCACGAGAGATGGTAAGGTCAAGGGGGTGGCCGCAAATATGGGTTGGGGAGTTCACATGGAGGAAGAGAGTAAGGGAGGATAGGAGGGTAGTGAACTCAATTCATCATGCTCTTTCTCCTCTGAGATGAAGGGTGAAATCACCGAGGATGAGAAGTCGCTTGGTGCAGAGGCTGAGGGAGGAAAGCAGTGAAGATAGCTCGGTGATAACATTTTTATCGTACCTGGGTGGGCGGTAGAGAACGACAATTTTAAATGAGAGGTGAGAGGGATGGAACAAGGCGAGATGCTCAAAGGAGGAGAAATTACCAGAGGAGTAGGGGTACAGACCCAGGTGCGATTAGGTGATGAGAGCCACACCGCCACCATGGTGGTCTGGGTGGGGCAAGTGGTGGAAGGTATAGCCAGGCGGGGAGGCTTCATTTAAGGGTAAGGTGTCATCACCCCTCAGCCAAGTTTCTGTCAGGGCCATGATGTTGATGCGTTCATCCACGATAAGCTCATGGATGGCATGGGCCTTGTTTGCAACTGAACGGACATTCTGCAGGGAGATGTGGAGGGGGTCGGTGACGGTTGATCCACTGCCAGAGTCCACAGGGTCCGCGCTTGGAGGGGTGAGTTGGACGGGGAGGAGATTTGCAAGATTAGGCCCCACAGGCGTGCTGGGCCGGAAGGTCGGTGAGTGAGTAGGATGGGACAGTTGGGGTTGCTACTCGTAAGGAGACAGTGATGAGTGCCACGGTGGGCCCTTTGGAGGATGCCAAGAGAGGCACAGAGGGAAGCTGTAGGCTTATCTAAGAGGGAGTCAAGCCTGGGATGGTGGCAGGAGAGTAGGAAGGTCGAAGAGTAATGAAGGGTTGGGAGAGCAGAGTATCCGAGAGAGGAGAGATGAAGGGCGGCATAATGACAGGAGGGACCGGTCAGGGAGGGAGGGAAAGAAATGAAAAAAAGTGGGGGGGGGGGAAGAGAGAGAGAGAGAGAAAAAGGTGGAAATAGAAATGAACGGCTCAGGTCCGAAGCAGCAGCCAAAATGCGCACGCAAATGGACATGGAAAAATTCAAGTTACATAGGCCTGGTTATGTAGCAATTATAGGGACCTATATTTCTTGGTAGTAACAGGGAATAGGTTGGTGACAATAGTAGGGAGTCCAGAGTTAAAGTCGGAGGTCCCGTGGAGGGAAAAAGTTGACAGAGGTAGGATGGAGTCGGCATGGAGCATCGATGAACTGTTGCCCAAGCTCGGAGAAAGGAGTAGCAGACGAGCAAAGTCCAGAAGCTATTTAAAGGTTGAGAATTGAAGGAAGGCGTTTATTGCCGTGGTAATGAGAATCGGTTGTGGTGCAGGGAGACGATGGCGAAGTTGACGATCACTGTAGATCAGAAGCAGCGGAGAAAATGTAAAACCACAAGCCAGTGACCAACAAAGTAGAAAAACAAGTAGAACGAATCACCAGCTCAGCGGAGAAACAGCCACCGTGGGGAAGGTCATTTTTTTAAGCAGCAAATTTTTGACACAGCAAATGAGTCTTACAGTGTAATCCAGTGCAGAAATGTAGTCTTGATGCCCTGAGAGGTCCAGTTCAGAAATCAAATTTGAGAAGCAGAAGCAGGGGTGGGGGGTGGGTATTGCAGGATTAAAGCAGATACTTGTAGTTAACTTGTAGTTAGGGCTAAAATGCAGCAACTGATGGAGCCAGGGGAACTTGAACAGTGGAAGCAAGGAGATTTGGGAGAGTAAGGGCAAAGGATGGCAGGAGATTCCCATGGATAGAAGTGAAGAGCTCCAGAGCTCCTGATGACACTGCCAGCCTAGCGGCAGCCATCTTACATTTGCTTATTGGAAGTGGGAAGCACCCCCTCCCTGCAGGAAACATAGAAGATAGGAGCAGGAGTAGGCCATTCGGCCCCTCGAGCCTGTTTCACCATTTAATGAGATCATGGCTGATCATCCAAATTCAGTACCCTGTCCCTGCTTTCTCCCCATATCCCTTGATCCCTTTAGCCTTAAGAAATATATCTAACTCCTTCTTGAATATATTTAATGAATTGGCCTCAACTGCCTTGTGTGGTAGAGAATTCCACAGGTTCACCACTCTCTGGGTGAAGAAATTCCTCATCTCAGTCCTAAATGGCTTACCCCTTATCCTTAAAACTGTGACCCCTGGTTCTGGACTCCCCCGCCATCGGGAACATCCTTCCTGCATCTAGTCTGTATAGTCCTGTTAGAATTTTATAAGTTTCAATGAGATCCCCTCTCATTCTTTTAAACTCTAGCGAATATAAGCCTAATCGACCCAATCTCTCCTCATACGTCATTCTTGCCATCCCAGGTATCAGTCTGGTGAATCTTCGCTGCACTCCCTCCATGGCAAGAACATCCTTCCTCAGCTCACTCCCTGTCCCAGAGGTAAAAATTGGGAGGGAGAGGTGGGGTAGAAGAGACAGGAAGGAAATGTGGTTGTATGTGCTTCCCCGATTGTTCCCAGCACCTATATCAACAGAAAAGGATTCCACTCTCTCAATGTCTAGCTCGTCTGTAATCAGCAGCAACATCACATCATGCAAGTGAATGTTCGTTTTCCAGGCAGTTACCACAATGACTTAATTTTATTGCAATCCACTGTGGAAGCACTCTTTGACCCAAAAAGGCAAGTATCTGGGTGGATCCTGAGAACATCAATGCTACCCTCTACAGCCATGGCTGGTGACACCAGTGTGCTTTTCACAAACAATAGCTGAGCACCATTATAATGGGGTCCATTCTTCTATCAGAGTCAACAGAGAGGATGCAACTGGAATTATGAAAGCACGCTTCAGGTATCTGGATTGGCCTGAGGGAACACTGCAATATAATCGATTAGGATCTCAAAGATCATGGTGTTTTGCTGTCTGCTGCACAATTTTGCCTTACAAAAAGACCTCATGATGGAGGCCTTGGAGGAGGAATGGATTGAGGGCAGCAGGAAAATCAGCAGAGGAAGCCTGAAGAGGATGTGAAAGACAAATTTGTTGCTGGCTGAAAGAAGTCACCATGCCAGTCTAATATAGAAAACCCCCTCTTGACTAATGTATCATCTACTCTTGACTACGACTATACACACACACGAACAGTTCTATCTACATCTTCCTCATTTCCAACACAAAGGTACCAGTATCTACAGACACTTCTCTGTACATATCAATTTGCATTATTCCCATTCTTGCCACATTACCAAAACCACTTTCAAACCTTGCAAAAAAAATGCCTGCATGCACAATTTTAGTGTAACCATAATTTTAGTAAGAATCCACACAAAGTGCTTCTTTCCACTGTGCTTCCCCTTGGTGCAAGTGTGCGTGCGACATATGACCTCTTAAACATAACCTAGTCCTCCTCTTACCTTGCCTGATCTAGTAAGTTAATTCCACTTCTTGCAGCATTTAGCAGTCATATGTGGCGTTGTCAACTTGCCACTGATTGCCCTGACCACCTCCTTCCACTGTGCCAAGCACTTCCTTTTGAAGGCCTTTTCCATTCATTCCCAAACAGAGCCTCACTCTGCCTTATCTGGGCCAGCAGCACTTCAGCTGGTGCCTCCGAGCCCTGCAACAGACTTCTGTGACATTGTGAAACACTTTTCACTCCTGCTTTCCATCAAAACTTAAATTGATTAAATCCTGCAACAGTACATCACTTCCTGCCCCCAAAATGGGCAAGTTAGCAATCAAAGGCAATGCTGGGGACTTGCCCAGAATATTGTAATCAGGCTGAACCCCAGAAACCTCGACTGGGTTACTGCTGACGCAGTCGGGCGGGTAGAAGTCACACATCTGGCGGTGCTCCTACCAAAGAGAAAAATCTGGGCTACAATGTCTTACAAGAATCTGCAAGTCTGCATGCTTTAACATTCCAAAGACATGAGCAAATTTCTGAAGCAATTGACTGATGAAGATATACAAACAGCATAATCGAGAGTATCTTGACAGATTTTCTATATTGCCTTTTTGCCCCACAAGGACAAAGGATGACCTTTAAGAATACAGCTAACTGAAGTTTAGTTTAAATTCACAATATTTTCCTTGGTTGGGGCCTTAAAGAAAGAATACAGAATGTCTCTTTGAGGCACGACAGAGCTCTGCTTCCATCACAAAAACATCGTACTTCCTTTTCGCTGCACAGAAGTGAAAGAGGAAAGGTACAGGCAAAGCAACCAGACAGTAAATATCAGTAACTGGATGATAAATAAACATACGGGAAAAAAAATCAAACTACTGGGTGGGGCTGCCATTAAACCCCAGAAAACAATCAAGAAAGAAAAACTTGCATTTATATAGCACCTTTCACGGCCACTGGACGGCTCAAAGCGCTTTACAGCCAATTAAGTACTTTTGAGGTGTAGTCACTGTTGTAATGTAGGAAATGCAGCAGCCAATTTGCACACAGCAAGCTCCCACAAACAGCAATGTGATAATGACCAGATCATCTGTTTTTTTTTAGTGATGTTGATTTAGAATAAATATTGGGGGCCAGGACACTGGGGATAATCCCCTTCTCTTCAAAATAGTGCCACAGGATCTTTTACATTCACCTGAGAGAGCAGATGGGGCCTCGATTTAACGTCTCATCTGAAATACTTCTATACTGAAAATAATCTGCTGCATCAAATTAATTACAAAAAGTAAAATACCTCAAATCTGCAACACCACTTTATGAAACTAAGAAGCCAATACTTAGGATCCAGGCTCTCATTTTAAATAAATGTTCTCAAGAGGATGATTAAATGAAGCTCAGTTACAGGAAAGATAATGCCGCCTCAATAAAACATCACACTTAGAATCAATCTTAAAAGGAAAGGATAGCAGCCTTATTATTTCAGGCTCTGTACCCTGGAGACACAAGTGTGTTTTTTTTAAACTAAACAAAAAATGATGCTAATCAGACCAGACTGCAGGTATAGTACAATTTATTCACTCATGTCAGATCCCTTGCTTCCATGTCAGATGCAAACAGAGCTGGGTGAAACTGAGAAACAGAGTGGCAATGGAGAGAGAGTGGGAATTTGGTGCAGAGGCAACAGTAAATAAGTAAATATATAAATAATCAGAGTACTGTAATTCATTAGAGCCAAGGGGATAAAATTAAGTAAAGGAAACCAACATTAAAGGGATCTGAATTGCATTAAATACAAATCTGCTGTACATAAATAATTGAATAATAAATAGAAGGGGATGTTAAACTAAAAAGATATATCTATATATATAAATCGGTCCTTCTGTCTGTCCTTCTGTCTGTCTGTCCTTCTGTCTGTCTGTAGGTGCGCGTCTGGGCGGCTATGCGCTCGAAAGTTACAGGGCGCACCTACGCGTGCGTTACGTCGAAAGAAAGCTTACCTTTCCAAAACGGTTTTAAGCATATTTACGTTTCGGCCGGGCTAAAATCGCGCCCGCGGTATCCGAAAAACCTTAACGTTCCGCTCATTAGCATCTCATTATCCGCTCATTAGCGACAGAGTGACCTCGAGCTCGACCAATGGTACGCCGGGTTGCTGGCGTGTGCCGCCGGGCCAATCGGTGCGTGTGTGGCCGGGCCTTATCGTTCTGAACCGAGGTGAGTAGCCGCCATCTTGCTTCCATTCTTTTTCCTGCTTTCTGCGTCTTTCTTTTCAAATATACATTTCCAGCAAAATAAAATTGAATTTATTAAATTGTTTTTAAAAAAATCACTCATTTGTAAATATTTTCTCTAACCTGAAGATTCTTTTTCCTACCTTTCCCCGTTTTTTTCTTAGGCCTGAAAGCCTGGGCCTTTCTTGCCCAGCCAGGCCCGAGCTAGGTGATTGGGCTTCTGCTAAGCTCCTCAGCAACACCCCACCACCCCCCCGTGTCACGTTACCCAGAGCAACGGCGTCAGCCACGAGGGTCAGGGTGCGCACGCAGCAGGAGCAGGTGAGACGCGGCGTCTCTGTTCCGCGCTCGGCTCGGGCAGGGGGGGGCGGGGCTCTCGACAGTGCTCTTGGCCTTGGTGAGTGTTCCGCGCTCGGCTCGGGCGGGGCTCTCGACAGTGCTCTCGGCCTTGGTGAGTGTTCCGCGCTCGGCTCGGGCGGGGGGGGCGGGGCTCTCGACAGTGCTCTCGGCCTTGGTGAGTGTTCCGCGCTCGGCTCGGGCGGGGGGGGGGGGCGGGGCTCTCGACAGTGCTCTCGGCCTTGGTGAGTGTTCCGCGCTCGGCTCGGGCGGGGCTCGGACAGCGGGGGCTTGGAGAGCAGGGCTCTCGAGAGTGCGGGGCGGGGGCTCCGAGAGCGGCCCCTTCCCCCCCCCCGCCCCTTCTTCCCCCCCGCCCTCCCTTCCCCCCGCCCTCCCTCCCTTCCCCCCAGTCGCTCTCTCTCTTCCCCCCAGTCGCTCTCTCTCTTCCCCCCAGTCGCGCTCTCTCTTCCCCCCAGTCGCTCTCTCTCTTCCCCCCAGTCGCTCTCTCTCTTCCCCCCAGTCGCTCTCTCTCTTCCCCCCAGTCGCTCTCTCTCTTCCCCCCCAGTCGCTCTCTCTCTTCCCCCCAGTCGCTCTCTCTCTCTCTTCCAACAACAACATGCCCTCGAAAAAGCCTCGGCACCGCCGGGCACTTCAGCTAGTCTATATATATAAAGGAATCTTTCTGTCTGTCTGTCTATCCATCTGTCTGTCCTTCTGTCTGTCTGTCTGTCCTCGGGTGTGCGTCTGTCCGGCTATGCGCTCGAAAGTTATATGGCGTACCTACGCGCTCGTTACCTCCGAAGAAAGCTTACGCTTCCAGGACGCTGGTAAGCGTATTTACTTTTCGGTCGGACGAAAATTGTTCGCGCCTTATGCAAAAAACCTTCAAAATTAAACTCATTATCTGCTAGCATTGATTGACTGACGTCAAGGTTCGACCAATCCTGTGCCGTCACGATTGACCAATCCTACAGTACGGTCCCCTGATGGTTGGCCAATCGGTGTGTGTGTGTGTGTGGGCGGGACTAATCGTTTTCATCTCGGGGATCTGGCAGCCATTGTTTCAGTGCCATGATTTCAGCTTCCAGCTCAAACTACTTTGAAAGTTAGTATCTCTTTTAAAAATAACATAAGATTTACCAAAAACGTTTTATAAGTACTTTCACTTTCATCTTTCAAGGTATTAAAAGGTAGAAATGTTGCCCGGCACCAGATTCACAAAGGGACACACACAGACAGGGCCCCAAAGCCTGGCACTCGATTTAAACCGCCCGCCCCAAAACAGCCCTGGCAAAGCCAGGCTCCCCCAGCTAGTATAACATAAGTAGATCGACCGTTAAGTAAAATGATAGGACAGCAGAGATCCGTTGCCTACAATTCCTGTGCCATGTGGGAACTCCAGGACGCTTCATGTGTCCTGGATAACCACGTGTGCAGGAAGTGCCTATAGTTGCTCGTGCTCAAGCTCAGGGTTTCTGAACTTGAGGAGCGGCTGGAGTCACTGCAGGGCATACAGGAGGCTGAGAATTTTCTGGAGCTCGCGTTCCAGGAGGTGGTCACCCCGCAGCTACAGAGCTCAGAAGGATTTTAAGTTGGTGGTCATCCAACAGGGTAGGAAGAGGCAGGTAGTGCGGCACTCTCAAACCAGTTTTCAGTGCTGAATATCGGTGAGGATGACAACACCTTGGGGGAGTCCTGTTTAGAGCACATCCATGGCACCATGGGGCAAATGACTGCATAGGGGTGCACAGCAAAGTGTAGAAATGCAATGGTCATAGGGGATTCAATGATCATAGGGGATAGACAGGTGTTTCTGCAACTGCTGCCGTGAGTCCTGCATGGTGTGTTGCCTCCCTGGGGACAGGGTAAAGGACATCACAGAGGGTGCAAAACATTTTGAAGGGGGGGGGGTGGTGGAAGAGAGGGAACAGCCAGAAGTCATGCTCCATGTGGGAACCAATGACGTAGGAAGGAAAAGGGTTGAGGTCCTGCAGTCAGAGTTTCAGGAGCTCGGAAGGAAATTAAAGGGCAGGACCTCAAAAGGTAGTAATGTCTGGATAACTTCCAGTAACACGCGCTAGTGAGTATGATAAGAGAAGGACAAGACAGGTTAATGCTTGGCTGGAGAAATGGTGCAGGAGGGAGGACTTCAGATTGCTGGGGTATTGGGACCAGTTCTGGGGCGGATGGGTCCTGTCCAAAGTAAATGGGTCACAGCTCGAGAGAGCTGGGACCAATGTCAGGAAGGTTAACTAGTGCTGTGGGGGAGGGTTTAAACTAATTTGGCAGGGGGATGGGCACCAGGGGAGACAAATAGCACTAGAGTAAAGAATAGTTCAGAAATAGGAGGGATCAGACAAGGGGGCAAACGTGAGGCAGTCCTTGGACTGCATGTACGCAAATTAACGTAGTGTGGGAAGTAAGGTTGGTGAGCTGCAGGCACAAGTCACCACATGCGACTAAGATATAGTGGCAATAACAGAGACCTGGCTCAAAGAAGGGGAGGAACTGTTTCCAGTGGCAGAAGTGTCGGTAACCAGAGGACACAGATTTAAGGTAATTGGCAGAGAATCAGATGCGACATGAAGAAACTTTTTTTTTTTTTTTTTAAACACGAGTTGTTGTAACCTGGAATGCAGGATGGAGGAAGCAGATTCAATAGTAAATTTCAAAAGAGAATTGGATAAATACTTGGAGAAAAAAAAATTGCATGGCTATGGGGAAAGAGCAGGAGAGTGGGACTAGTTGGACAGCTCTACCATAGAGCCAGCATAGGCATGATGGCCAAATGGCCTCCTTCTGTGCTGTAGCATTCTATGATTAGACGGTGTAGTTCTGTATCTTCAATTATCCTTCTTTCTTTTCCTCTATGGTTTTCTTTTATCCTTTTTCTCTCAAATTGGTGTGATGCTCATTTTCTTTTAAAAAAAAATAATTGATTGGAAACAGCCAAAGAAGATAATAGGGGAAAAGATAGGAACCAAAGTGACACACAACTGAAAACAGTGACAGAACTGATAGACACTTACCACACACCCACTCCAGTAAACCAAGTCAGTCAGTAAAGCAGACAGCACAGATTAACACTAAAGAACCTGCAGCTACAGTCGACTCCTGTTAATTCAAAAAGAAAATACTGCAGATGCTGGAAATCTGAAACAAAAACAGAAAATGCTGGAGAAACTCAGCAGGTCAGGCAGCATCTTTGAAGAGAGAAACAGAGTTAACGTTTCAGGTTGATGACCTGTTGATTCAAAATGCTTTAAAAATATTTGAATCATCACATAACTTATATCAAGGAATTTAAATAAAACAGCACACAAGCTGTTTTTTTGCACAATTTCAATTAGAATTATTCATGTGAATGAAGATTAGACCGAGCATGACGTGAGCAGCAAAAACGTGAAGGTAAATGGCAAGGTAGGCATTTATAAAATAAACGACTTGTCCTAACCTGTTCCAATTTTTGTTTTTAAAAGTGCACACTTCTTATTGGGAAAAGCTTTACCTCTCCAATCTTAATTTCATGCCTGTTGCTGTGCTGTTTGTTTGCCCAACACATTATTGCCTTGGATGAGCCCGAACTTTCTTCACCTCAACATTAGAAACTACTTGCAACTGTTCCTTTTGCACCACATGCAAGTTCAGTGAGTGATGGATAGAAACAGGTTCCAACAGTAGCTTCCAAGAGACATGAATCATTGTTAATAACCCTTTACTGAACCACCATAAACGTAATATAAATTAGATATGCATTAATTGATTTACATGGATTAAAATGGATGCAACTCAGATTTGACATTTGGTAGATGTGCCACAATACACACCCAAAACAGCAAATAACCTACATACTGTAACGTATACAAGAGTAAATAGCTTAATAAAATACGCCACATTTTTTTCAGGACTTTCCTGTCACAATAAGACACCTATCTTCAACTAAAATATGTCACATTTTAACGTGCTGCTTTACATTAGGTAACAGCCATAGTAAGGGAACATTAAAAATGCTAGTGAAAATATGAACTAAAGATAACAGAAAGGTGCAAAAATGGTAAGTTGCAGTGAGCCTTGTTCTTATTTTCACAACATAATCTGAGGTTTGATTTTGCAATTTACCTTATCAGAACCTCTCAATTGTGTTACAGCTTCTTAACTTGCTCCATGCCACTTTTCTTTCTTTATCTTAATCCACAGCCAATCACTTTAGAACAGAACGCATTATAGAAACTTAGAAGATAGGAGCAGGAGTAGGCCATTCGGCCCCTCAAGCCTGTTCTGCCATTTAATGAGATCATGGCTGATCATCCAAATTCAGTACCCTGTCCCTGCTTTCTCCTCATATTCCCTGATCCCTTTAGCCTTAAGAAATATATCTAACTCCTTCTTGAATATATTTAATGAATTGGCCTCAACTGCCTTCTGTGGTAGAGAATTCCACAGGTTCACCACTCTCTGGGTGAAGAAATTCCTCATCTCAGTCCTAAATGGCTTAACCCTTATCCTTAGACTGTGACCCCTGGTTCTGGACTCCCCCGCCATCGGGAACATCCTTCCTGCATCTAGTCTGTCTAGTCCTGTTAGAATTTTATAAGTTTCAATGAGATCCCCTCTCATTCTTCTAAACTTTAGCGAATATAGCATTTTGTTCATTTTTGTGCAATCAACAATCACCGTTGATTCCAATTCAACGACGAATGGTAACAATCACTGTAAGCAGATGCAGACAGACTACAGTGTGCAGGCAAATGGTGTTAGGATTATCAATTTAGCAACTTTGTCAGAAAGACTGCTCATGCCATTACTGATCCACCTCAACAATATAGAGGTTATCAACTCACTTTAGTTACAAATATTCAACTCAGTGAGCTGGTAGTCACACTAAACCAACATCACAACATAATCTATGCTGTACTGAGTACTTCAACATTCGAAGCACTGTCCTTCAGATGAGAAGCTAAATTGATGTCTCGTCTGCCTGTGCAGGTGATCACTTGGAAGAGAAGCAGGGAATTTCTGGCCATCATGGCCAACAATCCTCTCTCAACATCATAAAAACAGATTAGCTGGTTATTCGTCTGATTGCTGTTTGTGGGACACTCCTTACAGAAAGAAAGGTTGTTTCATTGCCTAGAGATCAAGGGCACGATCTTGCTAGCGCTGGGGAGGCGGGACTGTAGGGAAAATGGCAGAATCTGGGGGCGGGTACCCATCCCGCCCCCAACTCGCTTCCGTGCCATCTTCCCAGGAGGCGGGTAGCCAACCCGCACCGAGTCCCGTCTCCTGGAGGCGGGAAGGGGATTACAGCCACTTAACTGCCTGTTAACAGGTAGTTAATAGGCAGTTAAGAGGATTATCCCCATTTTTCCAGCAGAGGCACGGGCTTCCTGGCGTCGGGAAACCCCACCAGGGTCACAGAGGCGAGGAGTGGGTCTGCAGGGGTCGGAAGGGTCCAAAAGTGCACTGTGGAGGTAAGTGATGGGTGCAAGTGGGGAGAGGTAAGTGTGTGAGGTGAGTGAAAAGTGATAGAAAATGTTTACTTACCTTTGTTTCTTCCTGCAAGCTTCAACAGTTGGGGAGGCAGAGACTCTCGCATCTCACCGGCAGAGATGACAGATGGCTGCTGCATTTTCCGATGCAACAACCATCTAATTTCTGCTCACAAAAGAGGTTTGATGAGTCTTGAATACAAGAACTCATCAAACAACAGAGAATGTCAGTGTTTGACAGCTTCACAGAGCTGTCAATCGATGACATTTGACAGATGAAATGTAATACGCTGACGTTCTCTGTAACCGGCTTCCCCTCAAGGGAAAATAGCGTGGGTTGGCCACAAGTCAATGGAGGCGGGACTAAAACCCGACAAGCAGCTGTCCCGCCTCCAATGCACCCCCATTGACAAAATCGCCCCCAAACATAGGCCAGACTGGGTAAGGAAAGCAGGTTTCCTTCCCTAAAGAACATTAGCGAACCAGTTGGGTTTTTATGACAATCCGACAGCTTTATGGTCACTTTTACAGATAGCAGCTTTTTATTTCCAGAGTTTAAAAAAAAATTAAGAGTATCTCTGAATTGGTCAAGGGGAATAGATGTAGAAGAATGACTGCAGAGATAAGTTTTGGGGAAGTTATGGTTTAGTTGCAGTGTTGAAAATCCAAATGTCACAGTTCTTTCCTTTTCTGAAATTAAAATCTATGAACTGGGAAATGTAAACGCACTTAAAATTAACCACAGTGTATCATTTTTAATGTAAAAATTCAACATTGTCTAAGGGAGCATGTCCCTGGAACCCCGAGAAATGCACCACCAATGTTATCCTTGCAGCTTGTGTACTTCTCCCTTAAGGCTTTCATGGACTGATGCTTTTCCTCCTCCAATACAAGTGATGGAACATTGGGTACTACAGGTTCAGTCACTAATCCCATGTGACTCGTTGTTTTCACATGTCATAGGGTTATAATCATGGCCATTCTGGATTGTCAGCTTTCTGGGGGCTTTTTTGAAGCTGCTGGTTTGTTTCTAGGATTGCACGTTTGTGCATCACCCTTCTTTTTGTCAACACACCCCCACACATGGTCATTTTATGGAATTTGTACAAAAGGTGCATCACGTATTTGGATATTTCCCCCCATTCTGTGTTCTGAACTACATCTTTTGTTCTTTGACCAAAAGAGGCAACATTTAGAATTTAAAAAGTAGCTCCAAGCAGCACCAGATCATAAGTGGAATGAAGGAGTAGGCTACGCAGGAGTGCAGTCTGTGGAGATTGAACTTCATTTGAGGAATAAGGAAGGCCATTTGGTAGATAAGTGAACATTGTTCCTCATCCATTCAACCTCCACGCCCACACAGAAACACAGAGTAAATAATGCAGAAACTGGTTGTGGAACTCATATTTAAACCTAGAGCACTCTTTAACCCGAGCCACCAAAAGAATATGGAAACTGCTCCAATTAGCCATCTTGCAGACAGGAACCTTCTATGCACCTGCCTGTGTAATGGCCACTTCAGAGAAAGATTTCTGCTGCTCATTATTAATAGCTAAGTCCTAAACATACGTATATAGAATGCATGTACAATTTTGTTAGAACAAGCAGTGGAAATTTTGCCCCATAAGAACAAAATAAGCTCTGACTTTCCGTGGGGAGTCTTGGCTCTAAGGAAGATGTACTCTACTACCCAATTCATTAGTTTTTTCTATGATGCTTTATCTAAAAAAAAAGTTGCTGGAACTTGAAAAATCCAATAGATTCGCTATATGGTTACTACAGTATTCTTGTCCTAGACTGGTGATGTTCCAGGTCTCAAATTTATCTGCCACAGGAAACACATTTTAATGGATGAGCCCCCTTATGAAAGAAGTCACACAACACCAGGTTATAGTCCAACAGCTTTATCTGAAATCACAAGCTTTCGGAGCGCTGCTCCTTCATCAGGTGAAGTGAAGAGATGCATATAGGCACAGCATATATAGTCAGAGAATACTGCCAGATGATTACAGGTAATCTTTCTATTACCTGTAATCATCTGGCAGTATTCTGACTATATATGCTGTGCCTATATGCATCTCTTCACTTCACCTGACAAAGGAGCAGCGCTCCGAAAGCTTGTGATTTCAAATAAAGCTGTTGGACTATAACCTGGTGTTGTGTGACTTCTTACATTTGTCCACCCCAGTCCAACACTGGCATCTCCACATCATGCCCCCTTATGAAGACAGTGCACTTCAGCAGTCACAGGTAGAAGTTGATCCAAGTGTCTCATGTACTGTTGGCAGTGCCCCACAATGATAACAGCTAGGCAAAACCAGCAAAGGAGAAGTGCACCTTCTGGGAGATACACAATACTCGCTGGTGGAGACACAGTACTCGGACTCTAATCCGTCCTAAAATTAAAACTATTGAACGCCTTGGATGCAAGATTGGTCAACTCATGGAAGCAGTCCAAGAGTTCCACTTCTGTGGATCCTAAGGGAACTGCAGGGTCCATACTTGGTCTTCATAGCCAATCCATCCCTTGCTTTCAGGGACAATATTAGGAATGCTCCCAATCATATTGCTAAAAAGAACTGCAGTAATGGAGGATACTGAACTGAAGAATTATCTTATTTACAACACAGTGTAGGAAAAGTAACAAACATTCTGGAGTGTGGGAACAATGATGGGACTGCTGTTGGGCAAATAGAAGTAAAAGAATTTAAGATATGGTTCAGAATACAGCCTCTTACACAAAAAGTGAATAAAAATAATCTGACCAAGGGAGATATCACAGCAGGAATTCCTGAAAAGGACAGTATCCTTGACCATTTTTCCCTGTGGGATGCAAGTAATTTCTACTTGTATATGGAGGATTAATGAATGAACGAACAACAAAAATTCAACGGTTTCTTCTGAATTTACTAACCACTGCACGCACAAAACTACTAGTGCAATAAAAATAATAAAGCTGAAAAATGACTGCAGAAATATGGATCTGGTTGCCCAGTTGTTGATGTGTGCACAGGCCTTATTGTGGGGAGTATAAAGTCACTAACAGTTCTTTAAAAAGCAACTTGATAAGTTACTGAGAAAACATTCCCAGTTATAGAGACAAGTTGTTAGTTACCTGCTATAACTGAACATTATGAGGTGTCATGGGCAACCAGTCTTGTTGTGCCTGCTCAATTGTCCTAGGGAATTAGAGAAGAATTTGTCACAGTTTTTTCCCCTGCCTCTCCCAGGAATCAGTATTGCTAAGGGGAAGGTGTGGAGGCTGCACGGTTTTTTTAAATTTGTTTTTATGGGATGTGGGCGTCGCTGGCCAGCATTTATTGCCCATCTCTAATTGCCCTCGAGAAGATGGTGGAGGAGTACTGGTTCACCAGCTGAGGGAGGGCGGTAGGTGGTAATCAGCAGGAGGCTTCCTTGCCCATGCTTGGCCTGAAGCCTTGAGACTTCATGAGGTCCGGAGTCAATGTTGAGGACTCCCAGGGCCACTCCTTCCCGACTGTATACCACTGTGCCGCCACCCCTGGTGGGTCTGTCCTGCCATAGAAACACAGAAGATAGGAGCAGGAGTAGGCCATTCGGCCCCTGAAGCCTGCTCCGCAATTCAATGCGATCATGGCTGATCATCCAAATTCAGTACCCTGTCCCTGCTTTCTCCCCATATCCCTTGATCCCCTTAGCCTTAAGAAATATATCTAACTCCTTCTTGAATATATTTAATGAATTGGCCTCAACTGTCTTCTGTGGTAGAGAATTCCACAGGTTCACCACTCTGGGTGAAGAAATTCCTCCTCCTCTCAGTCCTAAATGGCTTACCCCTTATCTTTAGGCTGTGACCCCTGGTTCTGGACTCCCCCGCCATCGGGAACAGTCTTCCTGCATCTAGTCTGTCCAGTCCTGCCAGAATTTTATAAGTTTCAATGAGATCCCCTCTCATTCTTCTAAACTCGAGCGAATATAAGCCTAATCGACCCAATCTCTCTCCATACGTCATTCCTGTCATCCCAGGTATCAGTCTGGTGAATCTTCACTGCACTCCCTCCATGTCAAGAACATCCTTCCTCAGATAAGGCGACCAAAACTGCACACAATACTCAAGGTGTGGTCTCACCAAGGCCCTGTACAACTGCAGCAAGACATCCTTGCTCCTGTACTCGAATCCTCTCGCTATGAAGGCCAGCATACCATTTGCCTTCTTAACCGCCTGCTGCACCTACATTCTTACCTTCAGCAACTGGTGCACAAGGACACCCACGTCTCGTTGCACTTCCCATTTTCCCAATCTATTGCCATTCAGATAATAATCTGCCTTCCTGTTTTTGCCACCAAAGTGGATAACCTCGCATTTATCTACATTATATTATACTGCATCTGCCGTGCATCTGCCCAATCGCCCAACCTGTCCAAATCATACTGGAGTTTCTCTGCATCCTCCTCTCAGCACACACGCCCACCCAGCTTTCTGTCGTCTGCAAAGTTGGAGATATTACATCTAGTTCCCTCGTCTAGATCATTAATATATATTGTGAATAACTGTGGTCCTAGCACCGATCCCTGCGGTACCCTTCCACTCGGAAAAAGACCCGTTTATTCCAACTCTTGGCTTCCTGTCTGCCAACCAGTTTTCTGTCCAAGTCAGTATCTTACCCCCAATCCCATGTGCTTTAACTTTGCACGCTCGTCTCTTATGCAGGACCTTATCGAAAGCCTTCTGAAAGTCCAAATACACCACATCCACTGGTTCTCCCTTATCTATTCTACCAGTTACATCCTCAAAAAATTCCAGTAGATTAGTTAAGCATGATTTACCTTTTGTAAATCCATGTTGACTTTGTCCGATCCCGTCACTGTTTTCCAAGTGCTCTGCTATTATATCTTTTATAATAGACTCTAGCATTTTCCCCACTACCGATGTTAGGCTATAATTCCCTGTTTTTTTCTCTACCACCTTTTTTAAATAGTGGGGTAACATTAGCTACCCTCCAATCCATGGGAACTGTTCCAGAGTCTATAGAATTTTGGAAGATGACCAGCAATGCATCTATTATTTCCAGGGCCACTTCCTCAAGTACCCTAGGATGTAGATTATCAGGCCCTGGGGATTTATCAGTCTTCAATCCCATCAATTTCCCTAACACCATTTCCCTGCAAATACTGATTTCATTCAGTTCCTCCCTCTCATTAGACGCTATGTTCCCCGACAGTTCTGGGAGTTTATTTGTGTCCTCCTTTGTGAAGGCAGAACCAAAGTATGTATTTAATTGGTCTGCCATGTCTTTGTTCCCCATTATAAATTCCCCTGATTCTGACTGCAAGGGACCTACACTTGACTTTACCAATCTTTTTCTCTTCACATATCTATAGAAGCTTTTACAGTCAGTTTTTATGTTCCCTACAAGCTTACTCTCATACTCTATTTTCCCCCTCTTAATTAATCCCTTTGTCCTCCTTTGCTGAATCCTATGCTGCTCCCAATCCTCAGGTTTGCTGCTTTTTCTGGCCAAGTTATATGTCCTCTCCTTGGATCTTATGCTATCCCTAATTTCCCTTGTTAGCCAATGTTGAGTCACATTTTTGTTTTATTTTTATGCCAAATAGGGATGAACAAATTCTGTAGTTCATCCATGCGATCTTTAAATGTTTGCCATTGCCTATTCACAGTCAACCCTTTAAGTGACATTCCCCAATCCATCCTAGCCAACTCGCGCCTCATACCATCGTAGTTTCCTTTATTTAAATTCAGTACCCAAGTCTCTGAATCAACTACTTCACTCTCCATCTTAATGAAGAATCCTATCATATTATGATCGCTCCTCGCCAAGGGGCCTCGCACAAGATTGCTAATGAATCCTTTCTCATTACATAATACCCAGTCTAAGATGGCCTGATCTCTAGTTGGTTCCTCGACACATTGGTCCAGGAAACCATCCTGTATACAATCTAGGAATTCCTCTTCCACAGTATTGTTACTGATTTGGTTAGACCAATCTATATGTAGATTAAAGTCACCCATGATAACTGCTGTGCCCTTATTGCACGCATCTCTAATTTCCCATTAATGCCATCCCCAACCTCAGCATTACTGTTTGGGGGTCTGTATACAACTCTCACTAATGTTTTCTGCCCCATGGTATTTCTCAGCTCTACCCAGATTCCACATCATCAGAGCTAATATCCTTCCTTACAATTGTGTTAATCTCCTCTTTAACCAGCAATGCTACCCCACCACCTTTTCCTTTTTGCCTGTCCTTCCTGAATATTGAATACCCCTGGATGTTGAATTCCCAGCCTTGGTCACCCTGGAGCCATGTCTCCGTAAACCCAATTATATCATATCTGTTTATATCTATTTGCACAGCTAATTCATCCACCTTATTACGAATGCTCCTCGCATTAAGACACAAAGCCTTCAGGCTTGTTTTTTTAACACTCTTAGACCTTTTAGAATTATTGTTTACTGCGGCCATGTTTGAGTTACACCCTTGATTTCTCTGACTTCCACTTTTGCTTTTCTGCTTCCTGCCTTTTGCTTCTATCCTTGCTTCCCTTTCCGCTGTCTCCCTGCACAGGTTCCCAACCCCCTGCCATTTTAGTTTAAACCCTCCCCAACAGCACTAGCAAACACTCCCCCTAGGGCATCGGTCCCGGTCCTGCCCAGCTGCAAACCGTCCAGTTTGTACTGGTCCCACCTCCCCCAGAACCGGTTCCAATGTCCCAGGAATTTGAATCCCTCCCCCTTGCACCATTCTTCTAGCCATGTATTCATCTGAAATATCCTTCTATTTCTACTCTGACTAGCACGTGGCACTGGTAGCAATCCTGAGATTACTACCTTTGAGGTCCTATTTTTTTAATTTACCTCCTAACTCCCTATATTCAGCTTTGAGGACCTCATCCCGTTTTTTACCTAGATCGTTGGTACCTATATGCACACAACTGGCTGCTCACCCTCCCCCTCCAGAATGCCCTGTAGCCGCTCCGAGACATCCTTGACCCTTGCACCAGGGAGGCAACATACCATCCTGGAGTCTCGTTTGCGGCTGCAGAAATGCCTATCTATTCCCCTTACAATAGAATCCCCTATCACTATAGCTTTCCCGCTCTTTTTCCTCCCGTCCCGTGCAGCAGAACCACCCATGGTGCCAGGAAGTTGGTTGCTGCTGCCTTCCCCCGATAAGCCATCCTCCCCAACAATATCCAAAGCGGTATATCTGTTTGAGATGGTGATGGCCACGGGGGACCCCTGCACTACCTGCCTGCACATACTACTCTGCCCGCCAGTCACCCATTCCCTTCCTGCCTGTGCAGCCTTTACCTGCGGTGTGGCCAACTGATTAAACGTGATATTTACGCGTCCTCAGCATCGCGAATGCTCCAATATGTATCCATTCGCAGCTCCAGGGCCGCAATGCGGTCTGCCAGTAGCTGCAGCTGGATACACTTCCTGCACACATGGTCGTCAGGGACACAGGAAGTGTCCCTGATTTCTCACATAGTGCAGGAGGAGCATGCCACGGGGCCGAGCTTTGCTGCCATGACTTACCCTTTAATTAATTTAAATTAAATCAATACCACCAATTATACTACAATTAAATGATATATTCAAGGGCCCTTGTTTCCTAGCACTCCCCGCTACACAACAGGGCAGGTGGGACAGGACATACCCAGGGATGGTGATGGAGGAATTTGGGACATTGGCTGAAAGCTATGATGCTGTATGACTATGTCAGACTGTTGCTCGACTAGTCTGTGGGACAGCTCCCCCAATTTTGGCACAAGTCCCCAGATGTTGGTGACGAGGACTTGAGGGTCGACTGGGCTGGGGGTGCTGTTGCCGTGTCTGCAGCCGGTGCCAAGGTCGATGCTGGGTGGTCCTTCCGGTTTCATTCTTATTATTGTGTTTTGTAGCGGTTTGTTACAACTGAGTGAGTCAACCACATTGCTGTGAGTCTGGAGTCACATAGACCAGACGGCAGATTTCCTTCCCTAAAAGGACATTAGTGAACCAGATGGGTTTTTACGATAATCCGATAGTTTCATGCTTACCATTACTGATACAAGCTTTTTTTAATTCCAGATTTATTTAATTAACTGAATTTAAATTCACCAATATTCACCAATACATTCTGATTTTAACTCACGTCACTGGATCATTCGTCCAGGCCTCTGGATTACTAGCCCAGTAACATTACCAGTATGCTACTGTCCCCAGAAGTTATAAAGGGGCATAGACAGACAGAGCGGACAAAACTATGGCAGAATTAATTCAATGTGGGGGAAGTGCGAGATCAACCACTTTAGATCCGAGACAGTCAAATCTGAATATTTTCTTAAATCAGGAGAGATTAGGAGCTGTGGAGGAGCAACGGCATTTTGGTGTCCATGTGCACAGGTCACTAAAAGCTTGCACACAGGTACAAAAAGTAATCAAAAAGGCTAATGGAATGTTGGCCTTTATCTCAAGGGGGTTGGAATTCAGAAGTGAGGAAGGGATACTTCAGTTGTACAGAGCATTGGTAAGACTCAATCTGGGGTACTCCGTTCAGTTTTGGGCACTGAACCACAGGAAAGATAAAATGGCCTTGGAAGAGCTACAGTGCAGATTTACCAGAATGATACTAGGGCTCAAGGTTATCATGATGACAGGTTATATAAACCTGGCTTGTATTCCTTGGAGTTCAGAAGGTTGAGGGATGATCTAATTGACGTATATTAAAGGACAAAGGGATTTGATAAGGTAGATACAGAAAAACTGGTGGGAAAATCCAGAATTATCTTTAAATTAGAGCTAGGCCATTTAGGAGTGAAATCCGAAGGTACTTTTTCCACAGCGGAAATCTGGAAAACTCCCCCAAAAGCCTGTGAATGCTAGGACAATTCAAATTTTCAAGACAAAGATCAAAAGATTTTTGTTGGGTAAGGGTATCATGGGATATGAAGTAAAGGCAGATAAACAAAGCTGAGGTACAGATCAGCCATAATCTAATTGAATATCAGGCTCGAGGGGCTGAATATTCCACTCTGGTTCCTAAAAGCATCACCTTAAGTCAAAGAAACTCTTTCAGGCCATAAAGAAAGTTAATAGAATATTGGGATTTATGGCAAGAAGTATAGAATATAAAAGTTGAGATGTAATGCTGAATCTATACACAACTTTACTAAGATCACAGTTGGAGTACTGCATGCAGTTTTGGGCTCCAACCCTATAGAAAAGGATGTTGATGCAATAGAGAGGATACTGCATAGATTCACTAGGATGCTGCCTGGCAAAAGGAAATATGGATACAAAAAACACTTGGGCCTATTTTTGTTAGAACAGAGGAGATTATAGGGAGATTTGATAGAGGTGTTTAAAATCAGAGAAACTTACAGCACAGACGGATGCCTTTTGACCTGTCGTGCCTGTGCTGAATCTTTGAAAGAGCACATAAACATAAGAAATAGGAGCAGGAGTAGGCCATTTGACCCTTTGAGCCTGCTCCGCCAATCAGTATGATCATTGCTGATCTTCTACCTCATCTCCATTTTCCTGCACTATTCCCATATCCCTTGATTCCCTTAATATTCAAAATTCTAATGATCTCTGTCTTGAATATACTCAACAACTGAGCCTCCACAACCCTCTGGGGTAGAGAATTCCAAAGATTCATCACCCTCTTGAGTGAAGAAATTTCTCCTCCTCTCAGTCCTAAATGGCCGACCCCTTATTCGGAGATGGTGACCCCTAGTTCTAGACTCCCCAGCCAGGGAAAGCATCTACCCTGTCAAGCCCTGTAAGAATTTTGTATGTTTCAATGAGATCACCTCTCATTCTTCTAAACTCTAGAGAATATAGGCCTAGTCTACTCAATCTCTCCTCATAGGACAATCCCACCATCCCAGGAACCAGTCTGGTGAACCTTTGTTGCAATCCCTCTATGGCAAGTATATCCTTCCTTAGGTATGGAGACCAAAATTGTACACAATACTCCAGGTGTGGTCTCACCAGGGCCCTATATAATTGCAGTAAGACGTCTTTACTCTTAGAATCAAATCCTCCTGTAATAAAGGCCAACATACCATTTGCTTTCCTAATTGCTTGCTGTACCTGCATGCTAACTTTCAGTGATGTGTGTACAGGACATCCAGGTTCCTCTGAACACCAACATTTCCCAATCTCTCACCATTTAAAAAACTCTGCTTCTCTATTTTTCCTACCAAAGTGGATAACTTCACACTTCTCCACACTATATTCCATTTGCCATGTTCTTGCTCACTCACTTAGTCTGTCTCTATCCCCTTAAAGCCTCCTTGCATCCTCCTCACAACTTACATTCCCACCAGCTTTGTATTATCAGCAAACTTGGATAGAAACATAGAAGATAGGAGCAGGAGTAGGCCATTCGGCCCCTCAAGCCTGCTCCGCCATTCAATGAGATCATGGCTGATCATCCAAATGCAGTACCCTGTCCCTGCCTTCGCTCCATATCCCTTGATCCCTTTAGCCTTAAGAAATATATCTAACTCCTTCTTGAATATATTTAATGAATTGGTCTCTACCGCCTTCTGTGGTAGAGAATTCCACAGGTTCACCACTCTCTGGGTGAAGAAATTCCTCCTCATCTCTGTCCTAAATGGCTTACCCCTTATCCTTAGACTGTGACCCTTGGTTCTGGACTCCCTGGCCATCGGGAACATCCTTCCTGCATCTAGTCTGTCTAGTCCTGTTAGAATTTTATAAGTTTCAATGAGATCCCCTCTCATTCTTCTAAACTCCAGCGAGTATAAGCCCAATCGACACAATCTCTCCTCATACATCATTCCTGCCATCCCAGGTATCAGTCTGGTGAATCTTCGCTGCACTCCCTCCATGGCAAGAACATCCTTCCTCAGATAAGGTGACCAAAACTGCACACAATACTCAAGGTATGGTGTCACCAAGGCCCTGTACAACTGCAGCAAGACATCCTTGTTCCTGTATTCAAACCCTCTCGCTAAGAATGCCAACATACCATTTGCCTTCTTAACCGCCTGCCGCACCTGCATGCTTACCTTCAGCGACTGGTGCACAAGGACACCCAGGTCTCATTGCACTTCCCCTTCTCCCAATCTATTGCCATTCAGATAATAATCTGCTTTCCTGTTTTTGCCACCAAAGTGGATAACCTCGCATTTATCCACGTTATATTGCATTTGCTATGCTTCTGCCCAATCACCCAACCTGTCCAAAATCATACTGGAGTTTCTCGGCATCCTCCTCACAGCGCACATGCCCACCCAGCTTTCTGTCGTCTGCAAACTTGGAGATATTACATCTAGTTCCCTCGTCTAGATCATTAATATATATTGTGAATAGCTGGGGTCCTAGGACCGATCCCTGCGGTACCCCACTAGTCACTGCCTGCCACTCTGAAAAAGAGCCATTTATTCTAACTCTTTGCTTTCTGTCTGCCAACCAGTTCTCTATCCAAGTCAATACCTTGCCCCCAATCCCATGTGCCTTAACTTTACACGCTAATCTCTTATGTGGGACTTTATTGAAAGCCTTTTGAAAGTCCAAATACACCACATCCACTGGTTCTCCCTTATCTATTTTACCAGTTACATCCTCAAAAAATTCCAGTAGATTAGTCAAGCACAATTTACCTTTTGTAAATCCATGTTGACTTTGTCCAATCCTGTCACTGCTTTCCAAGTGCTCTGCTATTACATCTTTTATAATAGACTCTAGCATTTTCCCTACTACTGATGTTAGGCTTACCGGTCTATAATTCTGGGTTTTCTCCCTACCACCTTTTTTGAATAGTGGGGTAACATTAGCTACCCTCCAATCCATGGGTACTGTTCCAGAGTTTATCGAATTTTGGAAGATGACCAGCAATGCATCTACTACCTTTGGTCCCCTAATCCACATCATTGATATAGATTGTGAATAGCTGAGGCCCAAGCACTGATCCTTGTGGTACCCCACTAGTTACAGCCTGCCAACCCGAAAATGACCCGTTCATTCCTACTCTGTTTTCTGTCTGTTAACCAATCCTCAATCCATGCCAGTATATTACCCCCAATCCCATGAGCCCTAATTTTGTTTAATAACCTTTTGTGTGGCACCTTATCGAATGCCTTCTGAAAATCCAAATACACCACATCCACTGGTTCCCCCTTATCTATTCTGCTAGTTACAACCTCAAAAAAAAGATTTGTCAAACATGATTTCCCTTTCAAAAATCCGTGTTGACTCTGCCCAATCCTATTATTATTTTCTAGGTGCCGTTACGACGTCCTTAATAATAGATTGTAGCATTTTCCCTACTACTGATGTCAGGCCAATTGGTCTGTCGTTCCCCGTTTTCTCTCTTCCTCCTTTCTTAAATAGTGGGGTTACATTTGCTACCTTCCAATCCGTGGGAACCGTTCTAGAATCTATGGAATTTTGGAAAATGACAACCAATGCATCCACTATATCTATAGCCACCTCTTTCAAAACCCTAGGATGTAGGCCATCAGGTCCAGGGGATTTATCGGCTTTCAGTCCCATTAATTTCTCCAGTACTGTTTTTTTTTTACTAATACTAATTTCTTTCTGTTCCTCATTCTCGCTAGAGCCTTGGTTCTCCACTATTTCCGGGAAGTTTTTTGTGTCTTCTTCCGTGAAGACAGACACAAAATAGTGGTTTAATTTCTCTGCCATTTCCTTATTCCCCATTATAATTTCTCCTGTCTCAGCCTGTAAGGAACCCACATTTACTTTCGCTAATCTTTTCCTTTTTACATACCTATAAAAGCTTTTACAGTCTGTTTTTATGTCTCTTGCTAGTTTACTCTCATATTCTATTTTCCCTCACCAATTTCTTGGTCCTCCTTTGCTGAATTCTAAAATTCTCCCAATCCTCAAGCTTACTACTCTTTTTAGCAACATTATAAGCCTCTTCCATTGATCTAATACTATCTTTAACTTCTCTTGTTAGCCACGGTTAGACCACTTTTCCTGTGAGGTTTATGTGCCTTAAACGGAATATATATTAATTCTTTAAATGCTAACCATTGCTCATCTACCATCATACCTTTTAATGTAGTTTCCCAACCTACCTTAGCCAACTCGCCCCTCATACCTACGTAGTTGGCTTTGTTTAGATTGAAGACCCTAGTTTTGGATTTAACTAAATCACTTTCAAACTCAATATAAAATGCTATCATATTATAGTCACACTTCCCTAAAGGCCCCTTTACTACATGGTTATTAATTAACCCTTTCTCATTGCACAATACTAGATCTAAAATAGCCTGTTCCCCAGCTGGTTCCTCAACATACTGATCTAGAAAACTATCTTGCATACATTCCATGAATTAATCTTCCACACTATTACTGCAAATTTGGTTTGCCCAGTCTATATGTAGATTAAAGTCCCCCATGATTACTATATTATCCTTAAAATAATATATTATATTGCGCCTCTAATTTCCCGATTTATACTCTGCCCTATGTTACAACTACTGGGCCTATAAACAACTCCCACCAATGTTCTCTGCCCCTTGCTGTTTCTTAGCTCCACCCCAAACTGATTACTACTTCTTGATTTTCGGTCCTTAGATCCTTTCTCCCATCCTCTATCAGGGCTACTCCACCTCCTTTTCAATTTTGCCCATCTCTTCTAAAAGTTAAGTATCCTGGCAATATGATGTTGTGGCAATAACAGAAATGTGGCTTAAAAAGTGAGGGCTGGGCACTTAATATTCAAGGGTACAAGGTGTTCAGAAAAGATAGGGAAGGGAAAAAGGGAGGTGGAGTGGCAGTGCTGATTAAGGAAGACATTGTAGTGTTGGAAGGGGAGGATGTTCTTGAGGGGACAAGGACATAATCCATTTGGTTAGAGTTGAGGGTATGATCACGCTATTGGGGGTATTCTATAGGTCTCCAAATAGTGAGAGGAAGGTAGAGGAGCAAATCTGCAGGGAAATTGCAGAGATATGCAAGAGCTATAAAGTGGTGATATTGGGGGGGACTTTAATAACCCAAATATCAATTGGAATAATGCTAGGGTAAAGGGAAAGGAGGGGGGAGATATTTCTGAAATGTCTTCAGGAGAACACTATGTTCTTGGCCCAACTAGGAAGAAGGCATTGCTGGATCTGGTGCTGGGGAATCAGGTGGGCCAGGTCGACCAAGTGTCTGTGGAAGAACACCTGGGTACGAGTGATCATCGTATCATAATATTTAGATTAACAATGGAGAGGAGCAGGGAACAATCTAGGGTGGAACTTATAAACTGGAAAAGGGAGATAGAGAAGATGATGAAACAAAAAAGGAGGGTGTAGGATGCATGTGAGGTGAATTCTTCAAGGGAGAATCAGACCAAATACAATAAGTTGAGAGGGGAAGTGAAGATGAAAGTAAGGTTGGCAAAGAGAGAATGAGAGTAGAATGGCAGATAACATAAAAAGGAATCCAAAAATCTTCTACCGGCATGTAAATAGTAAGCGGGTAGTAAGAGGCGGGGTGGGGCCTATTAGGGACAAAGAAGGTGATATATGCTTAGAGGTGCAGGGCAAGGCTAGAATACTCAATGAGTACTTTATATCGGTGTTTACTAAGGAGGTGGATGCTGACAAAATATCATTGGAAGTGGAAAAGGTAGAAGCAATGGAAAGGGTGAAAATTGATAGACAGGATGTACTAGAAAGGCGGGGTATGCTTAGAGTGGATAAGTCACCTGCTCCAGATGGCTTGCATCCCAAGGGAATTGGGGGAGGAGATAGCGGAAGCGCTTGCCATAATTTTCCAATCTTCCCTAGATGCGGGGGAGGTGCCTGAGGATCGGAAAGTGGCAAATGTGACACCATTGTTCAAGAAAGGATGCGAGGACAATTCTAGTAACTACAGGCCGGTCAGTCTAACATCAGTGATGGGTAAAGTTTTAGAAACAATAATCAAGAAAAAGATTAACGGGCACTTTGAGAGATTTAAGCTAATTAAGGAGAGCCAACACAGATTTGTAAAAGGCAGATTGTGTTTGACTAATCTAATTGAATTTTTTGATGAAGTAACAGGGAGGATTGATGAAGGGAACGCAATGGATGTTGTCTACATGGATTTTAGGAAGGCGTTTGACAAAGAACCATATAGAAGGCTGGTTAACAAAATTGAGGCTCATGGAATAGGTAGGTCAGTGGCAACTTGGATAAGGAAATGGCTTAAGGACAGAAAACAGCAAGTCGTGGTAAATGGCTGTTTTTCAGACTGGAGGATGGTAGACAGTAGTGTTCCCCAAGGGTCAGTGCTGGGGACACTGCTTTTTTTGATAAATGACCTGGATATTGGAATACAGAGTAGAATTTCTAAATTTGCCAATGACACCAAACTTGGGGGTGTGGCAAACAGTGAGGATGATACCAATCGACTGCAACAGAACATAGAAAGACTAGCAGAATGGGCAGACAAGTGGCAGATGGAATTTAATACAGAGAAGTCTGAGGTAATGCATTTTGGCAGGAGGAACAGGGAGAGGCAATATACACTTAATGGCACAGTTTTAAAGGATGTGCAGGGACACAGGGACCTGAGGTTTAATGTGCATAGGTCCCTGAAGGTGGCAGAACATATTGAGAGAGTGGTTAACAAAGCATATGGGATCTTGGGCTTCATAAATAGAGGTATTGAGTACAAAAGTAGAGAAGTTATGCTGATCCTTTATAAAGCGCTGGTTAGACACAACTGGAGTATTGTGTCCAGTTCTGGTCACCACTTTTTAAGGATGGATCTGAAGGCCCTTGAGAGGGTGCAGAGAAGATTTACCAGAATGGTTCCGGGGATGGGGGATCTTAGCTACAAGGACAGGTTGGAGAAGCTGGATTTGTTTTCATTAGAGCAAAGGAGGTTGCGGGGTGATTTGATAGAGGTGTACAAGATTATGACGGGTTTGGATAGACTAGATGGGGAAAGGCTGTTCCCACTAGTTGATGGTACAAGGACTAGGGGATACAGATTTAAGGTTTTGGGCAAGAGATACGGGGGGGGGGGGGGGTGGCGTGAGGAAAAACTTTACGCAGCAAGTGGTGATGACCTGGGATTCGCTGCCGATGGAAGTGGTGGAAGCGGAGACACTCAATGTTTTCAAGGGGAGACTGGTATTGAGGGAAATAAACTTGCAGGGCTACGGGGATAGAGCGGGGGAATGGGACTGACTGGATTGCTCTAGAGAGCCGGCGCGGATTCAATGTGCCGAATGGCCTCCTTCTGTGCCGTTATGACTGTGACTTCTCCAGCCACGCATTTACTTAACTATCTTTGATATTTTCTGGTCAGAGTAGATGGAAACAGACTGTTTCCAGTGAATGAGGGGACTAGAATGAAGAGATTATAGGTGTTAAATTTAATCTAAGAGACTTAGGACAAAGAGCAGGAGAAACCTATTTTACACAGAGGGCTCTGAAACTGTAGTTAGTGATTGAAGTAAGGACTATGTCAGATAGGTGTTTAAAAATAAGGAAACAAAAGGATATGGGAACAGGACTACTGCTGGTGTGAAGGATAAAAACCAACACATACAAGAAACAAGCCATTTGGTCCAACCAGTAATATCTACATAATATGTAACTGATAAACAGAAAAACAGGCAACTCTGACTTGTACCCCAGCAATGTCCACAACTAGATACAATGCCATCAGTCACCAGGATGGCCGGTGTTGGACTGAATTAGACAGAGTTAGTGGAGAACTTATGGCCCCGATTTTCGGGCAGCTGTCGGGCGGCTTTTCATGCGGCCGTGGTCCGAAAATCACGGAAAAAGCGGGTCGGGACCCCCCCCCCGCTGATTCCCTGCCCCATCCGACTTTCGGACCATCGTTGCCACGCGCCCCGCTTCAGTCCCGCCCGCCGCTGGCGGGACTGCTCGTCGGAGCACTAATCACCAATGATCACCTTGTTAAGGACGATTTTCCCGTGCCGTTGCGACTTTGGGGCTTTCCCCACCTGAAACCCACCTGCGGGGAACCCCGCCGATGAGAGCTGGCGTGAAAACAGCTGGCTTGCTTGCTTGCAGCTGCAGGTCGCTGAGGGCTGAAGATATTTAAAGAGGCAGCATTTGCAGGCTGCAGGACCTTGTTGATCAAGGCTTGGGGGAACTATTTGAAGCCTTAGGAGCAGCTGCAGAAAGTTGGCGCCTCACACACTTCTTCAGTGTGAGCTCCTGGGAAGCCTCTCTCACCACCCTAACTCAGGACCTCCTCAACCGAGGCATCTGCTAGAAGCATGGGAGGCCTTTGGCACCTTCCCTTCCTGGCATTAGAGGATCTCCAACAGCAGAGGTGGCAGCAGCAGAACCAGGAACAGCAGGATGATTACCAGGAGCACCAGGCTGCTGCTCACTCACCTGAAGCTGCACAAGCCAGAAGGGGCCAGCGCTTGGAAGTGGCTTGAGAGCAGCTTGCTGCGCTTTAGGGGGCCAGTGGGACCCGTTTCTGCACTGGCAGTCCTACTCAGAAGGACTTCCATGAAGATCTGGTTTCTCTGTTCAACAGATGGCCAACGCTCCTCAAGAGATGTCATTCTCTTATGAGCACTCACCATGTTTTCCGTATGCTGGCGAGTTATCTCCTCCATGGAGGTTGCCAACCTTTCCATGGTGCTGCGTTCATGCACCAATGACTCCACAAAGGCTCTGCTCATGGTCGCTATGGACTCCTCCATTCGCTCCACGCTCGCAGCGACCCTGGAGACAAAACCTGCCAGAGACTTCTGCATCTGTGCATGGAGATCCATCACCTCTTCTCTTGCGGATGGACCCAGAGGCAGAGGGTCGAGATGCAGCGCAGCTGAGCTGAGCTGGCAGAGCCCTGCGCCCTCCGACGAGGACTCTCCACTGCTGTCCCTGTCTCCAGAATCTGCTGAGGCTCACTTGTCAGCTGTGAAACACCAGGTGACAACACTACTCTAGGTCCCAAAGGTCCCCCCGAGGTGTGAGTGTCTGCGCTGGTGCTGGGTACGCTTACTTCTGCTGACGCTGCACCCTCAGAGGTTGGAGCTTCCTCTGAGGAGTCTGGCTGCACAGCCTCTTCCTCCTCCACAGTGAGGACGGGGGCTCTGGATGGTACTGTGGGGGAGTAAAGGAAGGAGTTACAGATGTAATGCCAAGGTTCCTCTGGTGACTCCCAGCGAGTTGGCATCTGCTGACACCTGCATCCATGCAGCATTGGTCTCAGTGGGAGGCCTCTTCCTCCCTGACCTAGGGAAGAGGACCTCTCTGTGGGCCCTAACCCCATCCAATAATGCCTGCAGTGAAGCCTCGTCGAATTTGAAGGCAGCTCGGGGTCTGGCACTGGCCACAGCTGCTGCAGGCTCCTCTGCCATCCTGTATGGTTCATTTGGGAAGCCTTCAGAGGATGCAGTGCTTGCCATGGGCCTTGAAAGCACCACGATTGATGACATCATACTGTGGGGATTTCTGACTCGATTTAGACAATTAGCAAGGCTTCCCACATGCTGGGAATTAATTGGCCAATTGAGGGAAAATTGCGTGGGGTTGGCTGACACTTTTTAATGTGTGTCAGAAACCCCACATTCGGGGAAATCCGACCATTTCCCACAAGCTGAAAATCGGGGCCTATGAGTCCAAAGTGAGTATTATTCCTGAACAATTGAAAACCTATTTTAGTTAACAACGGTCATCCCTCGATGTGTACATACAGTCAAAATTCTTAGCTTTACTGCCCACTTCGTCAAACGTTTTCACTGCATCACCGGTCCTAATCTAGTGTCTAATAAATTCTACTCAACAAATACACACCTTTTTAAGGTCCAGGACAAAGCTAGGTTAGGACCCGTGTTAAAATGAAAAAGTTTGAATAGGCAATAACATTTGATCTTCGACTGTATGTGCACTTTAAAGGGATTACAGCCATTAACCAAAACTGACTTTCAATTTTAAATACAATATAGTGTAACTGTCCTTTTTAAGACTCTGTAAATTCAGATAAAGGAGATTCTCCTGGCCCCCAAACCAAACCTATTTAAAGCCAAATTCTGAGATTGAAAAGCAGCATTCTAAACAGCAAACTTTTAATATCCATTCCTAAACAGTAACTATAAAGCATTAAACCTTCCAACAAAACTAGTTTTGCAACTTGGAAAATACGCTTTTTTTTAAAAAGAGAACATTTACAAAAATGTCTAACTTGAAAAACAGAAGTAAAATATAAGTGTGCAACAGATGCCATGAATAAGGTTCTAATTTCATCAATTCATCTGAAAGGGAGTGACCAACTTACTCCCAATGCATTGTCAATTCTGCTCTTCAGCTGGCCGATAGGAGGCACAAAGAAGCTGATTGATGATCACTACTTCACCGTTGGTCTTATGTGATGCATCTGAGAAGTACAGTTTCATGTTTTCATCTAATCATCTTGGGAAGTTGGGTTTTTGATTGTTGTGTTAGTTTCAAGAGGGTAAACCAATGTTCCATTTTTACTGTCTAACACACACCTGCAGTGTCTTCTCGGTAAATGCTTAATTAATGATTGGTGACAAATGCAAGAATCAAGTGAAATTTTAAAATCTTACATCTTTTGAGCCAATTGTTTTAGATTGAAGCCAATGTTTAATCATGAATAACAAAAACAGCTGCTCAAAGATTACAAAAATTGTAATCCTGGAAGGATTCTGAAAATGTGGGCACTCAGCTGACTAAAGTAAAGCTATGCATTGCATTCACACGGTCTCAGATGTTGTAGCAGCTGCCAACACACTGTACCTAATCAACAGCATTCTGGATCTGGTGGGTAATCTTATGGAACATGGTTATTCTCGCAATTCCTAGTCAATTCTCCCTGCAGCCAGGCAATTAGAGCTTTAAACCCGCAACACATCTAAGAGAGTTGCAGGAATAGCACAGTAGTAAAGCACTTTGAAGCTACTGGTACTTATTTGCCAGTGATTTAGCAATTTCAGCTGCTCTTCCGTAGCAAGGCGTTATACAGAAGCCAGGTTATTGGGAGGGTAAACAGAGGGCAAGTCACTCTCCAGTAGTTAATGGAAGATAACAATGCCAGAGGCCTGCGAGTGACATGTCTGCCTAGCAGGGATGCTATATATAAAGGAGGCCACTCAGGGGGAAAAAAGCAACAAATACCAAACAAAACAGCTTCAAAAAGGCAGAGTAATTATTTAAATAAATCAACCATCTGAAAAGCAAATGCAGGCTGGATTTACACAAACCATGTCAGACCCAATTAAGCATTACATATAATGCCGCAAGACTAAAAATCCATTTTAATTGCTGGTGCAAATTGGAGGCAAAAGGCAAATACATTTTCAAAAATGTAAGCACGTCTCTAAAGAACATTTGTGTTAGCACTGCATTCTGGCTGGAGATGAAGGGCAGAAAACAAATGTTAAAATATTTAATTTCCAGAATTGGTGGTCAGCACCAGAGCATTTTAAACTGTCAATGTTAAATATCCATTTCTTGGTCATCACAAAGTGGAGGTCACCAATGATTTAACTACATACAAAAAGCATTTTAGGAATGCTTCGATGCAGCTCTTTTACTTGAGCAGTAGGAGGAAGAAATGGGTGTGAATTAACAGCAGGGAGAGAGAGAGATTTGTACTGGATGCTAAAGAAGCCATTTTTTCCCCAATGGAGGAATTTGTCCTGAAGTAAGTTTAAATTGCTGTGAATGCCCAAGGACCACTGGAACACCTGGTCCGCGTGCAATTCACATTAACAACATTGAAATTATTTCTATTAGATTAACAGTGTAGTGCCATTACTGTAATGCCCCAAAATTTTCACGTGCTAAAAATATGGCCTGGGATTTTGTGGTCAGTGGTGAACCAACGGCGCTCGACGTTCATTACACATATCCACAGATTTTCTATGGGCTTTTGCACTGTGACTTAGAGAGTTAGAACAGCGTAGCACCCTCTACAGCGGCTCTGGGGAGTGTGTGAACAGGGCAAGCAATGGTGTGTCTCCTCAACCACATTGAAGAATCCTTACTGAGCCACGCAGAGTCTGAACCAGGAAGTATAAGTTAGAATATTTAATTCAACGCCAAAATCAAGTACAGAAGGCGAAATAAATAGAGGGAAATAAAGATGGGACTAAGAGAGATAAAAGAGACAGAAAGAAAGAGTAAAACATTATTTAATTTTTTTTTAAAATCTCCAACAATAATTAAAATCTGAAGGAATGAGACTCCACTCATGTAAAAGTTCATTTTCAGTGCCAGAGAGGTTGTTTGGCAGTAATTAAGACTTACCACGCCGTTAAAAATTCACTTACACTTGAATGGACCAGCCCCAACATTTTCTGATGAGTTTAGAGGATATCTAGTGGGTAAATACAGCAACGTCATGCCCTGCAAGTGTTTCAAAGCCCAGTCTCTCAAAAGGTACCGGTGGAGTAAAGCTCATGGAGGAGCAGGGAAAAATCAGACAGCAACTTCCTGATTTCCACATTTAACTGCGCATGTGCGAATGCCGGACATTGCTGTCCAATTTACTCTTTAATAACGTTGAGCGTTGATAGCCTCACTGTTATTGTCACTGCAAAATCCAGGCCATGTATTTTTGCAAAAAGAAAATTCACTATCTTCTCCAAAGCAGCACAATACAGAAGAACCTGTAGTACCCCATTTTTATGCAGGTGAAGGGGGGACAAAAAAGAAACAAACTTTGAAACGAGGTGTGCTTGGCACACTATTAACATCAAAGATCATAAGTGACACAGTTTATCATTTATTTTCAGTACTCCAGCAGCGTACTTTAGCCTGTTGTAGCTGGAATACTTTAAATCCTAAACCTATGATATCCATCTAATGGACTTATATACTGACTCTGCAATGTCTCGTACTGCTGCATCTATCAAATAAGACAATCCCAAAATTATTATGGAAAATTACCTTGCTGAGGCCATTGAGAATACAATTTTTTAATTCATTCATGGGATGTGGGCGTCGCTGGCAAGGCTAATTGCCCTCGAGAAGGTGGTGGTGAACCGCCTTTTTGAACTTCTGCAGTCCGTGTGGTGAAGGTACTCCTGCAGTGCTGTTAGGGAGGAAGTTCCAGTATTTTGACCCAGCGATGATGAAGGAACGGCGATATATTTCTAAGACAGGATGGTGTGAAACTTGGAGGGAAACTTGGAGGTGGTGGTGTTCCCATGCGCCCGTTGCCCTTGTCCTTCTAGGCGGTAGAGGTCGCGGGTTTGGGAGGTGCTATCGAAGAAGCCTTAGCGAGTTGCTGCAGTGCATCTTGTAGATGGTACACACTGCAGCCATGGTGCACCGGTGGTGGAGGTAGTGAATGTTTAAGGTGGTGGATGGAGTGCCAATCAAGTGGGCTGCTTTGTCCTGGATGGTGTCGAGCTTCGTGAGTGTTGTTGGAGCTGCACTCATCCAGGCAAGTGGAGAGTATTCCATCACACTCCTGACTTGTGCCTTGTAAATGGTGGAAATGTTTTGGGGAGTCAGGAGGGGAGTGACTGGCTGCAGAATGCCCATCCTCTGACCTGCTCTTGTAGCCACAGTATTTATGTGGCTAGTCCAGTTAAGTAGTGGATTTCAATACAAAGGAATTATAATGCCGTGTTGTAGGATTTGCAAGTTAGGGTTGGTTTGAAATATACGCACCAAATCATTGTGCTATTTCTTTTTTTTTAAGTTAGTTTTTGGAGGGACACAGTAATATTAGCTCAAATTAGTTTTCTAGTTTTACCATTAACAATGCACAATTCTGACAAAGGGTCACAGACCTGAAACCTGGGGCTGGATTTTCTCAATGGAGACGTGCTTAGGCGGGACTTCTGGTTTCCGGGTTTCAGTCCCACCCCGAGCGACGTCTGACCAACCCACGCTATTTTCCCTTGATTGGCCTTGTTAAACCGGTGACAGATGCCGTCAGCGTATGACGCTTCATCTGTCGAAATTTTTTTGGCAGATCAATTGTCAGCGTTTGACAGCTTTGAGAAGCTGTCAAACACCGACAACCTCTGTTCTAAGGTGAGCCCTTGCACACAGGAGCACCAAGACCTCTCGCCTCAGCAGAAAGCAGATGGCTGCTGCATCTGAGAATGCCATTGAGATGAGGCACCTCCGGATTCTCAAAGGTTGAAGCCTACAGAAAGAAACAAAGGTAAGTAAACTTTTTCCAACACTTTACACTCACCTCTCATACTAACCTGTCCACACTTGCACCGATCACTCACCTCTACAGCTGAAATTTCGACCCCTCTTACCCCCGCAGACTCACTGCTCGCCTCGCTGACCCAGGCGAGGTTCGCAGCCGTCGGGAAGCCCGCAATTGCAGGCGTAAAATGGGGAAAAGCCTCAAAACTGCCTGTTAACTACCTGTTAACAGGCAGTTAATTGGCTCTAATCCCCTTCCCGTCTCGAGGAGACGGGTCCCTGCGCAACTCGGGGACCCGCATCCTGGAAAGATGGCACGGAGGCGGATTGGAAGCGGGGTCGGTACCTGCTCCCAGTTTCTGCCATTTTCATGGCAGTCCCACCTCCATACCCACCTCCCCAGAGCTGAGAAAATCCACCCCACCCCCTGTTTCTCTCTCCACGGATGCTGCCTGGCCTGCGGAGTGTTTCCAGCATTTTCTGTTGTTATTTCAGATTTCCAGCATCTGCTGTATTTTGCTAAAGCACAATTCCCGCCTGCTGAATTGCTACCTCAAAATATGTACTACTAACAATGGATTTTTTTTTTAATAGAATGCCAAATGTTTACTAAAAGTTGTTTTGTTCTTTTGTAGTTTTGGTTTACATAAAGCATCAAAATACCAATAATTTGCAATACTAAAATTATATTTGGAAATAGAACACACTCAATGGCAAATGGCTCATGTATTACATAGAGAACATCAAGCGATTCCACCAGTGAATTGAGTAAACATCCATTTTCTTCAGTTAAGACTCTGCTTGACAAGAAGTATGGTTCTCAAATCTTAGCACAGAATTTATATTATTCAAAATTCAAATAAATTTAATAGCTGCTCCCTATTTTATCTAAACAATCAAATGAGCAAATTCTAACATAAAAACTGCTAGAGTTGACCAATCAGCATCTGGAAAGGAAAAAGGCAGGTCAACACTTTGGCTACAGATCATTCACCATAACTGAAAATAGAAGTTATGCAAGCTGCTTACAGAACTAACCAAAGCAGGGAAGGGAGAGAGAGGA
Organism: Somniosus microcephalus; assembly: GCF_052327205.1. Classification (NCBI taxonomy): domain Eukaryota; kingdom Metazoa; phylum Chordata; class Chondrichthyes; order Squaliformes; family Somniosidae; genus Somniosus; species Somniosus microcephalus. The sequence continues at coordinate 200,333,150 of NC_140992.1, read as the reverse complement.
GAGCAACAGGTCAAATAAGCTAAATACTAGTGCAAGAAATCATCTAATGTGTTTAATACAATGATTTGCAAACTTTTGTGTAAGGTACCCTTGCAAATATTAACACACTCACAGAAACATAAGTGCGAATTTTAACCCCCAAAAACGGGTGGGTTGGGCAATTTTAAATATCTCAAACCAGACCCCAACCCGCCCACTTTCGAGTTTAACGGAGGTGGGGCAAGGGGTTGGCAGCCAACCCGTGCCCAGTGTCCCGCCTTCATTGGCAATTTAATATTTTAATGAGGCAAATAGCCTCCGATTTAACCTAGTTTTCATGTTTAACCCTGGCCAGCCGAGTTTCCCAGGCCTCGGGAAGCCTGGTAGCTGAAGAGAGGCAAGGACAGCTTTGGGAAGAAGCTAAGTGTCTTTACAGCACTGCATGTGGGCCAGGAGGAGCAGGAATGCTTCTTCCTGGCCCCCCCCCCCCCAAGCTCCCCCCGCCAATTAGCCTCCCCCATACAAAGACCACCCCCCGGGTTGAGGATTGGACCATCCCCCAGGGTCGGGGATCGGACCCGCCCCCACCCCTGGAGTCCCGGTAGCAGCTGCAGGCTCCCTACCTGCTCAGACATCCTCCCTGCCCAACTTGAAGCCAAGCCTATCAAGAAGGCTGACTTCTGAGTGAGGAACCTGTCAGGAAGAAAAGTTGCTGCTGTCGAGTTGAAACTTCACAGCATGCAGGAAATGCCAGACCAAAATGACCCCCTCCGTCTTACACAACCTGCCCCTGTCAATATCGGGATCATAAGTGTCAACTACTCAAAGGATAACAGAACAAGCACTGCAGCAAATCTTTTCTTAATAATAGAGGAACAGATACAGCATGCTAATAACAGATAAAACACTGTTAAGACACTGTAATATCAGTGCAATCTGGACGGAATTGGCCAAACCAGTGCAAAAGATCAAAGAATTTTAAACGTAAGAGTTACGCCTAAAATCACTCAATCTTTTACACTGGTTCGGGATTCAAGTCACCCAGATCAGGCCCCACTCCTCAGGTAGCAATTCAGAGATTCCGCTGACTGTGCTGGTTCGAGAAGGCTCTTCAAATTGTGCTAATTTTCTTAGACGCACAGGGATTAATAGGCAAACTTTAAAAGCTTTTCATATCAAAAAAGATTTAATTTACTAAGAAACTGACTGATGAAATTATTAAATGGTTCAGTATTTTTTTTAAGTCATTTTCAGTGATTTTAAATCGAGTTACTCACAGGTGGAGGACTAGACATGTATTAAAAATGCTTACTTTTTGTGATAAACCCATTTTCAGCTGTATTAATAAAATTGTACCAGGTTACCACTCTTAAATACATCAAGGAATACATTTTAATGGAAAGAAGAAAAAAATCACTTTCTATTACATTGCCCGATTGCGCTGGTCAATCACGTGTGATTATGCAAATGAATTTTAGCATCAACTTTAACTGTAACCTAACCAGTGCAATTTCAGTGCATTGGGAAACTGCATCCAAAGCAGAAACTCTACCCCACTGTGTTCACAGCCCCAGATGGACAGAAATCAGAGGATTTCCTTTGCATACCCCAGTTTGAAAACCTGTGAACTTTTTTTTTAGAAAGCCGGTTAGAGTTGAAAATGCTGGTTGATATACAAGATATTGTTAACAAAGCATTCTAATTAACTGTATTTACATAAACCAAGAAGCAAACCTAAATTTCAGTAGTCAGGCTGCAAATAGGCTCCTGAAAGACAAAACATTTAGCAAGAACGTTCCAGATAGAAGGGAGGATAGTGAAATTTGAGTGGGAGAAACTAAGAAAATGGGGAGACAGTGAAGGTCTGAAGTTGCTAAAAAGTCAATGCTCAGACCAGAAACTTGCAGCATATGAAGCAGGAAGATGAGATATCATTCAAGTCTGCATTGAGCTGACTGGAATAATAAGAGGCCAAATACTAAGGTCTGAGTGGGAATGCAAGTAAAGGCAAGATCAGGCTTACAGACAGAATGGAAAGGTTCAAGAAAGCAGTCACCCACATCTCCATCTGATCTCTGCCCAAAATAGAAAAGGCCACAATATGAGTTGCAAATATAGATTACTAGAATGAAAAAAATGTGCGCAAACTGTAGCCTCACATTGCAAAAATGTTTGAGGCCCCACACAATGGTGCGAGAGAAAACAAATGGAAAGGTGCTGCATATGCTACGGTTTCGGATTGCCAGCATTTACAGGTTCTTTTTCTTTTCTAATGAGAAAATCATTATTTTTATCCACACTACACCTCATTTAAATTTAGAGCAATTCTGTCCAAGATGAATCCGGCCTAAGTTGAAGTTATGCCTTTTCCTTTGTAGTCATTAAAGTGCAATAACATTTTTATTATGCATTATTCATCCAGTCTCTTAATGTGGAATACTGCATGCTGATTTTCCTTCTATTCTGAAGCCTAATTCTCCTTTCTGCAAACACACATAATTCATGTTAGTGTTGAATACTGCAAGGTATATTTTCTATAGTGCGTTACTGTTTTGATAAGTGAGTATGGTTGTCAGTACGATGGGGGTTTGTGGCTTGAATACTGAGCTGCACAATACATTATATGTTTTCTAAAAATCCTCTTCAGAAATGTATGCCAATTTTTCACATAGCATCTGTAAAATACTGAAATTATTTTACTACTCACAAGTTGTTATTAATGTATTTGCTTTTACTCAACAATTTAAAGCTTTTTATTATTTTTTTTACAAATGTTGGAACTATGGAGCATAAGCAGTCTATATTTTGATAGAATTTGCATAATTTAAAATGTATTTTCCTACACAGCTTAACAATTGTATTCTTTAAGTTTTATTAGAGAAGTTAATTTTCAAATGGGTCCAGTTTACTATGTTAATCAGATCTAATTAACATTACTATCCCTAATATTTTATCAACTTTTCAACTAAAAAATACAGTCCAAAGATGTGCGGGTTAGGTTGATTGGCTATGATAAATTGACCCTTAGTGTTAGGGGGATTAAATACGTGGGGTTACGGGGATAGGGTGGGATATGTGTTGGTGTAGGGGTTACGGGGATCGGCTGGGATATGTGTCGGTGCAGGCTCGATGGGCCGAAATGGCCTCTATCTGCACTGTGGGGTTTCTGTGATTTCTGTGATTCTGTGATTTCCAACTGCAATGTAGGTTTTCTTTTTGGTTTATGTAACTACAATCTAAATTAGAATGCTTTGTTAATGATATCCGATTGCATAAGAATTGCAATCTCCAGCGTTATATGATAATGTGGCTGCGTGCCTCAGATATTAGCAGCCAATTGGATTAAACGGGTGCAGGCTAGGTTTTCCAGGTCTTGGAAAATCCGGCTGCAAAACGGAGGCAAGATCTGCCAACAGCACCAAAGTACTTTGCCAGCACCACTTACGAGTCAGGAGGTACAGGTGTGCTTCCTCCCTCTCCCCCACCCCACAAGATAACCTGCCGCAATCCGTCTCCTTCCCTATGATCTTCAGACCACACCCTGCGATCAAGTCCCCTGCGATCTCTTCCTCCTCTCCATTCCCTGGCTGGGGCCTTGTACAGAGGCTCTCTTGCCTGGCAGCAGCGAGCCTCTCAATCTGTCTGCCTGCCAGGGGGGAAACAGAGTACAAAATTTTAATGAGGTCCAGCCATTAAATTCAGCAGGGCCTCTGCCTTTCCCGGCCGTTGAGAGCTGCCCCACTCCCTCCCCGCAAATATCGGGGCCAAGGTTTCTGTTTAAAGGAGTTTATTTTCTAATGAACCAGATTTGCATATGTGCCATCCCTAAAATTACAAAACTTTCTTTAAATAGAAGCATGCCCCTTGCAGTGCAAAATAAGTGCCCATCAATAAAGAAGCTGGCTTCCAAGGCACTCTGGTACAGGTGCAACTTTAACACTATAAAAGCAGTTTTTAAACAAAGCTAAGGACTAACCTATGGACCAATGTCCATCTCTCCATCACTGGAGACACTGAAATGGCTCAAGAGTAAGATTTAAAGGCAGTAATTCACCAGAAGTATCAGAGGTATGATGGATTGGCGTACCAATTAGGGTACTCCAATTGACCTCGTATTTATTAAAAGGCACAAACACTGGAGAAAAACAAAATCAAAATAGAGTCTAACTGAACAAAACTACATCATGAACTTCATTGTATACATTGTAGATACCCTGGAGTAGGTTAAAGGCTGAAGTCTCAGCTCAGGATTCAAGTGTTTATGAAACACTCAGTTTCACACAAACAGCAATGACACCACCTGAACCAGACAATGAGATCATCTATTTAACAAATTATTCTTTGTTTTAACACTGGTCAAGATTATAAAGTAGAACAAAATAGAGTACAATGAATTTGCTCTCTAAAATACATTAATCTGTTGCACAGTGTAACGCTGCTCACTGTCCTTTAGGAAATAAGTATTAGAAACTAATAATGTACATTCAATCCCAGTGTACTAACTAGCCCAAGAAAATGACATTTAGGATTTAAATTAATATACACACGTTAATTAGTGCTGCAACAAGTAGTCTTCAATTTCATTGCTTTACTGAGGTGTCAGCCTTGGCTCAGTGGTAGCACGCTCGCCTGAGTTAGAAAGTCCTGTGTTCAATTTCAACTCGAGGCTCGAGAGCATTTTTTTTATATTCGTTCCTGGGATGCGGGCATCGCTGGCAAGGCCAGCATTTATTGCCCATCCCTAATTGCCCTCGAGAAGGTGGTGGTGAGCCGCCACCTTGAACTGCTGCAGTCTGTGTGGTGAAGGTACTCCCATAGTGTTGTTAGGGAGGGAGTTCCAGGATTTTGACCCAGCGATGATGAAGGAACGGCGATATATTTCCAAGTCAGGATGGTGTGTGACTCGGAGGGGTACTTGGAGGTGATGGTGTTCCCGTGCGCCTGTTGCCCTTGTAGGCGGTAGAGGTCGTGGGTTTGGGAGGTGCCGTCAACGAAGCCTTGCCGAGTTGCTGCAGTATATCTTGTAGATGGTACATACTGCAGCCACGGTGTGCCGGTGATGGAGGGAGTGAATGATTAAGGTGGTGGATGGGATGCCAATCAAGCGGGCTGCTTTGTCCTGGATGATATCGAGCTTCGAGTGTTGTTGGGGGTGCACTCATCCAGGCAAGTGGAGAGTATACCATCACACTCCTGACTTGTGTCTTGAAGATGGTGGAAATGTTTTGGGGAGTCAGGAGGTGAGACATTTGCCACAGAATACCCAGCCTCTGACTTGTTCTTGTAGCCACAGTATTTATGCGGCTGGTCCAGTTAAAATTTCTGGTCAATGGTGACCCCCAGGATGTTGATGGTGGGGAATTCGGCGATGGTAATGCCATTGAATGTCATGGGGAGGTGGTTGGACACTCTTGTTGGAGATAGTCATTGCCTGGCACTTGTGTGACGTGAATGTTACTTGCCGCTTATCAGCCCAAGCCTGAATGTTGTCCAGGTCTTGCTACATGCGGGGATGGACTGCTTCATTATCTGAGGAGCTGCAAATGGAAAACTGAATCATCAGCAAACATCCCCAGTTCTGACCTTATGATGGAGTGAAGGTCATTGATGAAGCAGCTGAAGAATGTTGGGCCTAGGACACTGCCCTGAGGGACTCCTGCAGCGGTGTCCTGGGGCTGAGATGATTGGCCTCCAACAACCACAACCATCTTCCTTTGTGCTAGGTATGACTCCAGCCAGTGGAGTTTCCCTCCGATTCCCACTGACTTTCATTTTACTAGGGCTCCTTGATGCAAGATTCGGTCAAATGCTGTTTTGATGTCAAGGGCAATCACTCTCGCCTCACCTGTGGAATTCAGCTCTTTTGTCCATGTTTGGACCAAGGCTGTAATGGGGTCTGAAGCCGAGTGATCCTGACAGAACCCAAACTGTGCATCGGTGAGCAGGTTATTGGTAAGTGCCGCTTGATAGCACTGTCAATGACCCATTCCGTCACTTTGCTGATGATTGAGAGTAGGCTGATGGGGAGGTAAGTGGCCAGATTGGATTTGTCTGTTTTTTTGTGGACAAGACATACCTGGGCAATTTTCCACTTCATCCGGTAGATGCCAGTGTCGTAGCTATACTGGAACAGCTTGGCTAGAGGCGCAGCTAGTTCCAGAGCACAAGTCTGCAGTAGGGTTGCTGTCTGGGCCCATAGCCTTTGCTGTATCTGGTGCGCTCAGCCATTTCTTGATTATCACGTGGAGTGAATCGAATTGGCTGAAGACTGGCTTCTGTGATGATGGGGACTTAAGGAGTAGGCCGAGATGGATCAGCCACTTGGCACTTCTGGCTGAAGATGTTTGCAAACACTTCAGCCTCGTCTTTTGCACTCACGTGCTAGGCTCCGCCATCATTGAGGATGTTCACGGAGTCCATGTGAAAAATTTAAATTCTTGTTTCCAGTAATTTGCATGTGATTCAAGCTGCTGACTGTGGGGTTCTGAACAAGGTCCTTTCCAAACCTCCAGCCTTACAAAATACAAAAGAGGGCAAAACAACGAGTAAGAAATGTAAGTGCAAATAGGACTGGGCTCCGATTGTTGGGATTGCCAGGACTTGTAGGTCACACGTGGCTTTTAGGCTGTTGTTGGATGCCCCTACTACAACAACCGTCATTTATATTGCACCTTTAACAACAACAACAATTTGTATTTATATATTGATGCGCTATCAATTACTCATAAAAGACTGAGAGTTAGAAGAGTAACCAAAGGCTTTTATTAACAACAGAATGGAGGTCTGCCTCGAGTGGTCGACCGGTCCAGGATACAAGGGCTGGGGAGCAGTCACCTTTATACTAGGACCTGTGGGAGGAGTCAGCCGAGGCATGTCCAGGCATGTACACAGTGGAATACAAACAGGACAAACAGGAATACAAACAGTGGTTTACCACATATAGCGCCTTTAAATTAGTAAAACATCCCAAGGCGCTTCACAGGAGTATTAGAAGACAAAAAATTTGACACGAGCCACATAAGGCGAAATTAGGGCAGATGACTTGGTCATAGAGGTAGGTTTTAAGGAGCGTCTTAAAGGAGGAAAGAGAGGCAGAGAGGCGGAGAGGTTTAGGCAGGGAATTCCAGAGCTTAGGGCCTAGGCAACAGAAGGCACGGGCACCAATGGTTGAGCGATTATAATCAGGGATGCTCAAGGAGGGCAGAATTGGGGCTGAAGGAGATTACAGAGATAGGGAGGGGCGAGGCCATGGAGGGATTTGAAAACAAGGATGAGAATTTTGAAATCGAGGCGTTGCTTAACCGGGAGCCAATGTAGTTCAGCGAGCATAGGGGTGATGGGTGAACGGGACTTGGTGCAAGTTAGGACATGGGCAGCCACGTTTTGGATGAGCTCAAGTTTACGTAGGGTAGAATGTGGGAGGCCAGCCAGTAGTGCATTGGAATAGTCAAGTCTAGAGGTAACAAAGGCATGGACGAGGGTTTCAGCAGTGGATGAGCTGAGTCAAGGGCGAAGACGGGCAATGTTACGGAGGTGGAAATAGGCGGTCTTTGTTATGCTGCGGATATGTGGTCAAAAGCTCATTTCCGGGTCAAATGTGACACCAAGGTTGCGAACTGTGTGGTTCAGTCTCAGACAGATGTTAGGGAGAGGGATGGAGTCAGTGGCTCGGGAACGGATTTTGTGGCGGGGACCGAAAACAATAGCTTCAGTCTTCCCAATATTTAATGTCCTTCAGGACTTGGCCAGCTCGGTCAGTGGTGGTGCTATCGAGCCACGCTTGGTCATGGATATTGAAGTCCCCCACCCAGAGTACCATCTGTGCCCTTAGTTCTCCTTCCAAGTGGTGTTCAACATGGAGGAGTACCGATTCATCAGCTATGGGAGGGTGGTAGGTGATAATCAGCAGAAGGTTTCCTTGCCCATGTTTGACCTGATGCCATGAGACTTCATGGTGTCCAGACTCAATGTTGAGACCTCCCAGGCCCACTCCCTCCCGACCATATACCATTGTGCCGCCATCTCTGGTGGGTTTGTCCTGCCGGTGGGACAGGACATACCCAGGGATGGTGATGGAGGCGTCTTGGACGTTGGCTGAAAGCCATGTTTCTGCAAGTATGACTATGTCAGGCTGTTGCTCGGCTAGTTTGTGGGACAGCTCTCCCAATTCTGGCACAAGTCCCCAGATGTTAGTGAGGAAATAAACTATTTAATCTGCTGAGAGTGTCCAGAATAAGGGTGCATAACCGGAAAATTAGGGCTAGGCTGTTATGGAACGATTTCAGGAAGCACTTTTTTCACACAAAAGGTAGTGGAAATCTGGAACTCATCAAGGATATGGGAAGGACGACAATAATTATCCATATGGCTTCATCAGTTACTTTCTAATTAGCAGTGCTGAAATCTAAGCAATATACATCTAGCCATTAAAACTTGTACTAGATTAGCAAATACATTGCCTTCAGACATGGAGATACATTTTCTGCATGTGTTAAAGGTCATTTTGGTTTTGCTATATGAAATAACTAGCTGAAGTGCCCGGCGGTGCCGAGGGTCTTTTGAGGGCATGTTGTTGTTGGGAGAGAGCGACTGGGGGGGGAAGAGAGAGCGCAACTGGGGGGGGGGGGGAAAAGAGAGAGCGACTGGGGGGAAGGGGAGGGGAGGGGGGAAAGGGGAGGGGGAGGGAAGGAAGGGGGGAGGGGAGGGAGGGGGGACGGGAGGGGGAGGGAAGGGGAGGGGGAGGGAAGGAAGGGGGGAGGGGAGGGAAGGGGAGGGAAGGGGAGGGGGAGGGAAGGGAGGGGAGGGGGAGGGAAGGGGAGGGGGAGGGAAGGGAGGGGAGGGGGAGGGAAGGGGGAGGGTAGGGAAGGGGAGGGGGAGGGGGAGGGGGAGGAGGGAGGGGGAAGGAGAGGGGGAGGGGGAGGTGGGGGAAGGAGGGGGGGAGAAAGGGAGGGGGGAGCCAGCAGACCCTCTCCCCTCTGCCGGCGATGGCTCCGCTGAGCTCCGTGCCGCCCCACGCACTGACATGCCGAGCGCAGCGCCCCGGTCAGCCCGAGCCCCGCCCTCCCGAGGCCGGGCCTGAGGCGGCTTGAGACGGCTGATTGCGGCTGGCCGGGCCCGGTTGCCTTGGTAACCCTCCTCCCCTCTCCGCCTCCCGATCTCCGGGACCGGGCCTGAGCGGCTTGAGACGGCCGATTGCGGCTGGCGAGCCCGGTTGCCGGGGTAACCCTCTCCGCTCCCCCTCCCCGCTAACCTGCTTGCTTCCCTCTGGCCGTGCTCTGTGTGGAGGTGCGCGTGCGCCGTGCAGCGCGAGGAGCTTGCAGTGAGCCCAGCCAGCCTTTACCAAGATGGCTGGCCGCTGGTTCGGAATCGGGCCCAGCCGGGGGGGGGTGGGGGGTGGGAGGAGCTTGCCACAAAACAATTGCCTAGGGTCCAGCATGGCTGGCAACAGACGCCCAGGCTTCGAGGCCTACCTGCAGAAACGGGGAAAAGTAGGAAAATTAATGAGATTAGATAAAAGATTTAGAAAGTAATTAACTTTTTAAAAAAACAATGTGTTTTAAAAGCAACTTTTTTTTTGAAGACGCAGAAAGCGGGAAAAAGAAATGAAAAGTTTGGAATCAAGATGGCGGCGACTCACCTCGGTTCAGAACGATAAGGCCCGCCCACACACCGATTGGTCGACCATCAGGTCACCGAAGCGTAGGATTGGTCAATCGTCCCGTCACTCGACTCTAGGAGGGCTCACCCGCACGCGCCAGGAAGCCGCCCCCGCCACGCAGCGATTGGTCGACCGTCGGGTCACTCGACCGTACGATTGGTCGACCTCGACGTCACTCAATGCTAATGAGCAGATAATGAGCAGAATTTTGAACGTTTTTTGGATACCGCGGGCACAATTTTTGTCTCACTGAAACGTAAATACGCTTATGACCGTTCTGGAATCGTAAGCTTTCTTTTGATGTAACACACGTGTAGGTACGCTCTATAACTTTTGATTGTATAGGCGGACAGAGAGACAGAAAGACAGAGAGAGAGACATACCGTTTTATATATATAGACTAGCTGGAGGTGCCGAGGCTTTTTTGAGGGCATGTTGTTGGGAGAGAGAGAGAGGGAGCGACTGGGGGGGAGAGAGAGGGAAGGAGAGAGAGAGAGAGGAGAGAGTGAAGGAGAGAGAGAGAGAGAGAGAGAGAGAGGGAAGGAGAGAGAGAGAGAGAGAGAGAGAGAGGGAAGGAGAGAGAGAGAGAGAGGGAAGGAGAGAGAGAGAGAGAGGGAAGGAGAGAGAGAGAGAGAGAGAGAGAGAGAGAGGGAAGGAGAGAGAGAGAGAGAGGGAAGGAGAGAGAGGGAAGGAGAGAGAGGGAAGGAGAGAGAGGGAAGGAGAGAGAGGGAAGGAGAGAGGGAAGGAGAGAGAGGGAAGGAGAGAGAGGGAAGGAGAGAGAGGGAAGGAGAGAGAGGGAAGGAGAGAGGGAAGGAGTGAGGGAAGGAGAGAGAGGGAAGGAGAGAGAGGGAAGGAGAGAGAGGGAAGGAGAGAGAGGGAAGGAGAGAGAGGGAAGGAAGGAGAGAGAGGGAAGGAGAGAGAGGGAAGGAGAGAGGGAAGGAGAGAGAGGGAAGGAGAGAGAGGGAAGGAGAGAGAGAGGGGGAAGGAGAGAGAGAGAGAGAGAGAGAGAGAGAGAGAGAGACGGGGTGAGAGAGAGAGAGAGAGAGAGAGAGACTGGGGGAGAAGAGAGAGAGATTGGGGGGAGAAGAGAGAGAGAGAGAGATTGGGGGGAAGAGAGAGACTGGGAGTGTGAGAGAGAGAGAGAGAGAGAGAGAGACTGGGAATGAGAGAGAGAGAGAGAGAGAGACTGGGAATGTGAGAGAGAGAGAGAGAGACTGGGAGTGTGAGAGAGAGACTGGGAGTGAGAGAGAGAGACTGGGAGTGAGAGAGAGAGAGAGAGACTGGGAGTGAGAGAGAGAGAGAGACTGGGTGTGTGAGAGAGAGAGAGAGAGAGAGAGAGAGAGAGAGACTGGGAGTGTGAGAGAGAGAGAGAGAGACTGGGAGTGAGAGAGAGAGATTGGGAGTGTGAGAGAGAGATTGGGAGTGAGAGAGAGAGAGAGAGATTGGGAGTGTGAGAGAGAGAGAGAGAGAGAGACTGGGAGTGAGAGATAGAGATTGGGAGTGTGAGAGAGAGAGATTGGGAGTGTGAGAGAGAGATTGGGAGTGTGAGAGATTGGGAGTGTGAGAGAGAGAGAGATTGGGAGTGTGAGAGAGAGAGAGAGATTGGGAGTGTGAGAGAGATTGGGAGTGTGAGAGAGAGAGAGATTGGGAGTGTGAGTGTGAGTGAGTGAGAGACTGGGTCGCCGCGGCCGGTGACCTGGTGGCTTTGGGTCGGGCTCTGGGGCGGGGCTGTTGACGCCGCGGGGAAGTTTTGTGCGCGGCGGCTCCCGGCATGGCCCGCAACTCAAGGCCCAGGCTTCCTGGGCTGCTAGGCCGCGCCCGGCGCTGGCACAGCCGCTCGAAATGGCCGTCAAAGTAGGCGAGCCTCCGGGCGAAGGGCAGGGGATCACTTCATTTCCTACTGTTGTTAAATACAATTTAAAACTCAAATAAATTGTTATTTTCCTTAGTTCCTTAACACACAGAAAGTGTGGGGAAAAAATCGTGAAGAATCAAGATGGTGGCCACTCACCTCGGTTCAGAATGATAAGGCCCGCCCACACACGCACCGATTGGTCAACCGTCAGGTTGGCCCGCCCGCACGCGCAATGAACCCACCCCCGTGACGCAGCGATTGGTCAACCGTCGGTCAACTGTCAGGTCGCTCGACCGCACGATTGGTCAACCTTCACGTCACTCAATGCTAATGAGCAAATGAGCGCAACTTTTCCCATTTAATGAGCGGAATTTTGAAAGTTTTTGGGATACCGTGGGCACGATTTTTGTCTGACGGAAAAGTAAATACGCCTATGACCGGTCCGTAATCGTAAGCTTTCTTTTGATGTGACGCGCGTGTAGGTACGCTCTATAACTTTCGAACGTATAGAGGACAAGACAATTTTTTTTTTTCTTTCAGGTATTTATCCAATTCCCTTTTGAAAGCCACAATTGAGGCTGCCTCCACCACCTTTTCAGGCAGTGCATTCCAGATCCGAACCACTCACTGCGTAAAATGTTTTTTCCTCATGTTGCCTTTGGTTATCTTGCCAATCACCTTGAATCTGTGTCCTCTGGTTCTCGACCCTTCCGCCAGTAGGAACAGTTTCTCTGTCTACTCTTCTAGACCCCTCATGATTTTGAATACTGTAGTGTATGTGCCTTTAAGTCAGAACTACTTCTACAGCTCCTGTATACTGTAGTACCGGCAGTGACCACACCTGTATATAAGCTTTGTGCATGCCTCTGTACCCCCAGTCTTGAGACTACCCTCCTCCAGTAAAGGCCTGTTTATTGTTAATGTACAGCATCCGTGTGATTATTTAATAACAGCATATCCACTGAACCACGGATCCAACAGTGGCGACGAGTGTCGATTCGAATCTACCTGCAACATTAAAAAAAAATTAAAAAATAGTTGAGGCCAGGAACACAGGCGTCGACCACGAGGAACCGCCCAGCAGTCAGGCAGAGATTGAACTTCGCAGGGGAGGCTGTGGAGAGCCGGGCTTGGTTCCCCAGCCACGACGAGCAGCAAGAGACCGACGACAGGTCCAGCGCAGACCCTTCCCGAGCAGCGGCGGCTGGAGCCGACCGACGGCGGAGAGAAAGCCGAGCAGCGTCGACGGGGTAAGACAGAGGGTGAAGAGCGCAGGGCGCAGCCGGGGGTTGAACACCGAGCGGCGTCAAGAAAAAGAGTAGAGAAACAGCCGGGTTCTAGACTGAGCGGCGTCGAAAAATATAAAAAGAAGAACGCGCAGAGCACAGCCAAGGCGCACGGGCTGAACAGGGTCCGCGGGGCGAAGAAAGGGGAGCGCGGGAGATGCCATTGAGCCGCGGAGAAGAGGAGCACGGGAGACGCCATTTTTAGAAGCAGCAGCGGAGAAGAAGGGCGAGCGCGGGAAGGAAGGAAAGCGCGGGCGACGCCATTTGCTGCCAGCTGAGAAGAAGGGGAAGCGTGGGAGGCGCCATTTTTGACAGTTAACTCACACCCAAGGATGCCGAAGAGTGGCAGTATCTCTAAGTTCGACAATGAAGTCAAAGATTGGGCGACATATGTGGAACGTATTGAGGTGTACTGCAGGGCGAATGAAGTGCCAGATGCTAATAAAGCACTGGTTCTGTTAAATTCCATGGGTGCAAAAACTTATGGGTTACTGCGAAATCTAATAACCCCAGAGAAGCCGGTAAACAAGAATTTTGAAAGCATAGTAGAAATCCTACAGGACCACTTAAACCCCACACCGCTGCTGATAGCAGAACGATTTAAGTTCCATAAAAGGAACCAACACAAAGACGAAAGCAATGCTGAGCACCTAACGGAACTGCGCAAGCTATCGAAACACTGCCAGTTTGGAGCGGGACTAGCAGATACGTTAAGGGACAAGTTTGTGTGTGGGCTACAAAGTGAAGGAACCCAGAAACGGCTTCTATCAGAAAAGGACCTTACGCTGGACAAAGCTTTCAGTATGGCAGTATCACACGAAGCAGCCGCAAGGGGCGCTGCAGAGATACAACGGAGACCGCAAGAATATGGCACCAATGAAATGTCTTATGGAACAGGGAAGTGCTATCGCTGCGGCAGAACAACACATGACCAGAAAGATTGCTGGTTCAAGGACCAAGTGTGCAGACAGTGTGGGAAAGCAGGACACAAAGCAAGAGTCTGCAGGTCTGGGAAGAAAACCAACAGCAAGAACTCTCCACAGGAGAAGTACAAAAAGGTACACCAGGTGATGGACAGTGGTTCAGACGAACAGAAAAGTGACACAGGCTCCGGAATCAAGGAGCTGGATTATCTGAAACTACATAAGGTAACAGAAATGGAGGATCACCAGATTATCTGGGTTACACTCAAGATAGACGGAGTCCAAGTGAAAATGGAATTGGACACAGGGTCAGCGCTAACAGTCATAAATCAAAGAGACTACAAGCGGCTATTTCCACACATACCCTTGAAAGCTACAGAGATTGTCTTGAAGACTTATACGGGGCAAAAAGTCTACCCCAAAGGAAAAATAAGGGTGAAAGTGACATATAAAGGCCAGGAAATACCTAAAATGGATATATATGTATTGTCAGATGGAGGACCACCACTGCTAGGACGTGAATGGATCCGGAAGATACAATTAAGATTGGCATTCCATACAGGCACTGAAGGTTGAGGCCAAAAAGGATGACGACGTCACACCTGGACGACTGTCAAAAATGCTAACTGACGCAAAAGAAGTGTTCCAGGCGGGACTAGGAACACTAAAAGGAATAACAGCAACGATTAAAATAGAGGAAAATGCAAGCCCAAAGTTTCTGAAGGCCAGACCAGTGCCTTATGCGATCAGACCAGCTGTTGAAGCAGAGCTGGAAGGGTTGGAACATTCAGGAGTACTGTCCAAAGTGGACTGGAGCGAGTGGGCTACACCCATCGTTCCTGTAATGAAGAGGTCGTTGAGTAATACGCCTGGGGAACCAAAGAAGGGCCGCATCTGTGGGGATTTTAAGGTGACAGTGAACCCAGTCCTTCACACGGTACAATATCCGCTTCCACGAATTGAGGATATTTTCGCCTCGCTATCTGGAGGTAAACAATTCACCAAAATTGATCTAGCCCAGGCGTACTTGCAAATGGAGGTAGAAGAAGCTTCGAAACAATACCTTACGATCAACACTCATAAAAGTTCTATATCAACACAACCGGCTGGTGTTTGGAGTAGCCTCGGCTCCGGCTATCTGGCAAAGGGCGATGGATCAGGTCCTGCAAGGGATTCCAGGGACCCAGTGTTATTTGGACGACATCTTGGTCACGGGCAAAAATGACGGTGATCACCTCGCCAACTTGGAGAAGGTGCTCACCAGATTAAAGGAGTATGGGCTACGAGCTAATCGCCACAAGTGCAAGTTTTTCCAGAAACAGATCTCGTATTGCGGCCACGTCATCGATGAAGAGGGGTTACATAAGTCCCCTGACAAGATTGAGGCAGTAGTCAAGGCTCCAGCACCGGAAAATGTGTCACAACTGAGGTCGTTCCTCAGGCTGGTAAACTACTACCACAAGTTCTTACCAAATTTGTCTACGGTATTACACCCACTGAACACCCTACTGCAAACAGGGGTACCATGGAAGTGGGATGACGAACGTAGACGAGCTTTCCAGAAGTGTAAAGAATTGATCACATCAAAAGAGGTGTTGGCCCATTTCAACCCAGCACTACCAATTCGTTTGGCATGTGATGCATCACCCTGTGGTATTGGAGCGGTGCTGTCGCACAAATTCCCAGACGGGTTGGAGAGGCCAGTAGCCTTTGCGTCTCGGTCACTAACCTCAGCCGAGCGCAACTACGCCCAGATTGACAGGGAGGCCCTCAGCCTAGTATGGGGAGTAAAAAAATTCAACCACTATCTGCATGGGCAGAGGTTCACCTTGCTGACTGACCACCAACTACTTGTCTCCATCTTTAATCCAAAGAAGGGCGTTCCAGTGATGACTGCACAGCGGTTACAAGGATGGTCCCTGTTTCTAGGGGCGAATCAATATGAAATAGAATATAAAGGCATGAAACAGCATGGGAACGCTGATGGGCTATCGCGCCTGCCACTGCCTACTGTGCAGGAAGCACCAGCAGTGGACCCTATCGAGATATTTCATTCGTCAATAATTGAACGATTGCCAGTAACGAACACGGATATAGAGGAGACCCGCAATGATTCGACGCTGTCTCGGGTATATGAATTGACGGTGAGGGGATGGCCAACTCATGGCGACTCACTGTTGCCAGCATTCTCATCCAGAAGAGAACAGCTGTCAGTATGCCAGGGGACAGTGATGTGTAGATCCAGAGTGGTGATTCCACCCAAGTTAAGGGAGAGTGCTAAATGAGCTACATGAAGGTCATCTGGGGGGAGTGAAAATGAAAAGCCTTGCTAGGGCTTATGTGTGGTGGCCGGGAATCGATCAACAAATCGAAGACCGAACTAAGAGCTGCTCAGGATGCCAGAAGGTCCAAAATGCACCACCACATGCCCCTCTACACCCATGGGAGTGGCCCTCCTCTCCATGGCAACGGGTGCACATTGATTTCGCTGGTCCATTCATGGACTCAATGTTCTTAATAGCAGTGGATGCTCATTCAAAGTGGCCTGAGGTGATAAAAATGTCTTCAACCACTACAGAGAAAACGATTGCAGTCCTACGGACCATATTTGCCAGAAATGGTTTGCCAGAGCAGATTTGCTCTGATAATGGACCACAGTTTGTGTCCGACGAGTTCCAAAAATTTAGGAGAAGGAATGGGGTAAGGCATTACACCTCCGCCCCGTATCATCCAGCCACAAATGGATTGGCTGAGAGGTTCGTACAAACCTTTAAGAAGGCGATAAAGGCCATGTGCGACGATGAAATTCCACTACAGCATAAGATGGACAATTTCTTATTAGCCTACCGAAACGCGACACATGCAGTTACCAACCAGACCCCGGCCATGATGTTCTTTAACCGAAGGTTGAGATCTCGTCTGGACTTGCTCAGACCAAATGTGCGAAGAAATGTTGAGGACAAACAATTCCAGCACATCAATGAGAAGCTGACAAGGAGCTTCAATGTAGGGCAACCAGTCTTGGCCCGTGACTATCGAACAGAGAAATGGCAACCCGGAACGATATGTACAACGCAGGGGCCATTAATGTACATAGTGGATGTCGGGGATAACATTGTGAGATGCCACGTCAATCAGATCTTAGCGTCACAGGGACGTGTCAACCCCATGTCTCGAGTACCTGGGGATGAACCCGGCATACCGGTAGCATCTACCTCAGACCCAGTAGCAGTGGAACCCGATGAACTACCCGATGAAAAGGGGTCAGAATCGCCTCTGCACCAAGAACAAGAACCTCCGGAAAGGCGCTATCCCGAAAGGGTCAGGAAGCCGCCCCAAAGACTGAATCTATAAATGGACTTTTGTTGTTTAATGTACATGTTGAAATGTTAATTGTTATTTGAATATTAGGGGTACTACTAATCTAAAAGGGGAGGAATTGTAGTGTATGTGCCTTTAAGTCAGAACTACTTTTACAGCTCCTGTATACTGTAGTACCGGCAGTGACCACATCTGTATATAAGCTTTGCGCATGCCTCTGTACCCCCAGTCTAGAGACTACCCTCCTCCAGCAAAGACCTGTTTATTGTTAATGTACAGCATCCGTGTGATTATTTAATAACAGCATATCCACTGAACCACGGATCCAACAAATACCTCTATCAAATCTCCTGTCAAACTTCTCTGCTCTAAGGAGAGCAACCCCAGCTTCTCTAGTCTATCCACATTACTGAAGTCACTCAGTCCTGGAATAATTCTCATAAATCTTTTCTGCACCCTCTCGAAGGCCGTCACATCCTTCCTAAAGTGTGGTGCCCAGAATTGGACACAATACTCCAGTTGAGGCTGAACCAGTGTTTTATAAAGGTTCAGCATAACTTCCTTGCTTTTGTACTCTATGGGCTGGATTTTCATTCAGGGGCGGGTTGGTGTCGTGAAATCCGCATTTCGTGTTATCCACACAAATATAAATCGATGTGGGCCATTGATGCCATTTTAACTTAATTGTCCAATTGAGTTCCAGAGTGTGGGAACCCTTGGCAAATGAGTTTTTCCCCAGTCAGAAAGTCACAACTTATGACATCATCATTGCTGCTGCATTTAAGATCAGCAACAAGCCTTGCTTCTTCTGCAGGCTGCCAACCTTTTGGCATTTACTGTTAGAGGAACCTGGAGTCACAATGGCCAGCAACAGACCTAGGGCTGCTCCCAGGTTAGACGACGTTGCCCTGCAGGCTCTGGTTGAGGGCGCTAGATCTGAGAAGGAGGTGCTCTTCCCTTCATCAAGGAGGAAGAAGCCTCCCCAGCAGACCAAGGCTGTGTGGCTGCAAGTGGCAGAGGAGGTCAACTCCTTAACGGTTACCCGCAGAACCTGGATACAGTGCAAGAAAAGATTTCATGACCTTCTGCGTACTGGAAAAGTGAGTATGCATTTCCCATCACCCTCAATCTGATCCCCATTGCCTTTCCTCACCAGCACTCAACTTTAGCAATCTCTTCCTCCACATGCCACTGACATCCATGCACCCTTACCCATTCCCTTTCTCTCTATGCTCACATTCACCTAACTATTCGACTATGCAGCCCTCACACTCCCTATCACTGTGATGCTACGAAAACAACTGACAACACACAGGGAGGGCCCTTGGTCTTGCCACCTCACTCCATTTTTGTCTCCTTCTAAGTATCTATGCTATGGAATCTCTACACTCACTCCTTCATTCTCACTCAACCTCCACTTGTCTCCCTCATTGCAGGAAAAGAGAGCTCACAATAAAAGGGCAAGAGCCAGGACAAGAGGAGGTGGGCCACCCTCAGTAGCCCAACTCACCCCCTGGGAGGAGACAGTCCTGGAAATCATCAGAGTGGAAGATGATCAGATGGGTGCATCACAGCAAGCTGGTGACAGAATAGTTTTACATCTCTCTCATTGACATTGCATGAGTCATTGATAATGATTCTGAAGCTCTAACAGATGGACTTATGATCATCTGCAATATGCAATGTGCATGTAACCTTGACCTCACATCTCTAACTCTTTCCTTTACTCCTCCACAGGACCATCGAGAGCCCCCGTCCCCACTGTCCAGGAAGAGCCTGAGCTTCCAGACTCGTCAGAGGAAGCTGCAACCTCTGAGGGCGCAGCATCAGCAGAATTCACCATACCCAGCACCAGCGCAGACACTCACACTTCAGTGGGACCTTCGGGGCATAGAGTAGTGTTATCACCTGGTGTATCACAGCTCACAAGTGAGCATCAGCAGATTGTGGAGACAGGGACAGCAGTGGAGAGTCCTCGTCGGAGGGCGCAGGACTCTGCCAGCTCGGTTCAGCTGCATGTCGACCCTCTGCCTCTGGGACAATCCACAAGATCAGCGGTGCTGGAACTCCAGGAACAAATGCAGGAGTCTCTGGCAGGTTTTGTCTCCGGCAGGTTTTGTCTCCAGGGTCGCTGCGAGTGTGGAGCGAATGGAGGAGTCCATAGCGAACATGAGCAGAACCTTTGTGGAGTCATTGGCGCATGAACGCATCACCATGGAAAGGATGGCAACCTCCATGGAGGTGATAAGTCACCAGAGTGCAGAAAACATGGTGAGTGCTCAGAATAGAATGACATCTCTGGAGGAGCGATGGGCATCTATTGAGCAGAGAAACCAGACCTTCATGGAAGTCCTTCTGAGTAGGACTGCCAGTGCAGATACAGGTCCCCATGGCCCCCCTGATGTGCAGCAAGGTGCTCTCAAGCCACTTCCAAGCGCGGAGGGGGACCTGATCAATGAGAGCGAAGTTGGTGGCAGACATCAAGGAAGTGGGGGCTCCTCTCCAAGCGCTCACACTTCCATGCCACTGCAGAGCCCTCGGGCAGAGCCCCACCAAAGTCCACACCAATCTGAGATCGGCGTCTCAACCCCTGCACAGCCGCAGGAGCAGCAGACTATTGACGAGCCCTCACAGGTTCGCAACCCCAGAGGACGCCCGCCAAAGGTGTCGAGACAGGAGCAGTAGGAAAGTGAGCAAGGGACCTCCACATCTGCTGAAGCCACAGGGGAAGCACCACGTAGGAGCATGCGTAAGAGATACTGCACAAATAGTCACAAGGGTAACCACTTGGGTGAAATTTGGGTGAAAAAGCCATCAGATCAATATTGTTAATAAAAAATCTGATGGCTACTGCTGTAGTTGTGGCGTGTGTCATTTTGCGAATGGGACTTTCACATTGAGGGCTTAGGATTACTTGGAATTGTCATTATGGTGGTCAAATTGCTAGGAGTCAGCTGGTTCTTGGCCATTGTCAATGCTCAGATAAGAAGATGCGAGGCAAAAGTCCTCGAGTGGCTAGGCTAAGCAAATCTGGCCAAGATGAGTGCATTCCTTGCATCCCGGGCAGCTATGTTCTCGCGTACTGCTGCCGCTGGTTGATGGGCCTCTGCAAGATGTTCGTTTTCGCCCTCCTCCTCCTCCTCATCTGAGGAGGAGAAGTGAGGAGCCACTTGGTCCTCAGGAATCTGCAAGCCAAGACGCTGTGCCATGTTGTGAAGTGCACAGCAAACCACGACGATTCTGGAGACCCTGGCTGCTGAGTACTGCAGGGCTACACCTGATCTATCCAGGCATCTGAAGCGGATCTTCAGCAAACCGATGGTTTGCTCAATAATGGACCTGGTGGACATGTGGCTGGAGTTGTAGCACTCCTCAGCTTCATTGGCTGGCCTCCTCAACGGCATCATTAGCCACGTCCTCAGGGGATAGCCCTTGTCTCCAAGTAACCATCCGTTAAGTTGGTCTGGCGGACTGAATAGCGGAGGCACACTAGATTGGCGCAGTATGAAGGAGTCATGGCAACGGCCAGGGTACTTGGCACAAACATGCAAAATTTCCATCTTGTGGTCACACACCAGCTGAACGTTAAGGGAGTGGAAGCCCTTGCAGTTGATAAAAATACCTGGATTGCGATGGGGTGCCTTAAGGGCCACATGTGTGCAGTCAACGACGCCCTGCACCCTTGGAAAGCCTGCCAGATTAACTAATCCAACCGCACGCACCGTGACACTTGCTTGATCCTTGGGTGAAATGGATGTGATTGCCATCGTGCACAAAGAGGGCATCGGTTACCTGCATGATGCAAGTGTGTGCGGCCGCCTGGGAGATGCCGCTGATGTCTGCTGCTGATCCCTGGAATGAGCCTGAGAAAACAGTTGAGTGCGGTGGTGACTTTGATGGCCACTGGTAAGGGTTGTCCACCTGGTCCTCTGGCCTGCAGGTGTTGTTGCAGCATTGCGCAGATGTCACCCACTACCTCTCGCGAAAGTCGGAGCCGCCTTTGGCACTGCTGCTCAGACATGTTGATGTAGCTGACCCTGTGTCTGTAGACCCTGTTTGGGGGGTATCTCCTGCGCTGACGGGCTTCCACATGCTGGCCCCTTCTGGCCTGTGCAGCTTCAGGTGGGTGAGCAGCAGCTTGGCGCTCCTGTTGGTGCTGCTGTTGTTCCTGGTTCTGCTGGTGCCATAGCTGGTCTTCTTCCTCATCTAATGCCCAGGGAAGGGAAGGAAATAAATGGCTCCCATGCTTCTGGTATATGCCTCAGTTGAGGAAGTGCTGAGTGAAGGTGGCGACAGGGGTTTCCCAGGAGGTCACACTGGAGATGGGTGTCAGGCTCCAAACTTCCACAGCTGTGGTTATGCCTTGTAAAGTTCCCCCAGACCTGAGCCAACTATGTCCTGCCACCTGTAAATGATGGCTGATCAAATCTCCTCTTTAATGTTTGAGCTGCAGCTGATCGTCAGCAATCCACTTGTGCTCCCGCCAGGTTTCACCGTCGTGTTTCAGAACAGGCGTGTTTCACGTGGGGAAAGGGTTAAACTCACAAAAGCCTTTTAAAATGGCATTATAGAGCCAATTTAGTGGTTGTTAAGGGCCTTAACGGCCTATCCCGCCTCTTGGAGGCGGGACGGAGACGGGACCACTAGACATGAATTATTTAAAATTGCTTGGAGGCGGGACGGAGGCGGGCTTGAGACGCCCGCCAGTTTATGCAATTTTAACCCCCCACACGCCTCCATGGCCCAATGAAAATCCAGCCCTATGCCTCGGTTTATGAAGCCCAGGATCTCGTATGCTTTTTTAACCACTTTCTCAACCTGCCCTGCCACCTTCAACAATTTGTGCACATATAGCCCCAGGTTTCTCTGTTGATGCACCCACTTTAGGATTGTACCCTTTAGTTTATATGGACTCTCCTCATTCTTCCTACCAAAAAGTATCACTTCGCACCGTTCTGCATTAAAGTTCATCTGCCACATGTCCGCCCATTTCACCAGCCAGTCTATGTCTTCTTGAAGTCTATCACTATCCTCCTCACTGTTCACTATACTTCCAAGTTTTGTCTCATCTGCAAATTTTAAAATTGTGCCCTGTACTCCCAAGTCCAAGTCATTAATATATATCAAGAAAAACAATGGTCCCAGTACTGACCCCCGGGGAATACCACTGTATACCTTCCTCCAGTCCGAAAAACAACCGTTCACCACTACTTTCTGTTTCCCGTCACTTAGCCAATTTTGTATCCATGCTGCCACTGTCCCTTATATTCCATGGGCTTCAACTTTGCTGGCAAGCCTATTATGTGGTACTTTATCAAACGTCTTTTGGAAATTCATATCCATATCAACCCTCTGTTACCTCATCAAAAAACTTGATCAAGTTAGTTAAACACAATTTGCCTTTAACAAATCGTGCTGGCTTTCCTTAATTAATCCACACTTGTTCAAGTGTCTGTTAACTTTGTCCTGGATTATCGTTTCTAAAAGCTTCCCCACTACCAAGGTTAAACTGACAGGCCTGTAGTTGCTGGGTTTATCCTTAAACTCTTTTTTGAACAAGGGTGTAACATTTGCAATTCTCCAGTCCTCTGGCATTCTGCATTGCAAATTGGTCACCATATGAAGTAACCTAACCCTATCTTTGGCACAGATTACAGGCCAAACAAGTTTGTATGCACAACAAACACATTCCAAGTCAGTTATTCAAACTTGGCTTTACCCTCATTGTTCATTTCTACCAGCAACAAAATCCCTCGAGAATTTATTAAAGCACTAGGACGGCCAACTGGGGTAAATGTGTGCAATTTAATGACCAAATTAGGTGCTCTTACTTCAATGAGTAACATGACTACAGGTTGCAATTAAAATGCTCCTATGAATCTACACTACATGATCTATCCCTTCTTAGATGGTGGCGCTGTTGAGTGTCGAGAGGAGGTGGTTGGACTCTCGCTTGTTGGGGATGGTCATTGCCTGGCACTTGTGTGGTGCGAATGTTGCCTGCCGCTTGTCGGCCCGGGCCTGAATGTCGTCCAGGTCTTGCTGCATGCGGGCACGGACTGCTTCTTTGTCTGAGGAGTTGCAAATGGAACTGAATACTGTGCCATCATCGGTGAGCATCCCCAGTTCTGACCTTGTGGTGGAGGGAGGGTCATTGATGAGGCAGCTGAAGATGGGTGGGAACTGGGACGCTGCCCTGGGGAGCTCCTGCAGCGATGTCCTGGGGAGCTCCTGCAGCTATGTCCTGGGGAGCTCCTGCAGCTATGTCCTGGAGCTGGGATGATTGGCCTCCAGCAACCACAACCATCTTCCTTTGTGCTAGGTATGACTCCAGCCAGTGAAGAGTTTTCCCCCCTGATTTCCCATTGATTGTACAATTTGGTCACTGGGTTCACACAAATCGCTGAAAGTGCTTTCTGAAATGTTTTCATTCACTTGTTTTTCCTCTAGTTGAAATTTCCAATGTCCAAAATAAGGGTTTCAACAAAGTTTTTTAAAAATTCCATATTTCACAATGGCATTGTTAGACTTTTACCTGAATGCTTCAACCTCTCAAAAGCTTGGGCTTGATATTTTTTCCCCAGAGCTGTGGCTCTGAGTTGAATTTGGATTGTGCAGTCTGAGCATGTGCAGTGCATCTAATTTCCCAGGCAGACTCCATCGTGGCTTTCAAAAAGGGAGTTGGATAAGTAGCTGAAGGAAAAAAAATTGCAGGGCTATGGGGAAAGGATGGGGGAGTGGGACTAGCTGAAGTGCTCTTGCAGAGAACCGGCGTGGGCTCGATGGGCCGAATGGCCTCCTTCTGTGCTGTAACCATTCTATGATTCTTAATTTTAATGAGGAATGACTCTATTGTATGAAGACATACAGATTAAAGATAACAGTACTGCATGGTCACCAAATGCTCAGCTTCAGATGTTCGCTGTGTAAAATGAATTGAATCTACTGAAGTCAAAACCACAAGTCCTAGTTCAGAGACCTGACTTCAGCTGTCTTTTGGTGAAGGTAATCTATTTCCACTATGTGCTGAACACCAAAGATATGCGTCACAGGTAAACGCCATCCTTGAATCACACTGAAGTATTTTAGTCAGGAGTTCAAGTAATACTTGCAATTGGATGCAAATGCTTAAAGGTATGTACATATTGGAAGTCTAGTCAAAGTTAAAGCAAAACATTTCCATTTTGGAAGCCAAAAGAGCAAACCTGGAAGTGCTGTACTGCTTAAATCCCATAATCTTGTATATTTAGCTGGAATTAAATATATTAACTATTCAATTCTACAAGACAAGGCCAAAAGAAACCTGCAGTTGCCATAGCAGCAGCAGCTGTCCCGATAGCACAACAACTGTATCGGCAGGCATCCTTACTGCATGTTAAATCATTACTGCAACCCTGGCAGGCTTAAACAAGCTCCAGTTCCTTTTACTTCATATAGAACAAATGGAAAAAAACCTTTGCTCAGGTTATCAAAGACTTAAAAACAGAATATGGACTTCAGATTCTATTAAAAGGGAGCACCGCTGTGGTGGGAGCTGAAGTACTTTAAATAAAAAAAAGCCCTGGATTAATATGTAGACCAAAAAAAATGATCCATTCTGACTTTAATGAAGATGTGGATCAATCCCCTCACTGGTCTCATTAGTTCAACTGCTCTTAGCTTACTGCTGGGTCTCTATAAAAGCTGCAGAAGAGAATCTAAAATCAGATATGAGATCTGAAGTGATTTCAGTATATTAATTATTTTTTTGAGAGTGGGGAAGTAGTAGTACTGTGCATTGAAAATATTCCTCCTTAAAGTAACAGCTCTCTTCAACTAATCAATCAAATGCTAAGTGGCCCATCTGCCTTAGGAACAGGAGTCAAATCAAAAAGACTAAGTTCAGCCTTGACTTAACATTGAGATACTATCCTGAACAAGTGAACTTCATCAGTTCTGTGGAGGGACAGCACATAAAGCCTTTTACCAATGGAAAAGCACCTCCACAAAAGGCAAGACTAGCATCTTGAACTAGAACCATAAAAGCACAACTCCTGTCGATTTCTCTCATTATGGTATTGATGGTAGCTGAAGTCTCAGTGACCCAGCTGCAGAGTAGAATGCTGGTTTGGATATTGGGAATAATTATTAATAAAAATAAACAGCTTTCCGAACTGATCACAACCTCTTTTTGGGGCAGTTCACTGATTAACGAGCAGATTTCTATTCTACTTTGGTGAACTGAGGAAAACTCCCTACTTAGTGTGGCCCTTACAGAATGAGAGCTATAAATGTGTAATAAACATATAGACCAGTATCTTTAATACACTAAGGAAAAAAAGTGTTTGAAATGAGAGAGAAAGCTACTAGGTGAACACTTGCGAAGTACAACTTGGTAAAATACAGTCAGCGTGGATTTAAGAAAGGCAGTTATGTTTAACTGGCCTTCTAGTTTTTCAAAAACATTACTACAGTAATACAGTGGACAGGGAACATGCAGTTGACATTATATACTTGGATTTTCAGAAAGCCTTTGACAAGATTTGGCACCAGTGATGACATGGCTGCTCGAAGCCAGGCAGTCTGTGTCATCAGGCTGGGTGATGAGAAGTTCATTTTTTAGAGGGAGCAGCTCATCCCCATTCTGTTCGATGTAATGAGGCAGCGTCTGCTGTGAAAATGGTTGGTAGCATAGTCCAGATTGGTCTTCTGCTGATCTGTTGGTGGTGAGGAGCCTCCCATGTATCCTTGAAAAGAGGTAGTTGTGGCGTCGCCTGGATTTTCTCAAGGAAATTCTTTGCTACAATACGACACCTGGCGTTAGGTGGCCATATATTTGAGAGGACCATTAAGCCATTTGGTGATTGTTGGTTTTAGTCCTTGTTATTATTCTTGTTGTTGTTTGATTTAATTGTTTAGTTCAACTAGTGTGTGTGGGAAAAGTTTAACCACACAGGAGCACAATATTCTCCAACTGAGTAGCAGAGAGCTACTGCAGAGCTGCGCAATGTTTGCACATTAGTTTCCCAAGTTGAGCCTGCAAGCTTACTTAGGAGGCCATTTCTGGTCTTGATCTTCTGAACTACCTTGGTGAAGTGGTCCTTGTAGGTAAGTAGGTGGAAAACATGAAGACACTGCCTTCAACACACTGGGTTTAAGTTTCCACTTTTTGCAATAGTCACTGATGATTGCCATGTCTTGATTCAATTTGTCCTCAATCTTTTTGAAGTTTCTTGCAGCCAGCCAGATATCATCTATATACATGAAAGGCTTGGAGATTGCTGGAGGCAGATCATTTGTAAATATGTTAAAGAGTTGGAGCAACAACAGATCCCTGAGGGAGGTGTTCTTCTGGTATGTAAAATCTTCAGCTTGAAGATGGAAGCAAGGAACCAAGAGAGGGAGTACGTGATAAATTGAATAGTCCTACAGCAAGAGATCCAAGGCTATTGGTGGATAAATGAGATCCAAGGCTATTGGTGGATAAATATATGCAATTGTCAGTACAGTGCTGGACTACGGTAAAGAAAAGACAAATAGAGTACTGGGTTGCAATAGCAGGTGCATACAAATCAAAGGAAATCAAAAGATGATCAAATTATGAGGAACGCGCAAGGAAATTGGGCTTCTTTTCTTTGGAATAGTAACAACATTTAGGTGGCCTAATTCAAATTTAAGATGAAAGGAGTTGGTAAATTGATCCAGGCAAATGATTCACTGTTGTGGAGGGTTCAAATACCAGTGAGCACGTTAAAATGAAGAAGTTAGAAGTAGAAGGGAAGTTTGGAAGAATTTTTCATCTCGTGGGTAGTGGAGGTGTGGAATAAGTTACTCAAAATACAAACGAGTTCAACTGACAAGTAGATACCTTTCTAGAGGGAGAAGTGGTTGAACATGAGTCAAAAACACATTTGGACAAAGTTTGCTTTTACTTATATGCAACATGAGATTGATGTACTAAATATCAAATAGACTGTACTATAGAAACAGAATACGGTTTTAAATGCTTATAAACATTCTTTTACTCTTTCTCTAGTGTCTCGGGAATACTTCAGCTGACATATCTGCTACATTAATCAAGGTTTCAGTGGCAAGAAATTATACTTGTTGATTTTCCTGCATCCTCTCCTGCAGTCATTCACGTCATCCTCAACTCTCAATCAACCTGGACCTGTGGATGGCCACCTTGGCCAGGCCCAGGAGCAGACCCACGAGGTGGTCCTCTGACTTGCCCGCCCCCCTCTGCACCAGGAGGCCAAGGATCAGGAATGTGGGACTGAAGTGGAGCCAGAGGTTGAGGAGCAGCCCCTTCAAATAATGGACGAGGAGCTGCAACCCCTCCACACTCCATGTAAACATGGAACACAGACGCATCCAGGCTGCAAATGTTACAGGTCCTTTCTCTTTCTATCTCTCTCTTGTAGCTGTTAGCAATTAGGATCTGTGTCTCACAATTACAATTACATTTTTCAATTCAAAACAGGTGGATATTTGGCATGAAAATTAAACTTTTTTTAAATTGAATTAACGAAGTCTCCATCATCCCCTCTTTGGCCACAGTCTCTCGACCTCACCACATATGCCTGGCTCTTCATCCCAGCTTAATGTGTTTTCCGAAGTTTGTAGAACACAAAACAAAAGCTACGACAGATTTGTAATCAAAACAGCCATTTTTTCCCTCATTTTCTTACAGCCTCTTTCTAAAAAAACACCTCAATAGGAATTTTACCTCAACTAAGCTGCTGAATTTTGTCCTCTTGTTCTTCAAATTAATTCAAAGAAAAACTAGAGTAGAAAGTGCTGGAAGCTAAAGAAAATTATTCCATCAATATACTGACTAAACAGTACTGACACATCATAGAATTATAGAATGGTTACAGCACAGAAGGAGGCCATTCAGCCCATCGAGCCCATGCCGGCTCTCTGCAAGAGCACTTCAGCTAGTCCCACTCCCCCATCCTTTCCCCATAGCCCTGCAAATTTTTTTCCTTCAGCTACTTATCCAACTCCCTTTTGAAAGCCACGATGGAGTCTGCCTGGGAAATTAGATGCACTGCACATGCTCAGACTGCACAATCCAAATTCAACTCAGAGCCACAGCTCTGGGGAAAAAATATCAAGCCCAAGCTTTTGAGAGGTTGAAGCATTCAGGTAAAAGTCAAACGATGCCATTGTGAAATATGGAAAAAAAATTTAAACTTTGTTGAAACCCTTATTTTGGACATTGGAAATTTCAACTAGAGGAAAAACAAGTGAATGAAAACATTTCAGAAAGCACTTTCAGCGATTTGTGAGAACCCAGTGACCAGATTGTACAATCAATGGGAAATCAGGAGGAAAAACTCCACTGGCTGGAGTCATACCTAGCACAAAGGAAGATGGTTGTGGTTGCTGGAGGTCAATCATCTCAGCTCCAGGACATTGCTGCAGGAGTTCCTCGGGGTAGTGTCCTAGTTCCCACCCATCTTCAGCTGCTTCATCAATGACCTTCCCTCCATCATAAGGTCAGAACTGGGGATGTTCGCCGATGATGGCACAGTATTCAGTTCCATTTGCAACTCCTCAGATAAAGAAGTAGTCTGTGCCCGCATGCAGCAAGACCCGGATGACATTCAGGCTTGGGCTGGTAAGTGGCAGGTAACATTTGCACCACACAAGTGCCAGGCAATGACTATCTCCAACAAGCGAGAGTCTAATCACCTCCTCTCGACATTCAACAGCGTTACCATCGCCAAATCCCCCAACATCAACATCCTTGGGAGGGTCACCATTGACCAGAAACTTAACTGGACCAGCCACATAAATATAATGGCTACAAGAGCAGATCAGAGGCTGGGTATTCTGCAGTGAGTGCTTCACCTCCTGATCCCCAAAGCCTTTCCACCATCTACAAGGCACAAGTCAGGAGTGTGATGGAATAATCTCCACTTGTCTGGATGAGTGGAGCTCCAACAACACTTAAGAAGCTCGACACCATCTAGGACAAAGCAGCCTGCTTGATTGGCACCCCATCCCCCACCTTAAACATTCACTCCCTCCACCACCGGCGCACCGTGGCTGCAGTGTGTACCACCTACAAGATGCACTGCAGCAACTCACCAAGGCTTCTTCGACGGCACCTCCCAAACCCGCGACCTCTTCCACTTAGAAGCACAAGGGCAGCAGGCGCTTGGGAACACCATCACCTGCAAGTTCCCCTCCAAGTTACAGACCATTGTGACTTGGAAATGTAGTGCTGTTCCTTCACCGTTGCTGGGTCAAAATCCTGGAACTCCCGAACAGCACTGTGGGAGCACCTTCACCACACGGACTGCAGCAGTTCAAGGTGGTGGCTCTCAACCATTTTCTCAAGAACAATTAGGGATGGGCAATAAATGCTGGCCTTGCCAACGACGGCCACATCCCAGCAACGAATAAAAAAAACACTGGGTGATATGCTCACTATAAAATAGCAGCTATTGTGTTCTGCACATCATGACCCCTTTAATATTGAAATGGCCCATCAGTGCCACCTACACGAGTAACAGGTGCAATCGATACGTAGGCTGCGATTTCACCAGCTGTGGCGAGTCCAGTGCGGCCGGAGCAGACAGCGGCCTCAAACTCCGCATGCATCTTCTTCCCGCCTCCTCCAGGTGATTTTGCCCTGATTGGGCTCGTTAAGCCCGCCGTGCAAGGTTCCCGGCCAATTAAAAGGAAGCAGCCTGGTTGCACATTGCACACAAGCAGGACACAAGCAGTGATGTTGTCAGGAGGACACAAGCAGTGATGTTGTCAGGAGGACCTGGCTGCAGTGGTGCAAACTTGTCAATGATCACAGTAGATCACGAAACGTTACTGCAAAGCCACACTCAACTTCATCCTCCTGTGCCACTCATCACATCCCCATCACTCTGCCTTCCCTACCCTACTCCTGCACAGCCTTACTCACACCAACTTACCTTGCACCTCCACCCATCCCCCTGTATCTATATTATCACTTCCCCATCTCCCTAGCCACCCCACACACTCATCCTAGTCCAATCATACCAACTAACAACACACAAGGGTAGGCACTTGGGTGTTTTAGCCAATTATCGTGTAAACTTTCTGTTAATGTGTTGTCAAGCATTGAAATCCTTATTGTCACCACTTTGTCTTCTTGGTCAGATTTGTGTGCACCTTTGAAAGTGTGTTAGTGAGTTCCAGTGAATGGTAAGACATAACGTTTCTCCCCTTTCCCCGCCCCCGCATGGTGATGAGTGTTACAGGAATGGCTTGGGCATTGTAGGGATGTTTTATGGTGCTGGTGTTGGGTGGTGCCAACCTGGTGCATCATGTGGCAGCCAGGGTGTACAGTGTTAAGTGAAGCTAATCGGGACATGGTGAGGTCATCGCTGGCGTCCTGGGCAGCAATGTGCACGGGTGATGATGCCCTGTGTCCACTGCAGTATCAGTTGAATGCGGAGAAGCCTGGTGTGGATGTTGGTGCTGCTGGTGTGCCCGGTGATGCTGGTGTTGGGGCTGATTGTGTTGGGATTCTGAGGACCAAGGTGAGATTTTTTTCAAGGGCAATGATGTTGATGGAATAGATGGCAGGTGAGGTTGAGATGACAGAAGTAATCTGTCAATGTTGAGATAGGTTGTTCCAAGGAAGTGACAGTGGATACAGAGATTACTCCAAACACTTCAAAAAAGTGCATAAAGCACAAAAGTGGGCTCCAAATCATTAATGCTCCAGCTTCTAAGATTGGGAAGTGAACAGCTGTGAAATGGTAGATTTTAGACCACTTCTGCAGCTTTCACCTATTCACAGTAATTCACAGTCACTGAGAACCCGACATACTTACCTGACGTGATAGCCGCGCTCCGGGAACCTCGTTGAAAACCTGGTAAAATAGCAAGTACATGGTAAAATGGTTCTTAACTACCTTTTAATAAGCTTCTAACAATCTAAATTGGCTGACCCGCCGCTTGGTGTCGGGTCTGTTCAGGGATGACAGACCCGACACTTTGGAAACTAACAAGGCGGCGGGTTTACAGCAGGATACCGACCCGCAGTCTCACCTCCAAACCCGCACTCTTGGAGCACCGGCAAAATTCAGCCTCTAGAATGGGTTTTCAATGAAACGCGGGTCCCATGTACCAAATTTAAGATGCAATTGATTGGGCGGTATGTTGGTAGGGAGACTATCCTTTTGCTTGTGGGATTTAGGTTTGAACCCAACTCAAGTGGCCACACGAAAGTACCCTCTCACTATCAGCTGTAAGTCACTCCATGTGAAATGATTTGGGCACCCTCAACACAGTTGCCAGTGAGTACAGGAACACAGCACAAAACATTAAATTACCAGTCTTATTTTGCATAACAATGCAAACTAAACTATTCTGCAGTAATATGTAGACTATATATATGCTATCCATCGAGTTAATCAAAACTAATTATTCTGGCACCGTATCATGGTCTGGAGATTTATTACTTCCTTTTCATTGGGAAATCAGGCATTCCACTTACCTAATGTAATCATGGTCAGAATCAAAGTATGCTGCAAACAAGTTGGATAGCAGTGTTCCAGTAAAAGGCATTAAAAAGAGTTTTTATTAAACAATTTATAAATGTCAATGGGTTAATAATAAATTACATTCAGCTGGTGTTAATTATAGGCTGGACAAACTGCCATCCATATATGCAATAATAGTAAAAAAGGAATTAAGAGAATCCGACATATTAACGAGTACATTTTTCATTCAATCTAGTTCAATTAACTCAATCTTATTAAGTCTATTCTTTTTAGGTCAAGAGAGTTGGACTTTTTTTTTTAAATGTTATTTGTTTAGGTCTGAAAAAATACAGATAAATTCAGTTTCTCCAACTTGCATCAAAGCCAGATTTTAATTCCCTTATTGGGGGGGGGGGGGAGGAGGGGAGGATGTAGTTTGCTAGAATTTTTATATTCTGCAGCTAATAAATGTTGGATCAACACAAAAATATTCACAAGGAAGTTGAAAAGCGGCAACAGATTTAAATTCAGTCAATTTTTATGCATCATTATTGTCCTGAAAATAATTTACTTTTGAACACGACTATCAAATGAAAGAGAGCATGTATGACTTTCAAAGACTGGAGACTGCAGCAGTATGTAATATTTAGATTGTACAAGCCTGATATAAAATTTCAATGGACAAACTTTACATCGGAACTTGTTTATGGGCCAAGGTTTCCCTTTTCTGTTTTAACATGACTAGTTCTCAAGAACCAGAATTACCATGAATGCCAAATATTAAATCTATTAATTTCTAAAATAGAAATAGTTCTATAATGGGAGGTAATAACCTGGCCCGAAATTCCTCTCCTTCCATTTTTAGTCACACGAACAATGACGGACAGCTAAAGACCCTCTGGTCTATTGAGCCTGTCCCACACAATTGCAATACCTTGTGTATGCACTCCACCCAAAACCATGTGATCTCCTGAGAAAAAACAGGGGGAAAAAACAGGCCAATTTGGGGGGAAAATCTGGCAAATTTCTCTCCGACCAATCTAGGCGATCAAAACTAGTCCAGATCACTCTGGCCCTGAATTCCCTGCAGTACCTACCTTCTGTAAGAGGTGATCCCCGCCCCAGCCAGAAACAGGACCAGTTCTCGCTTGAATAGTGAGAGATTCATTAAGGTGTTTGAGTGTCATTATTTCTGGTGCAGTAACTTTATAAACTGTTTTGGTTCAAAAGGTTAAACTCTACATCCTGCTTAAATACTTGGGGGGGGGGGGGGGGAGAATTCCAATAAATCATTTGTCTAGGGCTAAAAACAAAGTTTTATTCTTTAAAATTTACAGTTGTAAGCCAACATTGATATAGTACAATTAGTTCAATGGTTGGAAATAACTTCTGAAGGAAGATCAGTTCTTGCTGATGGGACTTTTCAAAGTGGACTATTATGTGTGCTTTTTGTTATGTAGTCATCAATACAATATTTGCATCTGGATTTAGCCAGTAAAATCAATTATCAATTAATAGTCCTAAAACTACGTTTATTGCAGTTAATGAATATACAGTAAAGAATAAATACATTTTCACGGCATTAAAAAAGCTGGTAATATATTAAACACAGTGAAAAGAATATTTGTCTAAGGTGTGGCTACAACCACAAATACAGATATAAATTGATACAACCAGGTAAAGATGAAGACCAAGGGGGAAAAATTGAGTCGTGCCCCCTTTGGGGCACTAACTTCGCCGGGTTTTAGCGCCCCCGCGGCCGAAATTCATCAGTAGCGCTCCAAGGGGGAAGCGGGGCGCTGCGAGAGAATATCGTGCTGCCACGCTCTGCGACATGTCGCGGCTGCGGTACTGGAGGCCTTCCTCCCCTTCTTAAAGGGGAGGGGCCTTGCGCAGCGCAACCCGGGGCCCAGCTGGGCCACCAGGGATTGCAGTGCCGGCAAAAGAGCCCGGCACTCGAGAAGTGCCGGGCTCAGGAAGCGCAGCCGGCACTCTGCGGTGGGGGGGGGGGGCTGGTCAGAAGGCCGGGGACAGCAACGGGGGCAGGTGGCCAGCAACAACAATGGCCGCCCGGCACCTCGCCTTAAATTAGCGCCGCTCCAGCCGCAGGTAGGCCCCCCTATGTCCGGCAGTAAGTCGGGGGGGGGGGGGGCGCTAACGATTACCACCGCCATTGCTAACCTCCCGCTGACGAAGGATGAACAAATTAATATATTGGAGTATTACCCAATTACCTGTGGGCATGAGGGAATATTAACACAGAACTTTCCTACAGGAGATAAAACGGATGTGATGAACTCCATGTTGGGATAGGTTGTACATGTTCGATAGAAGGAGTGGGCTTGATGGGCAAAATGTCCTTTTCTCATTGTTATGTTCTTAAAATGTGAAAAAGCAGTGGGTTACACAGTTATAAAAAAAATCATTGGTGCAAGACTCATAAGTCACAAATACTTCATTTGTCCTATTAGTACTGACAATGTTTGTTGCAATTTAAAATTATTTTGAATTTCTGCAAAGGAGAAAAGTTTGCTGGCTTGACACGGGTAGTCACAAGCTCAGCATCATCAAGGATTTTGGTTGATTAGGACTCCACAGGTCATATTACTAAATGAAGAAACAGAACCAAGGACAGCAGAAAGATAGAAGCAGAATTTTTTTAAAAAGAGAGACTTGAAGATAGATCCATGCAGGAGAAGAGTAAGCTAAGTGACAAGAGTAGTGCAGACATTACAAATACCTACTGGTAGAAAGATAGGATTTGAATATGCAAAGGAATAGGAATTGAATTTGCACAGGAATATTCAAACAATAAACTTTATGGGAATTTCTTAATTTACACATTTTGTACCATACTTGTTCTGATCAGTAGTTTGCATGCTTTTTGTGGCCTTCAAGATCAAACTAAAGTGAATTAAGAGATGCAATTGTCAGTTACAGTTTACTGACTTCTCTCTCCATCCATTACTCAAGTGCAGATACACAGGGAACATCAACACATGATAAATTCAATCTAGTAAATCTTCAGAATAAAAAACATCAAGACTGGTGATTAAACAAGAGAAATCAATTTACATTACCAATGTAGCTGAAGGCACAAAGTCATGCAAGCTAACTGCCAATGGGTTGAGTGGCATGTAAAAGAACGATGAGAATTAAATAGAAAGAGAACGAGAGATAATCTATGGAGATGATGGCACTAAGCACAAGCATCTCCCTCATCACTCTACGACTGCTGGTTGGAGCTTTGAAGATCTTGCCTTAGGTTGTAAACCACATTAACATTTTCTGTGCTTTTTATGTTTCGGGGCAGGGAGAACAGCAAAACCTATCCAGAAGTTACTTTCTCATATTGGAAGAACTGATGATTCACCCTGGATATATGTCTCTTACTGGAGAATCTGTAGTACAGCAAAAGGGTTAGAATCCTGAAAGACTAGTGTGCAATTAGACTTACTCCCAACTGAAAACTTGACTTTAAGGCAAGAGCGTAAAAAGAATAGAAAATCCAAGTGTTGAGAGAAAAATTAAATTACTATTATTGCAAAACTCCCGAATGTCATAAACGACACAAATGGGGTTTCAGAATTTGGCCAAAATGTAATTTCTAATGTGAATTTTGAGAGTTAACTTTGTCCGGGAAAAAATAATGTCAGTCTGCAAAATCTAAAACAGGAATATCAACTAAAGAACAAGCATTAAGAAGATACCCAAGTTATCATGAAAAGTCCCAAGAGGAACCTGGGTCAGATTCACGATGCCACGCATCACTGGATAAATGCAGACCTATGAAGTGAAAAATGCTCCAATCCCATCAGCTGCTGCAGTTGTCTGCTGACCCCATTTCTAAATGTATGCACAAAGCTTCACCATCAAGCTCACAAGTCAGCGTTAAATAAGCCTTGGGATTCTGATTAAAATGAACTTGCTGGATGTGCTCAATGTCAATCATCTCTGCATACCAAAAATGATAGTTTTACAATACCCAGGTATTGAGGGTTATAATCCATTACAAGCAAATAATTTCGCTCATCGGCAATTCATCAATTTCAGAATTACTGGTTCATTCCTCCACGAGGTTTGATTTTAATAACAAATTGCCATTTACACAAATCTGGGAGTGTAGCTGGTTTAGTGCACAAGTGCAAAGCGCGACAGGTAATGATCACTTAAATCAGTTTTTAAGTCAATTTCCACCTATAAGCTACCCGATTTTTTCCTGGTGATGAATCAGTAAAAAAAATCCTTTGAATTTGAGAAGAAAAAATCCTTCCAAAAATTCTTCAGTGCTTTGTTATCACAAAATGAGGCCCGGGGAAGCGCACACAACGGTCACATGTATTGCGTGCTGTACATGCCGTGATAATTACAGTTACGATATGCATGCATCTCTGGATCCAATTTTAGTCAGGAAAAGAAACGAAAGCTGTGTAATTTGGATATTTTTGTAAGGAGATTGGATCTTCGTTGGGTACTGCTACATTCATTATACCACAGCAAACATTAGCCTTTCATTCCTACTTAGATACTGAACAAGGACAGGAACCAACATAGCTACCTCACTGATAGACTCCTGAAGACTTGAGGTCACACACTAAAAGCAAGATTGCCACCTGAAACAGAGGAATGACGGAGAAAGAAATAGGGTGAATTAGAGTCAAATCAGGTACAGAAAGAGAAATAAAGAGGGAAAGAATAATTGGATTGAGAAAAAAGAGACAGAACAGAAAAGAAAAAAAAATTATATTTTAAAAAGAATGAGGCTCCACAATTTAAATTGTTGCTTTTCTGGGCCGGAGAGGTTGAGTGGGATTAGAGGAACATAAATCTGAACAAAAAGGTACTTGTGCTATTAAGTAGCAGCCCTAACACCCTGCGGCGAGTTTACTTGGCAATTAAATTTGCAGCATTTGTGCATTATGAAACTCATGTGGAGGTTGAGGGCGAGTTACTGCTTCTGCGAGACTAACTTTGGAGCGGAGAAAATGATCCAGCAACTTGTGGTGATTCGCAATACACGGGGTATCTCTTCTTCACCACGATTTGCTGGACGATTTACACATTAATAACAGCGAGCACCATTAAATTCGTCGTTACATTGGCAGCAAAATCTGGGCCATTATCTCACTAGCATAATGGCAGATAAGTGGCTGGAGCCACAGTAAACATTTTACTTTTAATTTTAAAAAAGCTATCCAGGAATGTAGCGAGAGTCTGATGGTGAGCCCCATATGTGGTGTCCATAAACCGGGTATATAGTTGTGGTTGGCCATTTAGCTTGATTGTGTAGGAACGGAAGTTCCTATCCGAATAACGAAGTCCAACGCAGTGAAACGAAATAATCAAGCTTTAATAAACAAATTACTTTAACTAATAAACTACAAGAGCAGATGTCAGCAGGTCTGTGCAGGTCTCCAGCCTCTCCAAGACTGCCTCTAAATACTGGAAACCGACGTCATGACGTCATCACGCTTTCCGCGCCAACTGGGGGTCACGTGATCGGCGTCATGACGTCATCACGCAGAAATACAAGAACTACATACAGCTTAAAGGTGCAGTCCACAACTGCACTACAGAGTGGTTAAAGGAATTATTACTGATTGTTCAGTGTCTCTTGGTGGCTCCGCCACAGGCGCCCCCCCAGAATTCTCTTTAACAGACAGCGTCAAACGTGCAGGAGGTTTAATGATTGTTCAGTGTCTCTTGGTGGCTCTTCAGGAGTTCCTGGGGATGGTAAATTTTTATCATCGTTTTGTCCCCAAGGCAGCCCAATTAATGCAGCCGCTGTACGAAGCACTTAAAGGGAAGTCGGGTAAAGATGTTATCATTTGGACACCACAGATGGACCAGGCATTCCTGAACACCAAGGCGGCATTGGCAGATGCAACTATGCTTGCACACCCACTCCCGGGTGCAACCATCGCCCTTACTACCGATGCCTCCGATTACGCCATCAGGGCAGTGCAGGAACAATGGGTTGACGGGACTTGGCAGCCATTGGCCTTTTTTAGCTGCCAACTGCGTAAAAATGAGCGAAAATATAGCACTTTTGATAGGGAGTTGCTGGCCTTGTTTTTGGCCATCCGGCATTTTCGTTTTCTCCTAGAAGGGCGTCCGTTTACTGTATTTGTGGACCATAAACCGCTCACTTTTGCAATGGCCAAAACGGCGGAGCCGTGGTCAGCCCAGCAACAGCACCACCTTACATATCCACGAACGAGATCTACTTTGGAAAATATTGAGTTGCCGGCCAAATGGGCCGAAAAATCCTGTATATGCGGTATTGGATACCTATCCGGCATGGTGGCTTCGTTAAGGCGTCTGTAATCCCCACAAGGCCTCCATCCGCCACCTGGTTTAGGTACAATGTGTAATGGGGAAGACCAAGGACTGTCGGAGCGTCGGACAATCCCAAGGCGCTCCATAATCTGAAACTCTGCCTTTGCGGCTATAAGCTTTCTGGGTTCCAATCTTCGTGCCCGAGCGTAAACAGGTGATCCCGTTGTGGTGATATAATGCACCACACCGTGCTTCGCGACTGCTGCCGAGAATGTAGGCCTGGTGAGCCCCGGGAACTCGCCAAGTAGGCGCCTAAACCCTTCCTGCGATGGAACCGCACAGGCAACCGACCAGGAGACAGCAGTACTGCGGTGACAAGGCACCGCATGGAAAGTAGATGCATTAATGAGTCGACAATGTTGGACGTCGACCAGAAAACCATAGGCACAAAAAAAATCAGCCCCCAGGATGGCCTGTGATACTTTAGCCGTTATGAATTCCCATACAAAACGTTGACCTCCAAGAGTTAATTTAACTGTCTGTTTACCGAACGTGCGAATGGCCGCACCATTGGCTGCCTCGAGGGAAGGGCCGTGACCGCCGGATTGTAGATCTAACTTTGAAACTGGCAAAATACTGCACTGAGAACCAGTATCACACAAGAATCGTCGCCCTGTTCTGGAATCAGTAATATAGAGGAGTTTTCCTGCTGAACCGACTGCCATGGTGAACTGGGTGTGTTTGTCAGCCCCTCTCTTCTTCATCGAAGTTTGTGAGTCTGCTGGAGACTTTTTTTCAACCCAACTGCAGGGTGGACGGCAGCGTCGAGCTTTGGCGCCAAAACGGGCGTGGTACATACACCAGCCTGCTGGAGGAGGGCTGGACTTTGCTCGCGTAGGGGAAAGACGCCTCGTTGCTGCGCAACTCTGCTGTATGACCATAAAAGTCTTATCTGCCTCTGCAGCCAGCTCGGCACAGTCCGTAATCGTAGAACTGGCCAAGACTGCCTGAACCGGCTCGGGTAGCTGGCAGAGGAAGAGCTCTCGAAATAAAAAACATTGGGGCTCCGAACCCAAAAGCGTGAGCATTTGGCTCATCAATTCTGATGGTTTTGAGTCCCCAAGACCGGGCATTGCGATAATCTTGAGTGCACGCTCCGACTTAGTTAAACCAAACACCTGTAGCAAACGATCTTTTAAAGCTTCATACTTGCCCTCTGCCGGTGGATTCCCCAGGATGCTGATGACCCGTGAAGCCGTGGCGCTGTCCAGAGCGGAAACCACGTAATAATAACGGGTTGAATCCGCTGTAATGTCCCGGATAGCAAACTGGGCTTCTGCTTGGAAAAACCATGCTTCTGGTTGCTGTTCCCAGAACTGCGGCAATTTAAGGGCAACGGCGTTCGTGTTCATTATGAGTATCTCAAAGAAAGTTGTCCAACGAGCTCGGGGTCACCAATGTAGGAACGGAAGTTCCTATCCGAATAACGAAGTCCAACGCAGTGAAACGAAATAATCAAGCTTTAATAAACAAATTACTTTAACTAATAAACTACAAGAGCAGATGTCAGCAGGTCTGTGCAGGTCTCCAGCCTCTCCAAGACTGCCTCTAAATACTGGAAACCGACGTCATGACGTCATCACGCTTTCCGCGCCAACTGGGGGGTCATGTGATCGGCGTCATGACGTCATCACGCAGAAATACAAGAACTACATACAGCTTAAAGGTGCAGTCCACAACTGCACTACAGAGTGGTTAAAGGAATTATTACTGATTGTTCAGTGTCTCTTGGTGGCTCCGCCACAATTGTTTCTTTTTTAAAGTCCATCACTGATTTCTGTGAGTTTTAGCAATATTCAAAATAAAAACACAAATTAAAACTTGAAAAAAAATTGGCCTTTTAAATTGGCAATAAAAATGGATACCCTTGACCACAGTTCAATAAGATTAGTATGTAAACGAGACTGTTTCTTTTTGTCACCTTGTTCAGCCATTCTATTTACATTCCAGCAAAGTTCCCTTTCAAAGTTACAGTTGTGCGAAAACCAAAGTGGGTAGGTGTAAAGAAAGAAAATTCAATTTAAGTATAATACTGGTTTAAAACCAGCTCTGAAGCAAATGTGATTGAAATCAGGCCAACATAGCCAGTCCACTGGAATCTCTTGACGTTTGGTATGGATTTTCACACCAAGACAAGTGCTGAAAATTCAATTATGTCCAATGCATGGGCTGTTCGGAGATTGAAAAAAATAAACCATGAGGAACATTGGATTCTGTTCAATCAACATGTAAACTGACCTTCATAAGCCTGGTGTAATTTAAGTAAAGATAAGGAGAGGTATGAAGTCAGAGTTCCAGAAAGTCAAAATAAAGGGATGCTGAACTTGCTTGTACAGGAATAATAGATTATGATTTAGGCTTGTGTCTAGGATGTTCATTTGTGATACCTAGTTTTGCTCAAGTCACCCTATATTAACTAACTTAATTAAAAAAGGTCCCACTTAACACTTGACTCATCCCAAATATATCAAGCACTAAGCATGCCTTCTCCAACCATCCCGTATCTCCCTAGATTCCCAGCCCTATTCCAGACAGCGCTTCCCCATATTCCACCCTCAATAAACTTGCGTCCATGAAGCATACCACCTGCTCCTTTATCCTTCCTTTCCAGATTTCTGATCACTCACACTCTCTGACATCATGTCCCTATCTTACAGTACAGTCTCGTCTGTCTTGAAAAGTCATTATTGCTCCACTTCTCAAAAAAATGACTCCTATCTTGGCCATTCCCTCTAGGTATAGTCATGCTTCCCTTTCTGTCAGAAGTCGTAGAACACATCATTGCCTCAACTACCTTCCCGTCTCCCAACAGTTTTTGTTCGAGTGTGTTTGCTTCCACCCTGCCAACAGAACCAAGAATGCACGGATCAAAGTTGCAAATAACATCCTTGGCAACTGAGCGTGGCTCATTCTCAATGCCTTTCATACTGCTACCTAATCCATCCATCTCCAGCATTTCTCCTCGGCAGTCAACCTTCGTGGTTGTGTGCTCTCCCGGCTCCAATTATAACTATCACATTGAAGACCTTCCATTTCCTCCAAAGGTTTCTCCACCACTACCCACATGGTCACCTCCAGTGCATCTCTGGGCTCCATCCTTGATCTCCTTTTTATCGTCTATGTTACCACTTGGCAAAATCATTTGGAACCATAGTGTCATATGCTTATGACACCCAGTTTTACCTCTATACCTCCTCCATCAATCCCAAGGTTGTTGATAAACTCCAACTGTTTTCAAACATTAGGACATGGTTGAAACAAAATCTCCTCCAGCTTAATGTCAACAAAACTGAAGCCAAGTTCTTCAGCTCTCAGCACCCACATAGTTAGTCTTGACTCAACCTCCCAGTCTGCCACTTCAGCCTCAGTCCAGAATATAGAACCTTGGTGTAGTGCTTGACCCCAAGTTGAACTTCCTTCACAACATGCATTCCACCAACAAGACCACTTTCTTTCACCTTCATAACAGCAACTGGCTCTGCCATACCTCTTCCAATCCCTGCTGAAACCCGAATCGGTGCCTTGATCACTTTGAGGATCAATTTCTCCATGCTCTCGAGCTAGCCTATCCACCTTCATCGGCCAGTAATTATAACTTATCCAAAATGCCACAGCCAGTGTCCTCCCCATACAAAGGGAAGCAAGGATAGAAGCAAAAGACAGGAAGGAGAAAAGCAAAAGTGGAAGTCAGAGAAATCAAGGGTGTAAATCAAACATGGCCGCAGTAAACAATAATTTAAAAGGTCTAAGAGTGTTAAAAAAACAAGCCTGAAGGCTTTGTGTCTTAATGCGAGGAGCATTCGTAATAAGGTAGATGAATTAGCTGCACAAATAGATGTAAACGGATATGATATAATTGGGATTATGGCTCCAGGGTGACCAAGGCTGGGAATTCAACATCCAGGGGTATTCAATATTCAGGAAGGACAGGCAAAAAGGAAAAAGCGGTGGGGTAGCATTGCTGGTTAAAGAGATTAACACAATAGTAAGTAAGGATATTAGCTCTGATGATGTGGAATCTGTATGGGTAGAGCTGAGAAATACCATGGGGCAGAAAACATTAGTGGGAGTTGTATACAGACCCCCAAACAGTAATGCTGAGGTTGGGGATGGCATTAAACGGGAAATTAGAGACGCGTGCAATAAGGGCACAGCAGTTATCATGGGTGGCTTTAATCTACATATAGATTGGTCTAACCAAATTAGTAACAATGCTGCGGAAGAGGAATTCCTAAAAGTGTATACGGGATGGTTTCCTGGACCAATATGTTGAGGAACCAACTAGAGATCAGGCCATCTTAGACTGGGTATTATGTACAGTAATGAGAAAGGATTAATTAGCAATCTTGTTGTGCGAGGCCCCTTGGGGAGGAGCGATCATAATATGAGTGCGGCGGGAATCTCGGAGCGGCGGCGGGAGTCTCGGAGCGGCGAGGTACAAAAGAGCGGCGGAGGCTCAGGTAGGCCTCAGTGCGGCGGGAATCTTGGAGCAGCGGCGGGATACAAAAGAGCGGCGGAGGCTCAGGTAGGCCTCAGTGCGGCGGGAATCTCGGAGCAGCGGTGGGATACAAAAGAGCGGCGGAGGCTAAGGTAGGCCTCAGTGCAGCGGGAATCTCGGAGCGGCGGGAGTCTCGGAGCGGCGAGGTACAAAAGAGCGGCGGAGGCTCAGGTAGGCTTACTAATCTCCAGTCTCAGAGAGAGGGAGAGAAGTAAAAAGTAATCGAAGTGTGACATCACCAGAAAGCAGGTAAGTGATTGTTTGGTGAGTATTTCTCTCTTTTTAAACTTTAACTGTGGTTTATAGTTTCTAAAGTCTCTGTGGTGTAGCGGGGACTGTTTGTAAACCAGGGCCCTTAAATATACCATTTAACTGTAGTGTAATTGGTGGGATTGATTTGATTTAATTTAATTTAATTGCAATTAATTAAAGGGTAAGTCATGGCAGGACAGCCCGGTGCCGTGGTATGCTCCTCCTGTGCTATGTGGGAACTCAGACACTTCCTGTGTCCCTGACAACTATGTGTGCAGGAAGTGTGTCCAGCTGCAGCTACTGGCAGACCGCATTGCGGCGCTGGAGCTGCGATTGGATACATACTGGACCATTCACGAGGCTGAGGACGTCGTGGATATCACGTTTGATCAGTTGGTCACACCGCAGGCAGAGATTGGACAGGCAGAAAGGGAACGGGTGACCAACAGACAGAGTACTAGGTACAGGCAGGTAGTGCAGGGGTTCCCTGTGGACATCCCCCTCTCAAACAGATACACCACTCTGAGTACTGTTGGGGGGGATGGCTTATCAGAGGAAGGCAGCAGCAGCCAACTTCCTGGCACCAGGGGTGGCTCTGCTGCACAGGACGGGAGGAAAAAGAGGGGTAGAGCTATAGTAATAGGGGATTCTATTGTAAGGGGAATAGATAGGCGTTTCTGCGGTCGCAAACGAGACTCCAGGATGGCGTGTTGCCTCCCTGGTGCAAGGGTCAAGGATGTCTCAGAGCGGCTGCAGAACATCTTGGAAGGGGAGGGTGAACAGCCAGCTGTCGTGGTGCATATAGGTACCAATGATATAGGTAAAAAACGGGATAGGTCCTAAAAGCTGAATATAGGGAGTTAGGAGGTAAATTA
Source organism: Somniosus microcephalus (assembly GCF_052327205.1). NCBI lineage: Eukaryota > Metazoa > Chordata > Chondrichthyes > Squaliformes > Somniosidae > Somniosus > Somniosus microcephalus. The sequence goes on along the minus strand of NC_140992.1, from coordinate 200,289,705 downwards.
AAAAATAGGACCTCAAAAGGTAGTAATCTCAGGATTGCTACCAGTGCCACGTGCTAATCAGAGTAGAAATAGAAGGCTATTTCAGATGAATACGTGGCTAGAGGAATGGTGTGAGGGGGAGGGATTCAAATTCCTGGGATATTGGAACCGGTTCTGGGGGAGGTGGGACCAGTTCAAACCGGACGGTTTGCACCTGGGCAGGGCCGGGACCGATGTCCTAGGGGGAGTGTTTGCTAGTGCTCTGGGGGAGGGTTTAAACTAAAATGGCAGGGGGTTGGGAACCTGAGCAGGGTGACATAGAAACATAGAAGATAGGAGCAGGAGTAGGCCATTCGGCCCCTCGAGCCTGCTCCGCCATTCGATGATATCATGGCTGATCATCCAAACTCAGTACCCCGTACCTGCCTTCTCCCCATATCCCTTGATACCTTTAGCTCTAAGAAATATATCTAACTCCTTCTTGAATATATTTAAAGACTTGGCCTCAAGCGCCTTCTGTGGTAGAGAATTCCACAGGTTCACCACTCTCTGGGTGAAGAAACTCCTCCTCATCTCTGTCCCAAATGGCCCACCCCCCCCATCCCCAGACTATGACCCCTGGTTCTGGACTCTCCGACCATCGGGAACATTCTATCTACAGAGGAAAGGGAAACAAGGATAAAAGCACAAGATAGGAAGGAGAAAAACAAAAGTGGCAGTCAGAGAAATCAATGGTTTAAATCAAACATGGCCACAGTAAATAATAATTCTAATAGGTCTAAGAGCATTAAAAAAACAAGCCTGAAGGCTTTGTGTCTTAATGCGAGGAGCATTCCTAATAAGGTGGATGAATTAGCTGCGCAAATGGAGGTAAACAAATATGATTTGATTGGAATTACGGAAACATTTCTCCAGGGTGGCCAAGGCTGGGAACTCAACATCAACAGGGGTATTCAATATTCAGGAAAGATAGGCAAAAAGGAAAGGGAGGTGGGGTAGCATTGCTGGTTAAAGAAGGGATTAACACAATTGTAAGGAAGGATATTAGCTCTGATGATGTGGAATCTGTATGGGTAGAACTGAGAAATACCAAGGAGCAGAAAACATTAGTGGGAGTGGTATATAGACCTCCAAACAGTAATGCGGAGGTTGGGGATGGCATTAAAAGGGAAATTAGAGAAGCGTGCAATAAGGGCACAGCAGTCATCATGGGTGACTTTAATCTACATATAGATTGGGCTAACCAAATTAGTAACAATACTGTGGAGGAGGAGTTCCTGGAGTGTTTACGGGATGGTTTCCTGGACCAATATGTCGAGGAACCAACCAGAGATCAGGCCATCTTAGACTGGGTATTATGTAACGAGAAAGGATTAATTAGCAATCTTGTTGTATGAGGCCCCTTGGGTCGGAGCGATCATAATATGATCGAATTCTTCATTAAGATGGAGAATGAAGTAGTTGACTCAGAGACTACGGTCCTGAATTTAAATAAAGGAAACTACGATGGTCTGAAGCGCGAGTTGGGTAGGATTGATTGGGGAATGTCACTCAAAGGGTTGACTGTCGATAGGCAATGGCAAACATTCAAAGACCGCATGGATGAGCTACAGAATTTGTTCATCCCAGTTTGGCATAAAAATAAAACAAAAAAGGTGACTCAACCGTGCCTAACAAGGGAAATTAGGGATAGCATAAGATCCAAGGAGAAGACATATAAATTGGCCAGAAAAAGCAGTAAACCTGAGGATTGGGAGCAGTTTAGGATTCAAAGGAGGACAAAGGGATTAATTAAGAAAGGGAAAATAGAATATGAGAGTAAGCTTGCAAGGAACATAAAAACTGACTGTAAAAGCTTTTATAGATATGTGAAGAGAAAAAGATTGGTGAAGTCAAGCGTAGGTCCCTTGCAGTCAGAATCAGGGGAATTTATAATGGGGAACAAAGAAATGGCAGAGTTAAATACATATTCTGGTTCTGTCTTCACAAAGGAGGACACAAATAACCTCCCAGAGATGTCGGGGAACATAGGGTCTGATGAAAGGGAGGAACTGAAAGAAATCAGTATTTGTAGGGAAATGGTGTTAGGGAAATTGACGGGATTGAAGGCTGATAAATCCCCAGGGCCTGATAATCTACATCCTAGAGTACTTAAGGAAGTGGCCCTAGAAATAGTAGACGCATTGCTGGTCATCTTCCAAAATTCTATAGACTCTGGACCAGTTCCCTTAGATTGGAGGGTAGCTGATGTAACCCCACTATTCAAAAAAGGTGGTAGAGAGAAAATGGGGAATTACAGACCGGTAAGCCTGACATCGGTAGTGGGGAAAATGCTAGAGTCCATTATAAAAGATGTAATAGCAGAGCACTTGGAAAACAGTGACAGGATCGGACAAAGTCAACATGGATTTACAAAAGGTAAATCATGCTTGACTAATCTACTGGATTTTTTTGTGGATGTAACTGGTAGAATAGATAAGGGAGAACCAGTGGATGTGGTATATTTGGACTTTCAGAAGGCTTTCGAGAAGGTCCCGCATAAGAGACTAGCGTGCAAAGTTAAAGCGCGAGATTGGGGGTAAGGTACTGACTTGGATAGAAAACTGGTCGGCGGATAGAAAACTGGTCGGCAGACAGGAAGCAAAGAGTTGGAAAAAACTGGTCTTTCTCCGAGTGGAAGGCACCGCAGAGATTGGTGCTCGGACCCCAGTTATTCACAATATATTTTAATGATCTAGACGAGGGAGCTAGATGTAATATCTCCAAGTTTGCAGACGTCACAAAGCTGGGTGGGCATGTGTGCTGTGAGGAGGATGCAAAGAAACTCCAGTACGATTTGGACAGGTTGGGCGATTGGGCAGATGCATGGCAGATGCAGTATAATGCAGTGGATAAATGCGAGGTTATCCACTTTGGTGGCAAAAACAGGAAGGTAGATTATTATCTGAACGGCAATAGATTGGGAAAAGGGGAAGTGGAACGAGACCTGGGTGCCCTTGTGCACCGGTCGCTGAAGGTAAGCATGCAGGTGCAGCAGGCGGTTAAGAAGGTAAATGGTATGCTGGCCTTCATAGTGAGAGGATTCGAGTACAGGAGCAAGGATGTCTTGCTGCAGTTGTACAGGGCCTTGGTGAGATCACACCTTGAGTATTGTGTGCAGCTTTGGTCGCCTTATCTGGAGGAAGTATGTTCTTGCCATGGAGGGAGTGCAGCGAAGATTCACCAGACTGATACCTGGGATGGCAGGAATGACGTATGGAGAGAGATTGGGTCGATTAGGCTTATATTCGCTAGAGTTTAGAAGAATGAGAGGGGATCTCATTGAAACTTATAAAATTCTAACAGGACTAGACAGACTAGATGCAGGAAGGCTGTTCCCAATGGCAGGGGAGTCCAGAACCAGGCGTCACAGTCTAAGGAGTAAGCCATTTAGGACGGAGATGAGGAGGAATTTCTTCACCCAGAGAGTGGTGAACCTGTGGAATTCTCTACCACAGAAGACAGTTGAGGCCTATTCATTAAATATATTCAAGAAGGAGTTAGATATATTTCTTAAGGCTAAGGGGATCAAGGGATATGGGGAGAATGCAGGGACAGGGTGCTGAATTGGGATGATCAGCCATGATCGCATTGAATGGCGGAGCAGGCTCGAGGGGCCGAGTGGCCTACTCCTGCTCATATCCTCTACGTTTCTATATTTCTAAAGTCCCACACTCTATTCCTATTCTTGCAAAATTCCATAGCTCCCCCATATCCATCCAAATTGATTTTAAGCTCTTTGTTCCCACTTTTAAATTCATAGCTATTTCATTACACTACTTTTATATAGTCAAAGAGAAATAGTCATAATTTAACAATCACAAACAGAATATTTTGATTTTGGAATTTGGAATCATGCCCATTTTAACTGCATAATTCAGTTCGGAATTAGAATATTTAGTTATTCAAGGATTACAGTAAACGCTTCGTAAAGTTAGCCTTTTTCAGTTTATATAGCAAAGACAACAGATAGCAGACATGTTTTCCCTGATTAAGTCTGCATCTTGGATGGCATCATTATGAAAGTAGGCAACTTTTTGATTGGTTAGCAGTTTAACTGCTAGATCAAAGGAGTTTTGTCTTTCTGGGAAGTCTGCTGGCTCCAGCCTTTTGGTGCATGTCTTTGGCAAGTTGCCTCTACTATCCTGGCTTGTCGTGAGTCTGCTTATTCTAGTTTCAAGATGACACCTTGCACATACAGTATTATTTATACTGCTATACTGGACTTCAAATTCTCCCAGCATTGTTGGACTACTCCCTGAACTTTGGTTGAGAAAAATGCAACTTTTCTACTTGACTTCTTTCTCCTTCCAACTTCCTTGACTTCCGTTGTTCAAATTTAAATATCAAACAAATGCTTTGACTACTGAGTGCTATTAGTGAATCTGGGTAATCTTCAGTGCTCACCTACCAAAAGCAGGCAATAGGCTGCCATGTGAACTCTCAAGAGAGCTAGGTGACAGGTCCTGAAGAACAAGTTAGAATAGCTAAAAAGTCACACCTTGGTAGATCATGGCTAGGATCCAGACATGAATGTATGAAGCTTCTCCACTTATACACTTCAATGTGAATACCTTGAGTCCCCCCCTAATGGCTCACTTAGTATATCTAATGAGTAGTTGAGCCTACAGAGCAGGAAGGTCCATGTGGATCTACAGTCTATGCTGAGTGACCCAATCTCAGCCACACAGTAGTGGGCAGTGCCATGACTGACTTCAGTGTCCCCATCCCTGGTTACTATCCAGCAATCTTTATTGTACATACGAACATACGAATTAGGAGCAGGAGTAGGCCACTCAGCCCTTCGAGCCTGTTCCGCCGTTCAATAAGATCATGGCTGATCCGATTATGCCACATTCCCGCCTACCCCAGATAACTTTTCACTCCCTTGCTTACCAAGAATCTATCTACCTCTGCCTTAAAAATATTCAAAGACTCTGCTTCCACCGCCCTCTGAGGAAGAGAGTTCCAAAGACTCACGACCCTCTGAGAAAAAATTTCTCTTCATCTCTGTCTTAAATGGGCAACCCCTTATTTTTAAACAGTGACCCCTAGTTCTAGATTCTCCCACAAGAGGAAACATCCTCTCCACATCCACCCTGTCCAGACCCCTCAGGATCTTATATGTTTCAATCAAGTTACCTCTTACTCTTCTAAACTCCAGTGGATACAAGCCTAGCCTCTCCAACCTTTCCTCATAAGACAACCCGCCCATTCCAGGTATTAGTCTAGTAAACCTTCTCTGAACTGCTTCCAATGCATTTACATCCTTCCTTAAATAAGGAGACCAATACTGTACACAGTACTCCAGATGTGGTCTCACCAATGCCCTATATAACTGAAGCATTACCTCCCTACTTTTGTATTCAATTCCCCTTGCAATAAACGATGCCATTCTATTAGCTTTCCTAATTACTTGCTGTATCTGCATAGTAACCTTTTGCGATTCATGCACTAGGACACCCAGATCCCTCTGCATCTCAGAGCTCTGCAATCTCTCTCCATTTAGATAATATGCTTCTTTTTTATTCTTCCTGCCAAAATGGACAACTTCACATTTTCCCAAATTATACTCCATTTGCCAGATCTTTGCCCACTCACTTAAGCTATCTATATCCCTTTGTAGCCTCTTTATGTCGTCTTCACAATTTACTTTCCTACCTATCTTTGTGTCATCAGCAAATTTAGCAACCATACCTTCGGTCCCTTCGTCCAAGTCATTTATATAAATTGTAAAAAGTTGAGGCCCCAGCACTGATCCCTGTGGCAGACCACTCGTTACATCTTGCCAATCAGAAAATGACCCATTTATGCCTACTCTCCGTTTCCTGTTAGCTAGCCAATCTTCTATCCATGCCAATATGTTACCCCCTACACCATGAGCTTTTATTTTCTGCAAAAGCCTTTGATGTGGCACCTTATCAAATGCCTTCTGGAAATCTAAGTACAGTATATCCATCGGTTCCCCTTTATCCACAGCACATGTTACTTCCTCAAAGACTCCAATAAATTGGTTAAACATGATTTCCCTTGCACAAAACCATGTTGGCTCTGCCTGATTACTTTGAACTTTTCTAAGTGCCCTGCTATAACATCTTTAATAATAGCTTCTAACAGCTTCCCTATGATAGATGTTAAGTTAACTGGCCTGTAGTTTCCTGCTTTCTGTCTCCCTCCCTTTTTGAATATAAAGGAGTTACATTCGCTATTTTCCAATCGAATGGAACTTTCCCCGAATCTAGGGAATTTTGGAAAATTAAAACCAACGCATCAACTATCTCACTAGCCACTTCTTTTAATACCCTGGGATGAAGTCCATCAGGACCCAGGGACTTGTCAGCCTGCAGCTCCAACAATTTGCTCAGTACCACTTCCCTGGTGATTATAATTTTCTTGAGTTCCTCCCTCCCTTCCATTTCCTGATTTACAGCTATTTCTGGGATGTTACTTGTATCCTCTATAGTAAAGACCGATGCAAAATACCTGCTCAATTCAACTGCCATCTCCTTATTTTCCATTATTAATTCCCCAGACTCACTTTTGATAGGACCAACGCTCACTTTGTTAACTCTTCTTTTTTAAATATCTATAGAAACTCTTACTATCTGTTTTTATATTTCTAGCTAGCTTTCTCTCGTACTCTAATTTTTCTCGCCTTATTAATCTTTTAGTCATTCTTTGCTGTTTTTTATATTCTATCCAATCTTCTGACCTGCCACCCATCTTTGCGCAAGTATATGCTTTTTCTTTAAGTTTAATACTATCTTTAACTTTTTTAGTTAACCACGGATGGTGGGTCCTACCTTTGGAATATTTCTTTCTTGTTGGAATGTATATATTCTGCATATTTTGAAATATCCCCTTAAATGTCTGCCACTGCAACTCTGTTGACCTATCCCTTAACCTAATTTGCCAGTTCACTTTAGCTAACTCTGCTTTCATGCCCTCATAATTGCCCTTATTTAAGTTTAAAATACTAGTCTTGGACCCACTCTTCTCTCAAACTGAATGTAAAATTCAATCATATTATGACCGCTGCTTCACTATGAGGTCATTAATTAATCCTATCTCGTTGCACAATACCAGGTCTAGTATAGCCTGCTCTCTGGTTGGCTCTAGAACATGCTGTTGTAAGAAACTATCCCGAAAACATTCCATGAACTCTTCATCTATGCTACCTTTACCCATCTGATTTTTCCAGTCTATATGCAGATTAAAATCCCCCATGATTATTGCCGTACCCTTCTGACAAGCTCCCATTATTTCTTCCTTTATACTCCATCCTACCATGTGGTTACTGTTAGGGGGCCTGTACACCACTCCCACAAGTGACTTCTTGCCTTTATTATTTCTCATCTCTACCCAAACTGCTTCTACATCGTGGTTTCCTGAACTTAGGTCATCCCTCTCTATTGTGCTAATACCATCATTAATTAACAGAGCCATCCCTCCACCTTTGTCAGTGCACATGTATGAGTTGTCAGGTGTGGACAGATTGGAGCAGCTGTGATGTCTCATGTGGTTAAATAGCCTGCTACCATGCACCATCGAGTCTCATAGATGAATAATGGCAGTGTGCACATGTTGTTGGAAGCAGCCCACTGAAACCACACTACAGCGAGGAGTCTGCACAATCGGGAGAGGGGGAAAAATTGAGAATTTTTTTTATAAAGTGCAATCATTTGAAGATCTCACCAGAGTTTTTAATCATTAAAGAAAATAAACATTGCCTGGTTAGATTGTCCTTTTGAAGAGCCAAGCCATAAAGTGCAGACTCTAAAGAGCACTGGGGACATAGGTGGCTATCTTCCTGCATCCAGAGATCCTGTATAGCATCTTGAAGAGTCAATCAATGCCCAGAGAAAAAATGCATAACCCCCAAGTTTTTTTTCTCTCCCAGTAAGCAGTTACTAAGATGATTACTCTCTCCTCTGCTCAGATCTTGTAAATGTTGCTGGTTATGAGAGGAGACTTAAGGAAAGCATAAACAAACTTATAGTTCCAAAAAATGAAAACATCTAAATGCACGGACACTGCAAAAAAAACCTTGGCAACCTCTTATTCTCGAAACATTCCCACAAGATCTATTTCTGGGTATTATTTGTTAGAAAGCCGAGTTGTCTCACGATTGAGATCATGTATTCCTGTAGCTTTATTTTGTCCATGTTACACAAGGTCTTGAGCAGAAAGGTCTGCAGGTTTTCCCCAAAATTGATGCCATACTCCCACGGATTGAGACATAGATCAGTAATTAACTCAGCGCTGTTCATTTATACACAGTGCTCATGTGGTCTGCCCAGGCTCTCATTATTGCAGACCAAAACCTCTTTATATACCAACAGGCTTGCACCTGAATCTATGCTTATATAACTTTTATACATGAGCCCTCATTTTCCCTAACCTACCTAGTTCAAACAGTCTGTCCACACCAACAGTCTAGTCCCATCATCACATTAAACACTTCAACTAAATCTCCCCAAAGCTTATGCTTTTCTAGATTAAAAAGACCCAGTTCTCTCAGCCCATCATGATAACTAAGGGCTTTTAAACTAGGGATCATTCTACTGGCCCTCCTTTGAACTTTTGCCAGGGGCTCTGTATCAACCACCAAACAAAACTGAACAGATAGGAGAAAAAAGGTTAAAAATGACTACGCTTCACAGAAAATTCTGTAAAAAGGATAAGCCGTAATGATCCTGAGGGACTGAGCTGTATAACAGTGGAGTTGTGATTCCACCCATTCCTGGGTGAAGGGAGGCTGGGCATAGGAAGCAAAACCTAGAAGGTTCTGTGAAAAGGGAGAGAGAACACTGTGCAGTTGCTAAACTGTATTCTTATTACCAGTCATTATTAAATAGAAACATAACTAAGTTTAGAATTTTATCTGGAAGATGTTGAAGTGTTAATCCAGTGCTTGCGCAGGTCTTCCATATACAGAACCAACAGTGGCACCTGTTGTTGATGGGAGATAAAGAACTTGTGTGTTGTTCAGAATATATCCTTTATATACACATGATGATAGGGGTGGGGAAGAACACTTTACTAAAAGGTGATTATTGCATAATGCCAAACTCAAGCGATAGTGCGTCAACGCACTTCTTTCCTGTGAAAAATCAAAGCTTACATATCATCATACTGATAGACTGCCATTACAGTCTCTCTGCCAGCTACTGCAGCTGTTATCCTGTGTCACTCTTCCATTGGTGTCTTCCCAGATACAGTCCCACCAGCTTACTGGTGCATGAGACTTAGGCCGGAATTTTGCCGGTGCTCGGAGTGGGACTGCCGTCACAATCGCAAAGATTGACAGTGGGTAGGAAACCCGCTGTCAACCCGCCTCTAATCAATCTTCCCAAGTGTCGGGCCCCCGATTTGTGCATGGACTCTAGCGGCGGGAAGGGGATTATAGCCACTTACCTGCCTGTTAACGGGTACTTGATACTTGTTAACAGGCTCTTTTTCAATTTTGCCGCTTCTGCCTCGGGTTCCCCGACGTCTGGACACCACGCCAGCTAAGTGTGGCGTATTGCGAGTCTGCTGTAATGTTTCTGCATTGATGCCAGCTGCAGAAGTGGTGTGAAGGATCCAATGGTGCACTAGTGAGTTTCAGAGGTAAGAAAATGTTGGGAAAATCATTTTTAATGCATTTACACTTTTCTGTAGGTAACAAGTTTTGAATTAGCAGTCTAGTCCCACCTCATTGGGAGAACCTCTCCCACCAGGAACAGATTGCTTCTGTAACCTCACCTGCCATCTGTTCTAGCCTATGGAGGGAGTCATTGGAGAGCCTGGGTGCAAGAGCTCACCTTTGTATAGTGATTGCAGCACCTCAATGCTGTCAAACACTGAGAAATGAGCTGTCAAAGAAAAATTGTGCGTGGTCCCTTTAAGAAAACTGGCAGATGACGCGTCATCAAATGACGTCAAATGACCGGCTTCCTCTTAATCGGCTGGCAAGCTCGCAGGGCGGGCTTAACAAGGCCAATCGACGTAAAATCATGTCCTTGGGCCGGATGCAGTTGGGGGCAGGGCTGGAACCCGGAAACCAGCTGACCCGCTCCCAAGCCGCATCCATTTGCAAAATCGCGGCCATGGTCTCAACAGATGGGAACTACGGCATACCAGTCTTCAGTCATACAGCATAGATGTCCTGCCCATCATTACACTGGAAATCATAGAATGCCATTACTGCACCCAAGCAGGTCTTTCCCTTTACGTTAGTGGTAATCAATTTGTTCTGCCACCTAAAACGCCAAATCGTATTTGCACAGCACATTTCAAAAGCATCCAGTCACTGCTTCTATGCTTTCATTAAATTCCAAGCTCTCAGCAGAGTCTGTATGTGAGGGTTCAATATTGAGGAAACATTTCATTTTCCACTTATTGATGAATTAATATCACTGTTGAAAACCATCAGCTCGTCTTAATGATCATATTTTGTCATTAAAACATAAATTCTCGTTCTGAATTACCTGCTGCTGCACTGCAGAAATCAAGAACAGGCATTAATAAGCTTCCATTAAGTCAATAAAAAGTGTCTGTCTAGGATTCTCAAATTAATTAAGTTTGCTGTAATGACCGACTGACAACAAGTTAGTTCAGGTCCTGCAGCAGTGGCTTGATCTTCCATGTGCCTGCTATTTCACTTGTATGATGAGTTCGGTCAAATCTCAGCAGGTGGTTTTGGACAGTGGAAATATTCTACCTCAGTAGAAGCAAAAGTTGTTGTTTCTAGATACTGGAGAGGTTATGATACTCAGAATTGCTGGCACAGAATCAAGTCTCCGATTTTGCTAATACTCAGGTGAGCCTGTCACAGGCATGTGTTTCATCAGTTTTTAGAGGAGATGTTCATAGGAGCAATTGTTTGTAACATAAAACTATCATAATGACCGAAGTAAAATAGATTTCATCAGCATGCAAAAGTCAGCATCTTCAATAATCAAACTCCAACGAACAGTGAAAAACTTGCATGCATCAAGGCTTTGCTATATCAATATTTTTGCACCTGGCCCAGTCCCATCTGCTTTGATACTTGCACTACATGTACCTGCATGATGTTTAAAACTGACAACGTGTGCACTATAAATTGTGTTAATTCCACATTAGTTAACTGCACTGGTCTGCTGCTCTGCTCCCTCTTCTAAGAGGAGTTTCTGAAGATCAGTGTCTGTGATGCGATTCTCGACAGCAATCGTCCAGGCTATACCTTCCCCACATTGGTTGAAAGCTGAGTTGCCACCACTCAAAACATGGAGAAGATTGATAAAGCAAGATTCAGCATGCCAATGCTCTGTGAGAGACCAGGAGTTAGATTAATCGGCACTATTTCTATCTATGCTGATAAGTTTGTCCGCTTCACTTTGGAAGGGCCTGGTGGCAGAGGAAACATCAATTCTCAGTGTTTTCTCATTGATGGGTTGTTCCCCAATAGAATGACAAAATCAGCAGCATAGATAGGAATAACGCTGACTGTTCCAACTACCTGTCTCTTGCATTGACAGTTCTGTACATTGACCTTAAACTAGACAGTGGCAAACTGGAATTAGAGAGTAATGTGGGAACTTGCCACAGAATTCACAGCAAACGTCAGACCAGTTTTATACACAGAGTACAGATATATGGAGCGGCCTGGAACAATGGGAGATAAGCGAGAGTCAAAGAGAAGCAGGATCAGACCCGCAGCAAGTGGGTGGGGCCACAGCACCACCTTGCTATTATCTTTTGCTTTGATATGTTGAAGTAAAATTCAATGCAATTTTATTTTAGAGACAAAGAACATGCCCAAACTTAGATATATCAACATTCAAAATATCAAAAATCACAACACTGCAAAAGATAGTCCATGTATTGCAGTATTATTCCATAACTATTTAAAAAGACCAGCTGTATTTTCAACTTTTTAGGTGATTATAATAACTACCTCTTAAGTTACTTTCTCCCTTTCCCTCTCGATAAAGTCTTCCCTGCTCTGCACACTATCCTTGCCAAGTCATCAGGTGGGTAACCTGCTCTCTGTAGCTCTACCTATGCTGCTCTAAACCCACCACTATGAGTGCCCTGGGGAAACCTCTTGAAACCCACCACCAGGAGGTGTACAGGAATGGCCTGGAAACCCACCACCAGGAGGTGTACAGGAATGGCGTGGGGAAACCTCGTGAAACCCACCACCAGGAGAGGTACAGGAATGGCGTGGGGAAACCTCGTGAAACCCACCACCAGGAGGGGTACAGGAATGGCGTGGGGAAACCTCGTGAAACCCACCACCAGGAGGTGTACAGGAATGGCGTGGGGAAACCTCGTGAAACCCACCACCAGGAGAGGTACAGGAATGGCGTGGGGAAACCTCGTGAAACCCACCACCAGGAGAGGTACAGGAATGGCGTGGGGAAACCTCGTGAAACCCACTACTAGGAGGGGTACAGGAATGGCGTGGGGAAACCTCATGAAACCCACTACTAGGAGGGGTACAGGAATGGCCTGGAAACCCACCACCAGGAGGGGTACAGGAATGGCGTGGGGAAACCTCGTGAAACCCACCACCAGGAGAGGTACAGGAATGGCGTGGGGAAACCTCGTGAAACCCACCACCAGGAGAGGTACAGGAATGGCGTGGGGAAACCTCGTGAAACCCACTACTAGGAGGGGTACAGGAATGGCGTGGGGAAACCTCATGAAACCCACTACTAGGAGGGGTACAGGAATGGCGTGGGGAAACCTCGTGAAACCCACTACTAGGAGGGGTACAGGAATGGCCTGGAAACCCACCACCAGGAGGGGTACAGGAATGGCGTGGGGAAACCGCGTGAAACCCACCACCAGGAGAGGTACAGGAATGGCGTGGGGAAACCTCGTGAAACCCACTACTAGGAGGGGTACAGGAATGGCGTGGGGAAACCTCGTGAAACCCACTACTAGGAGGGGTACAGGAATGGCCTGGAAACCCACCACCAGGAGGGGTACAGGAATGGCGTGGGGAAACCTCGTGAAACCCACCACCAGGAGAGATACAGGAGTGGAAGCTTTTCTCAGATTTTCCCTTCCTCCCAGGAGCAAAAAACCCAACGTTTGCTCAGCAGTTCCCTACGTCAACATGACAAGGATCAGAAACTCAGCAAGTGAAGGATCACTGATGTGAGCTCATGTTCAATCACTCCTCAACATGTCATCCTAGCGCTCATGGCCTACAGAAAGACATCTCAAAGCACTTCACAGGATAATGTACCGTACTTTCACTGTCAACACTCTTAAAAGAAACAGCAACACACATACTGCAAGCATAGAAGTAACTGGTACAGTACCGTTGTAGGAGAGTCGTGGTTTGCTGAGACACATTATAAAGTGCATCTCCATCTCATCGGAAGTTACAGATTTTGAACAAATTGGGCACTTGAAACCTGAAAGGAAAAAAAATAGATGTGTCAATGTTTAAACCAATGACAAATAAAAATGCCAGCTGTATTTTTCCTCCAACAACATCTTACTGCTTCTGCTCCAGGAAGTGTTCTCTTAGATTTGGACAGAGAGTTAAAATTTTGGTATGCCATCTTAAGCAAATGGGACAAGTAGTCTTCACTAATAATCCAGTACAGTTTTATTTTCCCTATCTTCCTTTCAATAGTCTATTCATTAAAAAAGATTACTCAGACATTCAATACATTTAACTTAAAGCAATTTTCTTTTACCACTCATTTCAAAGAGATGCTGCAGTAAGGTGTTGGTTTAAATGTCATGACAATTAGAATAACTGAGGATGCGGAGCTTAAATTAACCAGGGTAGTGAACAGTTTACTAATCTGTTTTAAGTGTCCTCTCGGGGAGTGGGGCGAAAGGGGGAGTGCAGTTGATCAAAGATACTTGACTCAGGAAATGTAATGTGTCTTTGTTTGATGGTTTGTTAGATTTATGCCAACTCTTTAAAAACAGTACAAGTCTGTCCTTATTCCTAATCCTAAATGGCCAGCCTAACAGCACCCTTATAATTTAGATTTCTAATTAAATCTCTTCAGAATGTTTGAATTCACTCCAACTGCAGATAATTTAGGATGGCAAAGTAAACTCTCAATCCCAGGAAACCCGTTCCTCATTTTACAGTCAAGACATTCACAATCTGCATAATACCTAATGCTTCAAACAACCAGCAGACTCAGTTCTTTGACAGAGAAATAAAATGTTTTCTGTTGAATTAATCACCATCTTGTTGGCCCTTAAACAAATAGCCAGTTCATCAAAATTAATGCGATTCTCAAAAATGGGAAGATGATCAACATGTTGCAGCATTTGGCAAATCAATTTTGGGCTATTAATCATTAATGTAAAAAATATAAATTAGGCTATTTAGGGCAAATCTACATGTACAACAAGGCAATTAGAAATACTTTAATTTAAAATAATGAGACTTCTCAACAGGATTAACATTTCAGATTTATGTTAAAAATGATTTACATATGAAAATTATGATTAAACAGTAGATTTTCCATATACGGTAATTAAAACCACACCTCATTTTTAGCAATATTTTAAATTGAATAAATGTAAGACATTAATTAGCTGTTTTAATAAATATAATTTACATTTTCAAATAATCCTTGATGCTTTTGAAAGAGTGGTGCAGAGTACTTAAGATTACCAAAAGCTCTAAACTAAAGGAATATTCCTTACATACAGACTACTCCTGATAATTTGAAGTTAATTTTCACACTAAAAAGATTTCAATTCTCCAGTAATTTGAATTAAACAAAGTAGGAATTTAATGCTAAAAACATACAAATAAGATTATTTAAATTGAGTATCAATTAAGAGCAGTAGACCATATGCTCGCACATCGTAATCCTGGACCTGGAGAGCCGTTTTTGATGTTTATCACTGTCCTACTGCACCTACAATTTATCTGCCTTCAAAAGAAAAACTTCCAAGTCAGTGGCAGTTAACAGTCAATCAACAGTAAGTGGGTCCCTGACTAGGTGTGGCTGGAGGTTGACTGACCAGTTGTAACTAGTGTGTTTCTGAAGAGTATATATTTGAGAGATAGCTGCAAAAGCACAGAACTGGGTGAATCTGATAAATGGAGGCTTGTTAAACAGAGTGACGACAGGAATTTGGAGAGAGTGGGAATTCAGTGCAGAGAGGGAAGGAGGTGCCATGTAATTTAAGCCAAGAGGCAACACTAAATATCAGTAATTAATTAGATCTAAAGGAATAACATTAAAATTAACTAAGTAAAGGATACTAGCATTAAAAGGAATCCAAATTGCATTAAATATATACATAAATATGTTTTTAGTTTAGTATCCCCTTATTCCTATATTATTTATGTATGCCAGATTTTTAAAGATCAGAGATAGATAGACAAACAATATAAATTTATATTTGGGGCAACAGCTGAGACCCATTGCCTGCAATTCCTGTACCATGTGGGAACTCCAGGATAGTTCATGTGCCCTGGATAATCACATGCAGGAAGTGCCTCCAGTTGCTCCAACTCAAGCTTGGGATTTTGAGGTTTTGAGCTAGAGGAGCGGCTGGTGTCAATGCAGGACATACGGGAGGCTGGGAACTTCCTGGAGCGCATGTTCCAAGAGGTGCTCACCCTACAGCTACAGAGAATTCAGTAAGAGGGTGGCCATCCAACAAGGTAGGAAGAGGCATGCAGTGTGGCAATCAAGCTGGTTTTCAGTGCTGAATACCAGTGAGGGGAACGACACCTCGGGGGAGTGAAGTCTACAGCACATCCACAGAACAGTGGGGCAAATGATTGCTCAGGGGGGCACAACAGTGTAGAAATGCAGTGGTCATAGGGGATTCAATAGTCAGGGAGATAGACAGGCATTTCTGCAACCGCCGCCGTGAATCCCGCATGGTGTGTTGCCTCCCTGGTGCCAGGGTAAAGGATGTCACAGAGGGTGCAGAACATTTTGCGGTGAGGGGAGGGATCTCTGGATTACTCCCAGTGCCATAGTAAGTATAAGAGCAGTAAAATAAGAATGGTTTAAGTGTGGCTAGAGAAATGGTGCAGGAGGGAGGGGTTCAGATTCCTGGGGCATCAGGACGGGTTGCACCTCAACAGGGCTGAGACCAATGTCCTTGCAGGGAAGTTAACTGGTGCTGTGGGGGAAGGGCACCAGGATGAAGAATTAAAGAGGAGAAACAAGGTGCACGGTAAACTGGGAGAGACAAGTAGCATGAGAATGAAGAGTAGTTTAGAAATAGGAGCGATCAGATGGGAGGGGAAGGGGTGGAAATGAAAGTCAGTCTAAGATGGGTTTAGAGTGCATGTGCGTAAATGTATGGAGCGTGACAAATAGGATTGATGAGCTACAGGCACAAGTCGCCACATGGGATTACGATATTGTGGCAATAACGGAGAACTGGCTCAAAGAAGGGGAGGAGTGGGCATTTAATATTCCTGGCTACAATGTATTCAGGAAAGATAGGGAAGGATATTAAAAACAAAAGAGGGGTGGCAGTATTGATCCAAGATACAGTTACAGCACTAGAAAGGGATGATGTAGTTCAGGGTTCAAAGACACAATCTATTTGGTTAGAATTAAGGAATAGAGGAGCTAGTAAGCTGCTGGGTATATACTATAGTGGGTAACCAAATAGTGGGACGGGGATAGAGGAGCAGATTTGCAGGCAAATTGCAGAAAGAGGCAAGAACTACAGAGTAGTGATAATGGGGGACTTCAAATTATCCTAATATAGACTAGGAAAACAACAGCATATAGGGCAAAGAGGGGGAGGAATTCCTGAAATGTGTGCAAGAGAACTTTCTTGATCAGTATGTTTCCAGCCCAACTAGTTCTGGGGAATGAAGTGGGCAAGTGGAACATGTTTCAGTGGGAGAGCATATGGAACACATTGGCCACAATATTAGGTTTAGAGTAGTTATGGAAAAGGACAAGGAAAAATTCAACTGGGGAAGGGCTAATTTCAGTGAGTTGAAAAGGGATCTGGCCCAGGTGGATTGGAATCAAAGATTACTAAGTAAAACAGTAAATAAGCTGCCTTCAAAAAGGAGATAGTTTGGGTACAGACTAGGCACATTCCAACAAGTGGGAAAGGAAGGGCATCCAAAGCTAAAGCTCCCTGGTGGACTAAAGATATAGACATTAAAATGAAACCTAAAAAAGGAGGCTTATGATAAATACTGGGATCATAATTCAGTAGAGAACCAAACTGAATACAAAGTACAGGGCAGAGCTGAAAAAGGGAATAAGAGGGACAAAGCGAGTGTATGAGAATAGATTATCAGGTAGCATAAAAAGAAACCCAAAAGTCTTTCATAAACATTATAAATAGTAAAAGGGTAGTCAAAGGAAGGATAGGGACCAAAAAAGGAGATCTTCTTGTGGAGGCAGAGGGCATGGCTGAAGTACTAATGAGTACTTTGCATCTGTCTTCACTAAATAAGAGGATGCTGCCAATGTCAAAGTAAAGGAGGAAATATTAGATAAATTGTATAGGATAAAAATAGATAAAGGAGGTAGTTAAAAGGTTAGCAGTCCTCAAAGTAGATTGAGTAGACTAGGCCTATATTCTCTTGAGTTTAGAAGAATGAGAGGTGATCTCATTGAAACATACAAAATTCTTCCAGGGCTTGACAGGGTAGATGCAGGGAAGATATTTCCCCTGGCTGGGGAGTCTAGAACCGGGGTCACAGTCTCAAAATAAAGGGTCGGCCATTTAGGACTGAGATGAGGAGAAATTTCTTCACTCAGAGGGTGGTGATTCTTTGGCATTCTCTACCCCAGAGGGCTGTGGAGGCTCAGTTGTTGAGTATATTCAAGACAGAGATCGATATATTTTTGAATATTAAGGGAATCAAGGGATATGGGGGATAGTGCAGGAAAGTGGAGATGTGGTAAAAGATCAGCCATGATATTATTGAATGGCAGAGCAAGCTCGAGGGGCCAAATGGCCTACTCCTGCTCCTATTTCTTATATTCTGAAGTAGAAGTGTTACCCGGTCTAGATGGGATGCATCCTAGATTGCCAAGGGAAATAAGGGTGGAAATTGCAGAGGCTCTGGTCACAATCCTTAGATACAAGAGTGTTGCCATAGGACTGGAGGATTGCAAAATGTTACACCCCCATTCAAAAAAAGGGGAGAGGGATAAACCCGGCAACTACAGGCCAGTAAGCCGAACGTTGGCGGTGGGGAAACTTTTAGGGACATTAATTCAGGACAAAATTAATTGGCACTCAAAAATATGGGTTACTAAATGAAAGCCAGCACAGATTTGTTAAAAGCAAATAGTGTTTGACTAACTTGATTGAGTTCATTGATGAAGTAACAGAGAGGGTTAATCAGAGTAGTGCAGTTGATGTTGTGTATATGGACTTTTACAAGGAGTTTGATAAAGTACCACATAATAGACTTGTTCGCAGAATTGAAGCCCATGGGATTTATGGGGCAGTGGCTACGTGGATATGAAATTGGCTAAAGGACAGAAAGCAGACAGCAGTGGTGAACAGTTGTTTTTCAGACTGGAAGGAAGTATACAGCGATGTCCCCTGGGGTCAGTGTTGGGATGGCTGCTCTTTTTGATAACTATATTAACGACCAGACTTGGGTAAACAGGGCATCATTTCAAAGTTTGCAGAAGACAAAAATCTGAAATGTAAACAATGAGGAGGATACTAACAGACTTCAGGAGGGCATAGACAGATTGGTGAAATAGGCAGACACATGGCAGATGAAATCTAATACAGAGAAGTATTAAGTGATTCATTTTGGATGAGGAGAGGCAATATAAACCAAATGATACAATTTTAAAGGGGGTGCAGGAACAGAGGGACCTGGGGGTGTACAGACACAAGTTTTTGAAGGTGATAGGACAAGTTGAGAAGGCTGTTAAAAAGGCAGACAGGATCCTTGGCTTTATAAACAGAGGCACAGAGCACAAAAGCAAGGAAATTATGCTAGACCTTTATAAAACACTGGTTCGGCCACAGCTGGAACAGTGTGTCCAATTCTGAGCATCACACTTTAGGAAGGATGTCAAGGCCTTAGAGAGGGTGAAGAGGAGATTTACTGGAATGGTACCAGGGATGAAAGACTTCAGTTATGTGGAGAGACAAGAGAAACTTGGGTTATTCTCATCAGAACAGAGAAGGTTAAGGGGAGATTTGATAGAGGTGTTTAAAATCATGAACGGTTTTGATAGAGTAAAGGAGAAACTATTTCTAGCGACAGATGGGTCGATAACCAGAAGACACAGATTTAAGGTAATTGGCAAAAGAACCAGAGGCGACAGGAAGAAAAAAAATATTTTAAGCAGCGAGTTGTGATCTGGAATGCACTGCCTGAAAGGATGATGGAAACAGATTCAATACTAACTTTCAAAAGGGAATTGGAAAAAATTGCAAGGCTATGGGGAAAGAGCAGTGAAGTGGAACTAATTGGATAACTTTCAAAGAGCCGGCATAGGCACGGTGGGCTGAATGGCCTCCTTCTGTGCAGTATCATTCTATGATTCTATAAGAGGGAGCTGGAGCTGTCCTTGACTGGTGCAGAGATTGCAAACATATAGAAAGGAAGTGCATTAGCCGATAACGTACGCACGGTCAAGATGATCTCCTGGATTTGATCGGCTGAGCAGGGTCGGAGAGCAATTTTCCAGGTTTATTTCTCCCTTATTGGCCCTGGGTTGTTTTCTGCCTTTTTTGTCTCTCCCAGGAGATTATATGGCTGTGGGGATGGGGAGGCGAGAGTAGCAAGTGTCTTGTCATGATGCTCCAGCCATCATGAGTATAGGGCAGGCTTGATGGGCCAGTTGGTCTTTTCCTGCCATCATTAACATAGGTTTGTAAATGGGTATTGAATTGCATTGGTGCTCCATACACCGACAACATGGGATCATGACTGGTTCTCCATATGGCAAGGTCCCGAAGTCTGAAAACATTTGCTTTCTACAATTCTCAGCCAGTGTCAGTGTCAGCCAGTGGCTCAGTTGGTAGCACTCTCTCCTCTGAGTTGGAAGGTTGTGGGTTCAAGTCTCACTCCAGGACTTAAGCACAAAAATCTAGGCTGACACTCCAGTGCAGTACCGAGGGAGTGCTGCACTGTCGGAGGTGCCGTCTTTTGGATGAGAGGTTAAACAGTGGCCCTGTGTGCCCTTTCAGGTGGACGTAAATGATCCCATGGCACTATTTCGAAGAGGAGCAGGGGAATTATCCCCGGTGTCTTGGCCAATATTTATCCCTCAACCAACAACACTGAAGCAGATTATCTGGTCATTATCACATTGTTGTTTGTGGGAGCTTGTTGTGCACAAAATTGGCTGCCGCGTTTCTCACATTACAACAGTGACTACACTTCAAAAATTACTTCATTGGCTGTATAGCGCTTTGGGATGTCCGGTGGTCGTGAAGGGCGTTATATAAATGCAAGTCTTTCTTTTCTTCTCTGGTCGAGGACATTGGCATACCAATACATTTAGGTACTAGATTAGCCAGAGGCTTTAATACATTTTTCTATTTTTTAAAACTTTCTCCTCCTATTTGCAGAATTTGTTTTATGCTGCAATCACTGTCCATCAAATATTGTAAGAAGTCACACAACACCAGGTTATAGTCCAACAGCTTTATTTGAACTTCAAATAAAGCTGTTGGACTATAACCTGGTGTTGTGTGATTTCTTACATTTGTCCACCCCAGTCCAACTCCGGCATCTCCACACCATCAAATATTGAGAACACCTGGTCACCTCAGTGGCTTGAAAACACTTGGATTTTCTTCTACAAATTTTTGCCCATTTCAAGCTTACTTCCCTCCCTCTTAGTTCTCAAACATGACACATACAATTCCCTGGCCAAAAGTTTGCACAGACAACCTGCACTCAGACTGTCACTGCCAATGCCACTCTTCAGCTAGATAGTATACTAGAGTGGCTTAGCGAGATTTTCACCCAATTGTCTCCCTCTCCTTGTAAGTACAGTACTTAGCTTCCGCTCATTTCCTCCCCTGGATAACACGTATAACAATTAGAAACTAATTTTTGAGAGAGACACATGAAAACGTGGATTGTCATTTTACGGCTCTGCATGCTACACCGTACAACTTTCCGCATTTATTTTTGTCATCTCACTTCATGACAGATTTCTGCAGTACAGCTTAACCAAAGTAATTGGACTTGAAATTATACGAGGAATAATTTCCCTAAGGCAGAAGCAAAAGACACAGACACTGACAGTTGACGTCAGCTTGTGGGCCACATACTGTCCACCATTGCTGTACAGACAGCTGGGAGTTATTTTGAAAGGCTGTCAAACTCAAGGGATTTGGAAAAGTTCACTATCACATTAGCAGTTACAGGGCAGTGGGAGTTAACTTCTGTAAAAAGGCAGTTAACCAAATGCTTAAGGGAACGACTGACACCACTGAGCCAGATTGGAGTCCTGTGGCAGACCTGAATTCGTAACACATTCATACCTTGCATTTCAGAAGCAGATTTTCTTTATTGGGATCAATTGGTGGCATTATTGCTCCCAATTATCACTTAAAAAAAAAGCAGAGGCATTTTATAAAAAAGGTACCAACTAGACATGGGTATTTTACTGTAAAATACCATGTGGTCTTCTCACATGAGAAGACTGCATTATAGAATGTACATTTAAATTAAAACATGGTTAGACCTAACCATGTGTCCAATACACAATCCTATTAATTGCCAGAGAGGGAAAATATCCTCTACACACAATTCATACCAAAATCACCAATGTGTTTGACCAGTGCCACGATTGCACTCAGCGCAGACTTGGCAGTTCCTGGTCATGGTCCTGACCTCCTCAATAGAGTAAGGCAGGTTGCGGGCCTTGATGAGGTGGAAGAACCTGGTGACCCCCGGGTGGCAGAGGTCATTGTGGAGGACCCGTAGTCTATCGATCTGCGCGCTGGCGCAGGTGCCACGCGATAGCGCATCCGGGGGTTCATTTAGCTTCCCGGGCCGGTACAAGATCTCGTAGTTGTAGGTGGAAAGTTCGATTCTCCACCTCAAGATCTTGTCATTTTTGATTTTGCCCCTCTGCTTGTTGTTAATAAAATTGAAGCGCTATCAATTACTCATAAAAGACCGAGAGTTAGAAGAGTAACTGAAGGCTTTTATTAACAACAGAATGGAGGTCTGCCTCGAGTGGTCGACAGGCCCAGGATACAAAGGGCTGGGGAGCAGTCACCTTTATACTAGGACCCGTGGGAGGAGTCAGCCGAGGCATGTCCAGGCATGTACACAGTGGAATACAAACAGGACAAACAGGAATACAAACAGTGGTTTACCACAGTGTTCATGAAGCACAATAAGGATTTGACTAAAAATAGCAAACAGGAAATCTCATCCCAGAAAGGGTTAAAAAAAAAATCAAAATTGTACACCTGTTAAAAATAAATGAGGAAGCAGTATTAATTGCTCTACATTACCACGTGACCACACTTCAAAAGTAATTAATTGGCTATGAAGCAATTTGGGACAGATTCATAACAGCACAGGAGGCCATTCAGCCCATCGAGTTTGTGCCGGCTCTCTGTAGAGCAATCCAGTCAGTCCCATTCCCCCACCCTATCCCCGTAGCCCTGTAAGTTTATTTCCCTCAAGTGCCTAACCAGTCTCCCCTTGAAAACATTGTGTGTCCCCGCTTCCACCACTTCCGTTGGCAGAGAGTTCCAGGTCTTCGCCACTCGTTTCGTAAAAAGGTTTTTCCTCACATCCTCCCTGTATCTCTTGCCCAAAACCTTAAATCTCTGTCCCCTAGTCTTTGTACCATCAACTAGTGGGAACAGCCTTTCCCCATCTAGCCTATCCAAACCAGTCATAAGCTTGTACACCTCTATCAAATCACCCCTCAACCTCCTTTGCTCTAATCAAAACAAATCCAGCTCTCTAACCCGTCCTTGTAGCCAAGATCCCCCATCCCCGGAACCATTCTGATAAATCTTCTCTGCACCCTCTCAAGGGCCTTCACATCCTTCCTAAAGTGTGGTGACCAGAACTGGACGCAATACTCCAGTTGTGGCCTAACCAGCACTTTATAAAGGTTCAGCATAACTTCTCTACTTCTGTACTCAATACCTCTATTTATGAAGCCCAAGATCCCATATGCTTTGCTAACCACTCTCCCTGTCCTGCCACCTTCAGGGACCTATGCACATCAACTCCCAGGTCCCTCTGTCCCTGCACACTCTTTAAAACTGTGCCATTAAGTGTATATTGCCTCTCCCTTTTCCTTCTGCCAAAATGCATCACCTCACACTTCCATCTGTCACTTGTCTGCCCATTCTGCTAGCCTTTCTATGTCCTGTTGCAATTGATTGGTATCATCACTGTTTGCCACACCCCCAAGTTTGGTGTCATTGGCAAATTTAGAAATTCTACTCTGTATTCAAATATCCAAGTCATTTATATACATCAAAAAAAGCAGTGTCCCCAGCACTGACCCTTTGGGAACACCACTGCCTACCATCCTCCAGTCTGAAAAACAGCCATTTACAGGAAACTGTGTGTTATCCGGAGGCTAACTGTCCGGAATGCTCGAGCCACCGGCAAAAATCAGGTACCATTTTCGTTAGTTTTTTTTTCCTCGTTGCTTTTTTCCTCAAGTCAAGCTCTGCAAGGTCTGCTGAAGCTGTTGCTAAGCTACAGAGACGCTTGGACTGTTTAGAAGCACAGGGTTTGTTGACAGATACGGAGCTCAGAAGCTTCCGTATCTTTCAACATTAGCGCTGGAGTGTCCGGCAGTTTTGAGGGAACGGCAACAGCTCGGTGCCGTCGGTGCCGGATAGCACAAAGTTTCCTGTACCACAACTCGCTGTTTTCTGTCCTTAAGCCAATTCCTTATCCAAGCTGCCACTGACCCGCCTATTCCATGAGCCTCAATTTTGATAACCAGCCTTCTACGTGGTACTTTGTCAAACACCTTCCTAAAATCCATTTAGACAACATTCATTGCATTCCCTTCATCAATCTCCCCATTACTTCATCAAAAAATTTATTTAGATTAGTCAAACACGATCAGTCTTTCACAAATCCGTGTTGGCTCTCCTTAATTAGCTTAAACCTCTCCAAGTGCCCGTTAATTTTTTCCTTGATTATTGTTTCGAAAACTTTACCCACCACTGATGTTAAACTGACCAGCCTGTAGTTACTAGGATTGTCATTACACCCTTTCTTGGGGTCACATTTGCCACTTTCCAATCCTCAGGCATCTCCCCCGCATCTAGGGAAGATTGGAAAATTATGGCAAGCCCTTCCGCTATCTCCTCCCCCAATTCCCTTAGCAACCTGGGATGCAAGCCATCTGGACCAGGCGACTTATCTACTCTAAGCATACCCAGCCTTTCTAGTACGTCCTGCCTATCAATTTTCACCCCTTCCATTGCTCCTACCTTTTCTACTTCTACTGATATTTTGTCAGCATCCACCTCCTTAGTAAACACCGATACCAAGTACTCATTAAGTATTCTAGCCTTGCCCAGCGCCTCTAAGCATTTATCATCTTCTTTGTCCCTAATAGCCCCACCCAGCCTCTTAGTACCCGCTTACTGTTTACACGCCAGTAGAAGATTTTCGGGTTCCTGTTAGATCCGTGGTCCAGTGGATAAATAATTACATGGATGCTGTACATAAACAAATAACAGGTCTTTACTGGAGGAGGGCAATCTCTAGACTGGAGTACAGAGGCATGCGCACAGCTTTATATACCGGTGTGGTTACTGCCGGTACTACAGTATACAGGAGCTGTAAAAAGTAGTTCCGACTTAAAGCACATACACTACAATTCCTCCCTTTTTAGATTAATACCCCCTTAATATTCAAATAACAATTACATTTTTACATGTACATTCAATAACAAAAGTCCATTTATAGATTCAGTCTTTGGGGCGGCTTCCTGACCCTTTCGGGATAGCGCCTTTCCGGAGGTTCTTGTTCTTGGTGCAGAGGCGATTCTGACCCCCTTTCATCGGGTAGTTCATCGGGTTCCACTGCTACTGGGTCTGAAATAGATACTACCGGTATGTCGGGTTCATCCCCAGGTACTCGAGACATGGGGTTAACACATTCCTGTGATGCTAAGATCTGATCGACATGGCGTCTCACAATGTTCTCCCCGACATCCACTGTGTACATTAATGGCCCCTGCCTTGTACATATTGTTCCGGGTTGCCACTTCTCTGTTCGATAGTCCCGGGCCAAGACTGGTTGCCCTACATTGAAGCTCCTTGTTGGCTTCTCATTGATGTGCTGGAATTGTTTGTCCTCAACATTTCTTCGCACATTTGGTCTGAGCAAGTCCAGACGAGATCTCAACCTTCGGTTAAAAGAACATCATGGCCGGGGTCTGGTTGGTAACTGCATGTGTCGCGTTTCGGTAGGCTAATAAGAAATTGCCCATTTTATGCTGTAGTGGAATTTCCTCGTCGCACATGGCCTTTATCGCCTTCTTAAAGGTTTGTACGAACCTCTCAGCCAATGCATTGGTGGCTGGATGATACGGGGCGGATGTGTGATGCCTTACCCCATTCCTTTTCATGAATTTTTGGAACTCATCGGACACAAACTGTGGTCCATTATCAGAGCAGATCTGCTCTGGCAACCCGTTTCTGGCAAATATGGTCCGTAGGACTGCAATCGTTTTCTCTGTAGTGGTTGAAGACATTTTTATCACCTCAGGCCACTTTGAATGAGCATCCACTGCTATTAAGAACATTGAGTCCATGAATGGACCAGCGAAATCAATGTGCACCCGTTGCCATGGAGAGGAGGGCCACTCCCATGGGTGTAGAGGGGCATGTGGTGGAGCATTTTGGACCTTCTGGCATCCTAAGCAGCTCTTAGTTAGGTCTTTGATTTGTTGATTGATTCCCGGCCACCACACATAAGCCCTAGCAAGGCTTTTCATTTTCACTCCCCCCAGATGACCTTCATGTAGCTCATTTAGCACTCTCTCCCTTAACTTGGGTGGAATCACCACTCTGGATCTACACATCACTGTCCCCTGGCATGCTGACAGCTGTTCTCTTCTGGATGAGAATGCTGGCAACAGTGAGTCGCCATGTGTTGGCCATCCCCTCACCGTCAATTCATATACCCGTGACAGCGTCGGATCATTGCGGGTCTCCTTCTCTGTATCCGCGTTTGTTACTGGCAATCGTTCAATTATCGACAAATAAAATATCTCGATAGGGTCCATTGCTGGTGCTTCCTCCACAGTAGGCAGTGGCAGACGCAATAACCCATCAGCGTTCCCATGCTGTCTCATGCCTTTATATTCTATTTCATATTGATTCGCCCCTAGAAACAGGGACCATCTTTGTAACCGCTGTGCAGTCATTACTGGCACGCCCTTCTTAGGATTAAAGATGGAGACAAGTGGTTGGTGGTCAGTCAGCAAGGTGAACTTCTGTCCATGCAGATAGTGGTTGAATTTTTTTACTCCCCATACTAGGCTGAGGGCCTCCCTGTCAATCTGGGCGTAGTTGCGCTCGGCTGAGGTTAGTGACCGAGACGCAAAGGCTACTGGCCTCTCCAAACCGTCCGGGAATTTGTGCGACAGCACCGCTCCAATGCCGTAGGGTGATGCATCACATGCCAAACGAATTGGTAGTGCTGGGTTGAAATGGGCCAACAGCTCTTTTGATGTGATCAATTCTTTACACTTCTGGAAAGCTCGTCTACGTTCGTCATCCCACTTCCATGGTACCCCTGTTTGCAGTAGGGTGTTCAGCGGGTGTAATACCGTAGACAAATTTGGTAAGAACTTGTGGTAATAGTTTACCAGCCCGAGGAACGACCTCAGTTGTGACACATTTTCCGGTGCTGGAGCCTTGACTACTGCCTCTATCTTGTCAGGGGACTTATGTAACCCCTCTTCATCGATGACGTGGCCGCAATACGAGATCTGTTTCTGGAAAAACTTGCACTTGTGGCGATTAGCTCGTAGCCCATATTCCTTTAATCTGGCGAGCACCTTCTCCAAGTTAGCGAGGTGATCACCGTCATTTTCGCCCGTGACCAAGATGTCGTCCAAATAACACTGGGTCCCCGGAATCCCTTGCAGGATCTGATCCATCGCCCTTTGCCAGATAGCTGGAGCAGAGGCTACTCCAAACACCAGCCGGTTGTATTGATAGAGACCTTTATGAGTGTTGATCGTAAGGTAATGTTTCGAAGCTTCTTCTACCTCCATTTGCAAGTACGCCTGGGCTAGATCAATTTTGGTGAAGCGTTTACCTCCAGATAGCGAGGCGAAAATATCCTCAATTCGTGGAAGCGGATATTGCACTGTGTGAAGGACTGGGTTCACTGTCACCTTAAAATCCCCACAGATGCGGACCTTCTTTGGTTCCCCAGGCGTATTACTCAACAACCTCTTCATTACAGGAACGATGGGTGTAGCCCACTCGCTCCAGTCCACTTTGGACAGTACTCCTGAACGTTCCAAACCTTCCAGCTCTGCTTCAACAGCTGGTCTGATCGCATAAGGCACTGGTCTGGCCTTCAGAAACTTTGGGCTTGCATTATCCTCTATTTTAATCGTTGCTGTTATTCCTTTTAGTGTTCCTAGTCCCTCCTGGAACACTTCTTTTGCGTCAGTTAGCATTTTTGACAGTCGTCCAGGTGTGACGTCGTCATCCTTTTTGGCCTCCACCTTCAGTGCCTGTATGGAATGCCAATCCAATTGTATCTTCCGGATCCATTCACGTCCTAGCAGTGGTGGTCCTCCATTTGGCAATACATATATATCCATTTTAGGTATTTCCTGACCTTTATAGGTCACTTTCACCCTTATTTTTCCTTTGGGGTAGACTTTTTGCCCCGTATACGTCTTCAAGACAATCTCTGTAGCTTTCAAGGGTATGTGTGGAAATAGCCACTTGTAGTCTCTTTGATTTATGACTGTTAGAGCTGACCCTGTGTCCAATTCCATTTCCACTTGGACTCCGTCTATCTTGAGTGTAACCCAAATAGTCTGGTGATCCTCCATTTCGGTTACATTCTGTAGTTTCAGACAACCCAGCTCCTTGCTTCCGGAGTCTGTCACTTTTCTGTTCGTCTGAACCACTGTCCATCACCTGGTGTACCTTTTTGTACTTCTCCTGTGGAGATTTCTTACTGTTTGTTTTCTTCCCAGACCTGCAGACTCTTGCTATGTGTCCTGCTTTCCCACACTGTCTGCACACTTGGTCCTTGAACCAACAATCTTTCTGGTCATGCGTTGTTCTGCCGCAGCGATAGCACTTCCCTGTTCCATAGGACATTTCATTGGTGCCATATTCTTGCGGCCTCCGTTGTATCTCTGCAGCGCCCCTTGCGGCTGCTTCGTGTGATACTGCCATACTGAAAGCTTTGTCCAGCGTAAGGTCCTTTTCTGATAGAAGCCGTTTCTGGGTTCCTTCACTTTGTAGCCCACACACAAACTTGTCCCTTAACGTGTCTGCTAGTCCCGCTCCAAACTGGCAGTATTTCGATAGCTTGCGCAGTTCCGTTAGGTGCTCAGCATTGCTTTCGTCTTTGTGTTGGTTCCTTTTATGGAACTTAAATCGTTCTGCTATCAGCAGCGGTGTGGGGTTTAAGTGGTCCTGTAGGATTTCTACTATGCTTTCAAAATTCTTGTTTACCGGCTTCTCTGGGGTTATTAGATTTCGCAGTAACCCATAAGTTTTTGCACCCATGGAATTTAACAGAACCAGTGCTTTATTAGCATCTGGCACTACATTCGCCCTGCAGTACACCTCAATACGTTCCACATAAGTCGCCCAATCTTCGACTTCATTGTCGAACGTAGAGATACTGCCACTCTTCGGCATCCTTGGTTGTGCGTTAACCATCACCAATGGCGCCTCCCGCGCTTCCCCTTCTTCTCCGCTGGCACAAAATGGCGTCTCCAGCACTTTCCTTCCTTCCCGCGCTCACCCGTCTTCTCCGCTGCGGCTTCGCAAAATGGCGTCTCCCGCGCTCTCCCTGCTTTTCCGCGGCTCAATGGCGTCTCCCGCGCTCTCCCTGCTTCTCCGCGGCTGAATGGCGTCTCCCCTTGCTTCGCCCCGCGGACCCTGATCAGCCCGTGATCCCTGGCTATGCTCTGCGCGTTCTTCTCTTGATATTTGTCGACGCCGCTCAGTCTAGAACCCGGCTGTTTCTTACCCTCTTCACCCTTTTTCTTACCCCGTCGACGCTGCCCGGCTCTCTCTCTCTCTGCCGTCCGTCGGCTCCAGCCGCCGCTGCTCGGGAAGGGTCTGCTCTGGACCTGTCGTCGGTCTCTTACTGCTCGTTGTGGCTGGGGAACCAAGCCCGGCTCTCCACAGCCTCCCCAGTGAAGTTGGATCTCTGCCTGACTGCTGGGCGGTTGCTCGCGGTCGACGTCCGTGTTCCTGGACTCGACTATTTTTTTATTTTTTTTTGTTTAATGTTGCAGGTAGATTCGCATCAACACTCGTCGCCACTGTTAGATCCGTGGTCCAGTGGATAAATAATTACACGGATGCTGTACATAAACAAATAACAGGTCTTTACTGGAGGAGGGCAATCTCTAGACTGGAGTACAGAGGCATGCGCACAGCTTTATATACCGGTGTGGTTACTGCCGGTACTACAGTATACAGGAGCTGTAAAAAGTAGTTCTGACTTAAAGCACATACACTACAGTTCCCTTTTATGTTCTCTCTTTGCCAATCTTATTTTCATCTTCATTTCCCCTCTCAACTTATTGTATTTGGTCTGGTTCTCCCTTGAAGAATTTACCTGACATTCATCATACACCCTCTTTTTATGTTTCATCATCTTCTCTATCTCCCTCGTCATCCAAGGAGCCCTTGCTTTGTTTCCCTTACCCTTCCCTCTTGTTGGAATGTACCTAGCCTGTACTTGGAATATCTCTTCCTTAAAGTTCACCCATTGTTCCGTTACAGTTTTTCCCGTCAGTCTTTGGTTCCATTTTACCCTGGCTAGATCCTTTCGCATCCCATTGAAGTTAGCCCTATTCCAGTTTAGAAGTTCCACTCAGGTTGTTCCTTGCTCCTCTCCATCGCTAATCTAAATCTTATGATACGATGATCACTCGTACCCAAGTGTTCTCCCACAGACACTTTGTTGACCTGGCCCACCTCATTCCCCAGCACCAGATCCAGCAACACCTCTTTCCTAGTTGGGCCAAGAACATACTGGTCAAGGAAATTCTCCTGAACACATTTCAGAAATTCCTCCCCCTCCTTTCCCTTTACCCTAGCATTATCCCAATCGATATTTGGGTCATTAAAGTCCCCCAATATCACCACTCTACAGCTCTTGCATATCTCTGCGAGTTCCCTGCAGATTTGCTCCTCTAACTCCCTCTCACTATTTGGAGGCCTGTAGAATACCCCCAATAGCATGATCATACCCTTTTTGCTCCTCAACTCTAACCAAATGAATTCTTGTCCTTGTCCCCTCAAGCACATCCTCCCTTTCCAACACTACAATGTCTTCCTTAATCAGCACTGCCACCCCACCTCCCTTTTTTCTTTCCCCATCTTTTCTGAACACCTTGTACCCTTGAATATTAACTGCCCAGTCCTCACCTTTTTTAATCCACGTTTACGTTATTGCCACACGGCTAATTGTGCTTGTAGCTCACCAACCTTATTCAACACACTTTGTGCATTTACATACATGCATTCAAAACCCATTTTTGAATTTTTCGTAGTCTTTCTTAGTCTGCTCCTATCTAATATGGTACTACTTCCACCTCTAGTATTACTTTCTTCTCTAGTACTATCCAACACTCCCATTCTTTTATGCACCGTATTCCTCTTTTCTACTCCTATATGCTGGTGCCCATCCCCCTGCCAAGCTAGTTTAAACTCTCCCCAACAGCACTAGCAAACCTCCCCACGAGAATATTGGTCCCGGTTCTGTTGAGGTGTAACCCATCCAGCTTGTACAGGTCCCACCTTCCCCAGAAATGGTCCCAATGCCTCCGGAATCTAAAGCCCTCCCTCCTGCACCATCTCTCCAGCCACGCATTCATATGTTCTATCCTCCTATTCCTGTAATCACTAGCACATGGCACCAGGAGTAATCTGGAGATTACTACCTTTGGAGGTCCTCCTTTTTAAACTCTTTCCTAGCCCCCTATAGTCTGCCTGCAGGACCTCATCCCTCTTTCTCAATTCAATTTTTATTTGTCATATATGCAGCAAACGTGTGTACTGCACAATGAAATGTTGATTTTTACGAGTCCTCCCAACATTGGAATAAGTATGACATAGCAATGATAAAATACTAATAAAAATACAGTAATAAATAAAACAGTAATAAATAATAAATTATTCATTCAGGAGTCTTATGGCCTGAGGGTAGAAGCTGTTTCAAAACCTGCTTATGTCTTTGGTACAATATGGACAACGACCTCTGGCTGTTCACCATCCTCCCCTCAGAGTGTCCTGCAGCCGCTCAGTGACATCCTTGACCCTGGCACGAGGGAGACAACATACCATCCTGGAGTCACGTCTGCGTCCACAGAAATGCTTAGCTGTTCCCCTAACACTATTGCTCTTCCTCTCCTTCTTCCCCCTCCTGTGCAGCTGAGCCACCCGTGGTGCCGTGGCCTTGGCTCTGGCTGCTCTCCCCAGAAGAGCCATCACCCCCACCAGTTTCCAGAACTGTGAACCGGTTAGCGAGCGAGATGCACTCTGGGGATTCCTGCCCTACCTGCCTGGTCCTCCTCCTCTGTCTGGTGGTCACCCATTCCCTCTCTGCCTGCACATTGAGGCTGCGGGGTGATCACTTCTAGAAATGTGCTTTCCAAGTATTTCTCAGGCTCGCGGGTGCACTATCGTGACTCCAGCTGCCGCTCAAGCTCCGAAGAAGTTGAGAAAGGCCCTATATAAATGCAAGTTTGTCCTTTCTAATTAAAAGTTCTACCATATCATATCTGCACAGCACTTGGAAACTTTTGCAATATTTTTGACTCTGAATGCAATATTAGGTGTGGGATGTTGACAGGGCTCCTAGTCTGACAATTGAACAGTGAATCTCTTCTCGTCTTATTGGGTTATAGCATTCCTGTAGATATAATAACACCTTATAGAGCACAGGAGAGGTGCACATAGGAATTTGAGGAATGGCTGAATGCATGGCACTTCTACTTATGATGGGTGATACAGTATGTGGATTTCCAGTGGACCTCTTCAGAATACAAGCCACCAGCTGCATCACTTGAATCCTCCAGACTTTTACAATACGAGTGAACAGCAATTTTGCTCATTTCTGTCTTCTCATTTAATTCCTTCTACACGCCTTATCAGATATATCGAGTTCCTATCCAGCTAAGAGTAGTTATGTTAATAAAAGACTTTACAGTTTCTATTATCCTTGCTGTCCGATACATCAAGTACTCAACCAATACAAGACATAAAACCTCAGATATAAGAAAAAGCAGTCACAGTCTGTCCACAATCCTTTCTATGGCAACTAACTTGAGAATTGGTAAAACTTAACTTAAACATGCTTAAATACCAGTATGAATGTGATCAGCATTCAAAGCATCGAAAATGTAAAATAAATACACTGGACAAGTTTAACTCGGCACCGTAATAATACTGGTTATAAAGGCAAATGGTCTGCTTCCTCACTGAACAGGATACAAGTAATGGATTATGCACAGCAATAAGCAAAGTCAAATTATCCATCAAGAATCAAAGCTGTAGCCATGATTCAAGATTTTTATTCAGTGAATCAGATGTTAAACAAAAACAGAAAATGTTATAACCACTCAGCAGGGCAGTCAGCATCCGTGAAGAGAACCGATAAATTAATATTTCAAGTGTAGAACCGGTTCATCATTTCTGATTAAGGGTTTACATCTGAAATGTTAAACCCATCTGTTCTGTCCACAAATGCTGACTGATCTGCCAAGTGTTTCCAGCATATGCAGTCAAGGCCATCATTTATTGCCCATCCCGAATTGCCCTCGAGAAGTTGGTGGTGAGCTGCCGCCTTGAACCACTGCAGTCCATGTGGTTACTTAAAAAAACACTATTAATTGACAAAGGAAGAGTTAAATATTCCTATTGCTTAAACATCTAAAAAGGCACGTAAGCAATCTGTTCTTCAATGCTCCATTTTCAAGTAGGATACTGTCAAAGGGGAAAAAGAAGTGATCCTAGGTAGGGTTGCAAAGGGGTGGAAAGTTTCCGGTAAATTTCCACGGGAAGTTTAGCTTGGGAATTTTGGCCAAAAAAGCACATGCTAGCATAATATTGTTTTTTTTGTATTTCTTTCTTTTTTTTCCCCCACAGGTCCTCTCTTAAAATTACTAACAGAGATGGAATCTTAATTATTAAGGAATTTCTTAATCAATATATGTTTATCTTCTTACTTGGCTTGTTTTAATAATTACAAGTTTTGTGTGTGACTGTGAACAAATGTGTCCTGATTGGTTGGATGAGTGGATGAGCGATTAGCTCCCTCTATTTGTAATATTTGCATATCGAATTGTGATTGGCCTGCAGGCATCTGTAAGACTGCTATAGTTTTTTTAAGATCCAGGTTAAGGGTCCTGAGGGAAGTCATTTTGTTTTCTGCTGATGTTGTGATGATGCAGTAAGTAAATCAGACTTTATACCAAATAAACCAGTTACTTGTTAAACTCTGTTGTCCTTCAATTTAAAATATACAAAATAATACACTATTGGTGATGTAGCGTCGTGTGTGTACAGGTCATGCTTCCATCACATGGAGCATCAGCAAAAATGTACTCACCCTGTTGCAATCGTGCTGATCGACCGCAGTTCGACACAGAGATGAATGCCCTTTATTTCTCTGCATAGAACAATGCCACGTTTACCGTCGGATGTGTGGAAGCATTTTACCCCAGGCATTAAAGATGGAAAGACTGTGTACATGTGCAAACACTGTAGAAAGCCATATGTAAAGAATGCCACAAAGATGCAGCAGCATTTATCCAAATGCAACAACTTCACTCAAAGCTCACAGCAGTCAGCCCAGAGTTCCTCCGCTTCCATTCAAGAAGATGATGGTTCTCATTCAGCATCAGGCTCCTTATCATCAGCAACTCCTGGCCCACTTGGAAGGTTCTTTGATACAATGGATAACCAAAGCCAGAAGAATGCAGGTGAGTGCCTTGCTCGAGCTGTATATGCAACAGGCTCACCCCTCATGCTCACAGCCAATGTGTACTGGAAGAGATTTTTCAATGTTATTCGCCCTGCATACTGTCCTCCCGCCAGACATGCTTTGTCTACTTATTTGCTGGAGGCGGAATATAACAGAGTCCAAGGAAAGCTCAAAGAAATGATAGAGATGGCAGACTGTGTTGCAGTTATCTCAGATGGGTGGTCAAATGTACGAGGGGAGGGCATCATAAACTACATCATCTCCACTCCTCTCCCAGTGTTCTTCAAGAGCACAGACACAAAGGACAACAGACACACAGGCACATACATTGCTGATGAGCTGAAAGCGGTCATCAACGATCTTGGATCACAAAAGGTCTTTGCAGTAGTTACTGACAATGCTGCGAATATGAAGGCTGCTTGGGCTCAAGTGGAGGAGGCCTACCCTCATATTACGTCTATTGGGTGCGCAGCTCATGGGCTTAACCTGCTCCTCAAGGACATCATGGGTTTGAGAACCATGGAAGCACTGTACAAGAGAGCCAAGCAAGTTGTTAAGTATGTCAGGGGAAAACAGGTAGTTGCAGCAACCTACAACTCCAAGCAAATGACAAAGAACAAGAACACCACACTGAAGCTGCCCAACAACACTAGATGGGGTGGTGTTGTCATAATGTACAACAGCCTTCTGGAGGGTAAGGAGTCGCTGCAAGAAATGGCAATATCCCAGTCTGGGGATATGGAAACCACCATCAAGAAAATACTGCTGGATGATGTGTTTTGGGAGAGAGTGGTTAGCAGCCTTAAACTACTCTCACCAGTAGCATTTGCAATTGCTCAGATTGAAGGAGATGACGCTGTCTTGTCAGATGTTCTCAGGCTTTTTACTGATTTAAAAGAACAAATCAGCATTGCCCTACCCACATCCCTGCTGCTCAAAGCAGAGGAGAAGGCAATTGTTCAATTCATACAGACGCGTCAATAATTTTGTGTCAAGCCGATTCATGCTGCAGCATACATGCTGGACCCAAAGCATGTTGGGAGACCAATACTTTCTGGAGAACAGATCAACAGCGCTTACAGTGTGATTTCTACCCTCTCACACCATCTCAATCTGGATGTGGGCAAAGTTCTGGGAAGTCTGGCAAAGTTCTCTACCAAGCAAGGTCTTTGGAATGGGGATGGGATATGGGAATCATGCAAGCATATCAGTGCACATACCTGGTGGAAGGGACTTTGTGCATCTGAGGCCCTGTCACCTATTGCATCGGTGATACTCCAAATCCCACCTTCATCAGCGGCCTCTGAACGAAACTGGTCACTTTTTGGGAATACGCATACAAAGGTGCGCAACAGGCTGACTAACAAGAGAGTGGAGAAACTGGTGGCTATCCGGGCGAACCTACAACTTATTGAGCCAGATACAGAAGTGTCCACCACACAGCTAGACACTGACACAGAGGAGGAAATGGACACGTCAGAGCCAGAGTCAGAGAATCAGGAGGAGCAATGAGGAGTAGAAGACTCAGAAGACTCACGAGTAGAAGACTCAAAGGGACAAAATAAGGACAAATTACAGGCTAAATAAGCTGACGCTCTTTTTATTTTATTTTAGCTGGGTCTTTTTTGTGGGGGTTCAATAAAGTTCAAAATTATAACCTAAATAAAGTTTTGAAAGCCTGTTTTTATTTGTATGGAACAGTATGTCTATTTTGACGACAAAGATAATATAAGGGTCAGAGACAAAAACCATCAGTGTGCAAAAAAACTCAAAATTCCCATGGAAAGTTTCCTCTTTTAAAAATTCCCAGAATTTTGCAACCCTAATCCTAGGACACTGCCCCTATTCACTCCACAATACCATCATCTTAGTCATTTTCTCTCAATCTTGTAGACAAGGACTCATTCTGAATTAATTTTATGAAAGGACAAAACAGCATTCAGACAAAAGCTATAACAGCAAAACAAAATTCGCTGAGCATTACTCAAAGACTTTAATATCATATGCACTTGTTCAGAAAAGGTGGCAATTCAGAAAACAAGTCATAGATGTGAAGAAAGAATATTGGTGACACCTTAAAGATTCTCTTCCCTCCCACAATATCCTAGCATGTAAAGTTTTAAATGAATGAGAGGTGAAGGAGGACAAGGAAGCACAACAGGAATGGCAGCTCAACATTCCTGGTTACAGGGTTTTCAGACGAGATAGAGAGGGGGATAAAAAAGGAGGGGGGTCGTAATATTGGTTAAAGAAACAATTACAGCCGTGAGGAGGGATGATATGTTCGAAGAATCATCAAATGAGGCCATATGGTTGAACTGAAGAACAAAAAAAAAAGGGCAATTACACTGCTGGGAGTGTACTATAGACCCCCAAATAGTCAAAAGGAGATAGAAGAGCAAATATGTAGGCGCATTTGAGAAGCGCAAAAACAATAGGGCAGTAATAATAGGGGATTTCAACTACCCTAACACTAACTGGGATAGAATCAGTGTAAAAGGTAGAGGGTGCAGAATTCTTAAAATGCATTCAGGAGAACTTTTTTAGTCAGCACATAGCAAGCCCCACAAGAGAGGGGGTAGTTATGGACTTAGTTTTAGGGAATGAAGCTGGGTAGCTGGAAGGGGCATGAGAGAGAGAGCATTTTGGTGATCATAATTCAGTTAGATTTAGCGTAGTTATGGAAAACAACAAAAGATAGATCAGGAGTAAAAGTTCTCGATTGGGCAAAAGCCAATTTTACTAAGCCAAGATGTGATTTTGCAAAAGTGGACTGGAAACAGCTACTTGAAGGTAAATCAGTGTCACAGCAGTGGGAGGCATTCAAGGAGGAGATAGTGAGGGTTCAGAGCAAATATGTCCCCACAAAGAAAAAAGGGTTGGACTCCCAAATCTAGAGCCCCCTAGATGTCATGGGGCATACAGGGTAGGATAAGGCAAAAAAAAGGGAAGCTTATATCAGATACCAAGAGCCAAATACTGCAGAAAGCCTAGAGGAGTACAGAAAGTACAGGGGTGAAATTAAAAAAAGAAATTAGGAAAGCAGAGACGGCATGAAAAAATGTTGGCAAGTGATCTCGAGGAAAACCCGAGGATGTTTTATAAATACATAAAGAGCAAGAAGATAACTAAGGAAAGAGTAGGGCCTATTAGAAACCAAAAAGGAATCTTGTGTGTGGAAGCGGAAGACATGGGTATGGTTCTAATGAATACTGTACATCTGTCTTCACAAAAGAGAGAGGGACAATGTAGACATTGTAGTTGAGGAGGAGTGCGAAATATTAGATGAGATAAACATAGTGAGAGAGGAAGTATTAAGGAGTTCAGCATCTTTGAAAGTCGATAAATCACCAGGCCCAGATGAAATGTATCCCAGGCTGTTAAGAGAAGCAAGGGAGAAAATAGCGGAGGCTCCGACATCATTTTTCAATCCTCTCTGGCTACAGGTGTGGTGCCGGAGGACTGCGAACGTGGTACCGTTGTTTAAAAAGGGAGAAATGGACCGACCGAGTAATTACAGGCCAGTCAGCCTAACCTCAGTGGTAGGCAAATTGTTAGAAAAAATTCTGAGGGACAGTATGAATCGGCATTTAGAAAAACACAGATTAATCAAGGACCGTCAGCATGGATTTGTTAAGGGAAGGTTGTGTCTGACTAACTTGGTTGAATTTTGAGAGGTGATAACAAGGAGGATTGATGAGGGTAGTGCGATTGATGTAGTCTACATGGATTTTAACAAGGCTTTTGACAAGGTCCCACATGGCAGATTGGTCACAAAAGTAAAAGCCCATGGGATCCA
This sequence comes from Somniosus microcephalus, assembly GCF_052327205.1. Classification (NCBI taxonomy): domain Eukaryota; kingdom Metazoa; phylum Chordata; class Chondrichthyes; order Squaliformes; family Somniosidae; genus Somniosus; species Somniosus microcephalus. Next base: position 200,251,780 of record NC_140992.1, on the reverse strand, counting down.
AGGGAAAGTGGCAAGTTGGATCCAAAATTGTGTGATAGGAAGCAAAGGGTAATGGTCGACAGGTGTTTGTGACTGGAAAGCTGTTTCCAGTGGGGTTCTACCGGGCTCAGTACTAGATCCCTTGCTTTTTCTGGTATACACATCAATGATTTAGACTTCAATGTAGAGAGCATGATTAAAGTTTGCAGATGATACAAAAATTGGCCATGTGGTTGATAGGGCAGAAGAAAGCTGCAGACTGCAGGAAGAGGTCAATAGACTGGTCAGTTGGGCAGAAAAGTGGCAAATGGAATTCAATCTGGAGAAGTGTGAGGTACTGCATTTGGGGAGGGCTAACAAGGCAAGGTTTATAAAATGGTAGGATACTGAGAAGTGTAGAGGAACAGAGGGACCTTGGAGTGCATGTCCACAGATCCCAGAAGATAGGTCAGGTAGATAAGGTGGTTAAGAAGGCATATGGGATACTTTCCTTTATTAGCCGAGGCATAGAATATAAGAGCAGGGCAGTTATGCTTGAACTAGTTAGGCCACAGCTAGAGTACGGTGTACAGTTCTGGTCACCACATTACAGGAATGATGCGATTGCACTCGAGAGGGGACGGAGGAGATTTACAATGTTGCCAGAACTGGAGAATTTTAGCTATGAGGAAAGATTGGATTGGCTGGGGTTGTTTTCTTTGGAACAGAGGAGGCCGAGGAGAGACTTGATTGAGGTGTATAAAATTATGAGGGACCTAGACAGAGTGTATAGGAAAGACCTATTTCCCTTAGCATAGGGGTCAATAACCAGGGGGCATAGATTTAAAGTAATTGGTAGAAGGTTTTGAGGGGAGTTGAGGAGTACTTTTTTTCACCCAGAGGGTGGTGGGGGTCTGGAACTCACTGCCTGAAAGGGTGGTAGAGGCTTAAACGCTCATCACATTTAAAAAGTACATGGATATGCACTTGAAGTGCCGTAACCTACAAGGCTACGGGCCAAGAGCTAGAAAGTGGGATTAGGCTGGATAGCTGTTTCTCGGCTGACACAGACACGATGGGTCGAATGGTCTCCTTCTGTGCCGTAAATTTCTACGTCACAGAATTAAATTTGTGACTGGTTAGAGCAATCTGGTACTTTGAAGGGGGCAAAAACATGATTTAAAGAGTTGCATCAGAGATGGGCACAGATCTAGAAGGCGACTACATGTGCAATGATCTTGGAGAGAGAAGGGAAGAGAGAGATGGGGCAGTAATTAGCGAGGACAGTGAGGTCATGGGTGACGTTTTTGAAGAGGGGCTTTTGAAAGAAGGGAAAACTGCTTGAGGAGAGAGAACCATTTACTCAAATGAATGGGGCTGAATGGCCTACTCCTGTTCTCATGTTCCTTCCTATGGTCGTATGAGAGGTAGGGAGGAAAATTGGATGGTTTGGTGTTTAGTAGGAATGACGTAAAGGGAGTAGGAAGTAGGTCTCAGACAAGGTGAGTGTGGAGAGGGCATGAGGGGAGGGAGGTAGTGGGGGGATTAACGATAGGGAGTCAGGCCTACAATAGGACAGGGATCGGGGGGAGATTTGGCATTGTTGACGAGGGGAATCAGCAGTGGCAGCTGAATAGATGGTCTCGAACTTGGTGACAAAAAAACCACAAGGCGAGAATGGAGGGGGGAAAGGGAGAGGGGTTTAAATGAGTGGGTTGGAAGTAGAGAAAAAGAAAGCTGGAGGTTATCTTTGCTCTTCAAAACGATCTTAGTAGCGGGAGCATTTGGTCAGAGGAGATAAAGGCCTGGTAGATTTTGATGTGGCAGAGCCAGATCTTGTGATGGATCAATGGTGATGTATCCCTCAGCAACCGTATCCCTCTACCCTTTCCAACCCAACATAATTGTGTCCGCCCCAAATTAAACTCTCTCCCAAGTTGCTTACAGCAGGTGTCTCAAACTCCCAACTGCTAAACCTTTGGCCCTCCATATGCCACACTACCTCTGCAGTTGTTGATTTATTCAACCACACTCACCCCACCTTTGATGCCCTTGCCCCAGAAAAACCTTCACTCTCTCCAAACTTGATCATTCCCTCAGTATGGCCCCCACCTTCATTCCATCAACTCCAAGGAGCACAGGCTTGAGCATATCTGGCACACAACTGGCTTAGCTACCATCACTAGATCTGACTGGACCACATCAAGCTCTACCAGGACTTTCTCTCCTCAGACAAAATTGCTCACTGCACTGCTCTAGGCTCATCCTGGTGAGTAAAGATAACCCCCAGATTCTTTGCTCCACTTTCACCGTCTCCTTAAACACTTCTATCTTGACCCTCCACATTCACCTCTAACAAGTGCAAGGCCTTGCAGGCTTCTTTGTTGCAAAGATAAAAACCATCCATTTAGCTGCCTCAGCTGCTTCCCGCTTCCAACCAAGCCAAAGCTTTCCCAGCTCACACCCCCATCCTGGTCTTGTCTATTTAGTTTCACTCCGATCTCCCCTCATGTTCGCTCCAAGCTCATCTTGTCCACGAGACCCATCTCCTGCTCCCATGACTCCACTTCCAATAAACCCCTCTCCCTTTCCCCCCTCCATTCTCGCCTTGTACAAGGTTTCTGAAGCTCATGGTTTTTTTGTCACCAAGTTCGAGACCCACAGATATACCACTTTAAATACTGTTGGGGGGATGACTCATCAGGGGAAGGCAGCAGCAGCCAACTTCCTGGCACCATGGGTGGCTCTGCTGCACAGGCTGGGAGGAAAAAGAGTGGAAGAGCTATAGTGATAGGGGACTCAATTGTAAGGGGAATAGATAGGCGTTTTTGCGGCCGCAATCGAGACTCCAGGATGGTGTGTTGCCTCCCTGGTGCAAGGGTCAAGGATGTCTCGGAGCGGCTGCAGAACATTTTGGAGGGGGAGGGCGAACAGCCAGTTGTCGTGGTGCACATAGGCACCAACGATATAGGTAAAAAAACAGGATGAGGTCCTAAAAGCAGAATATAGGGAGTTAGGAGGTAAATTAAAAAATAGGACCTCAAAGGTAGTAATCTTAGGATTGCTATTAGTGCCACGTACTAGTCAGAGTAGAAATAGGAGGATATTTCAAATGAATACGTGGCTAGAGGAATGGTGCAAGGGGGAGGGATTCAAATTCCTTGGACATTGGAACCGGTTCTGGGAGAGGTGGGACCAGTACAAACGGGACGGTTTGCACCTGGGCAGGGCCGGGACCGATGTCCTAGTGTTTGCTAGTGCTGTTGGGGAGGGTTTAAACTAAAGTGGCAGGGGGTTGGGAACCTGAGCAGGGAGACAGAGGAAAGGGAAACAAGGAAATAAGCAAAAGACAAGAAGGAGAAAAACAAAATTAGAAGGCAAAGAACTCAACGGTTTAAATCAAACATGGTCACAGTAAATAATAATTCATGTAGGTCTGAGAGCGTTAAAAAAACAAGCCTGAAGGCTTTGTGTCTTAATGCAAGTAGCATTCGGAACAAGATGGATGAATTAGCTGCGCAAATAGAGGTAAACGAATAGGATTTGATTGGGATTACAGAAACATGGCTCCAGGATGGCCAAGGCTGGGAACTCAACATCCAGGGGTATTCAATATTTAGGAAGGATAGGCAAAAAAGAAAGGGAGGTGGGGTAGCATTGCTGGTTAAAGAAGGGATTAACACAATTGAAAGGAAGGATATGCGCCTGATGATGCAGAATCTGTATGGGTAGAACTGAGAAACATCAAGGGCCAGAAAACATTAGTGGGAGTGGTATATAGACCTCCAAACAGTAATACGGAGGTTGGGGATGGCATTAAACGGGAAATTAGAGACGCGTGCAAGAAGGGCACAGCAGTCCTCATGGGTGACTTTAATTTACATATAGATTGGGCTAACCAAATTAGTAAAAATACTGTGGAGGAGGAATTCCTAGAATGTTTACGGGATGGTTTTCTGGAACAATATGTCGAGGAACCAACCAGAGATCAGGCCATCTTAGACTGGGTATTATGTAATGAGAGAGGATTAATTAGCAATCTTGTTGTACGAGGCCCCTTGGGTCAGAGCGATCATAATATGATAGAATTCTTCATTAGGATGGAGAATGAAGTAGTTGACTCGGAGACTAGGGTCCTGAATTTAAATAAAGGAAACTACGATGGTATGAGGTGCGAATTGGGTAGGATTGATTGGGGAATGTCACTCAAAGGGTTGACGGTGGATAGGCAATGGCAAACATTCAAAGACCGCATGGATGAACTACAGAAGTTGTTCATCCCAGTTTGGCATAAGAATAAAACAAAAAGGGTGACTCAACTGTGGCTAAGGGAAATTAGGGATAGCATAAGATCCAAGGAGAGGGCATATAAATTGGCCAGAAAAAGCAGTAACCCTGAGGATTGGGAGCAGTTTAGGATTCAACAAAGGAGGACAAAGGGATTAATTAAGAAGGGGAAAATAGAATATGAAAGTAAGCTTTCAGGGAACATAAAAACTGACTAAGAGCTTTTATAGATATGTGAAGAGAAAAAGATTAGTGAAATCAAGTGTAGGTCCCTTGCAGTCAGAAGAAGGGTTATAATGGGGAACAAAGAAATGGCAGACCAATTAAATGCATATTTTGGTTCTGTCTTCACAAAGGAGGACACACATAACCTCCCAGAGATGTTGGAGAGCATAGGGTCTGATGAGAGGGAAGAACTGAAAGAAATCAGTATTTGTAGGGAAATGGTGTTGGGGAAATTGATGGGATTGAAGGCCGATAAATCCCCAGGGCCTGATAATCTACATCCTAGGGTACTTAAGGAAGTGGCCCTAGAAATAGTAGATGCATTGCTGATCATCTTCTAAAATTCGCTGGAATCTAGAACTCTACCCATGGATTGGAGGGTAGCGAGTGTTACCCCACTATTCAAAAAGGGTGGTAGAGAGAAAGCGGGGAATTACAGACCGGTAAGCCTGACATCGGTAGTGGGGAAAATGCTAGAGTCCATTATAAAGGATGTAATAGCTGAGCACTTGGAAAACAGTGACAGGATTGGACAAAGTCAACATGGATTTACAAAAGGTAAATCGTGCTTGACTAATCTACTGGAATATTTTGAGGATGTAACTGGGAAAATAGATAAGGGAGAACCAGTAGATGTGGTGTATTTGGACTTTCAAAAGGCTTTCGATAAGGTCCCGCATAAAAGATTAGCGTGTAAAGTTAAGGCACATGGGATTGGGGGCAAGATATTGACTTGGATAGAGAACTGGTTGGCGGACAGAAAGCAGAGAGTAGGAATTAACGGATCTTTTTCCGAGTGGCAGGCAGTGACTAGTGGGGTACCGCAGGGATCGGTCCTTGGACCCCAGCTATTCACAATATACATTAATGATCTAGATAAGGGAACTAGATGTAATATCTCCAAGTTTGCAGACGACACAAAGCTGGGTGGGCGTGTGTGCTGCGAGGAGGATACCGAGAAACTCCAGGATGATTTGGACAGGTTGCGTGATTGGGCAGAAGCGTGGCAGATGCAATATAACGTGGATAAATGCGAGGTTATCCACTTTGGTGTCAAAAACAGAAAGGCAGACTATTATCTGAATGGCAATAGATTGGGAGAAGGGGAAGTGCAACGAGACCTGGGTGTCCTTGTGCACCAGTCGCTGAAGGTAAGCATGCAGGTGCAGTAGGCGGTGAAGAAGACAAATGGTATGTTGGCCTTCATAGCAAAAGGGTTTGAGTACAGGAGCAAGGATGTCCTGCTGCAGTTGTACAGGGCCTTGGTGAGACCACACCTTGAGTACTGTGTGCAGTTTTGGTCACCTTATCTGAGGAAGGATGTTCTTGCCATGGAAGGAGTTCAGCGAAGATTCACAAGGCTGATCCCTGGGATGGCAGGAATGACGTATGAGGAGAGATTGGGTCGATTGGGCTTATACTCGTTGGAGTTTAGAAGAATGAGAGGGGATCTCATCGAAACTTATAACATTCTGACAGGTCTGGACAAACTAGATGCAGGTAGAATGTTCCCGATGGTCGGAGAGTCCAGAACCAGGGGTCATTGTCTAAGGATAAGGGGTAAGCCATTTAGGACAGAGATGAGGAAGAATTTCTTCACCCAGAAAGTGGTGAACCTGTGGAATTCTCTACCACAGAAGGCAGTTGAGGCCAAGTCTTTAAATATATTCAAGAAGGAGTTAGATATATTTCTTAGAGCTAAAGGTATCAAGGGATATGGGAAGAAGGCAGGTACGGGGTACTGAGTTTGGATGATCAGCCATGATGTCATCGAATGGCGGAGCAGGCTCGAGGGGCCCAATGGCCTACTCCTGCTCCTATCTTCTATGTTTCTATGACCACCCAACTTCCCTTTCTGGTTCTCATGCTACCTGACATTGTAAAGGGATCCATTTCCTCCGGCACCATTCCACTCTCTTCAAAGCTGCAGTTATCAACACCCTTTTCAAAAGGCCCACCCTCCGCCACTCTGCCCTTGCAAACTACTGCCCTATCTCCAGCCTCCCTTTCCTCTCCAAAGTCCTCAAGCATGCTGGCACCTCCCAGGTCCATTTCCATTTCAATTTGGGAGTTGTGGAAAAGATAAAAATTTCCCCGGTCAGGATTCCATTCCTGCCACAGCACCAAAATCACCTTAACCAGTCATAAATGACATCCTCTGTGACGGTGACCATGCTGCAATATCTATCCTTAGCTTTTCTGCTGTTTTTGACATGGTCAACCACACCATCCTCCTCCAATGCCTCTCCTCCATTCTCTTACTCAGTGAGACCAACTCACTTGGTTCCAGTCTTACCAATCCAATCGACCATAGCTTCTCCGGACATGGCTCATCATCTCATCCCCACACTGCTGCCTTCAGAGTCCCCCAAGGATTAATCTTTGGTCCCCTTCTCTTCCTCATCTACATGTTGGCAACATCATCCTTAGACATGGGTCAGCTTTCATATGTATACTGATGACATCCAGGTTGACCCCTCCACTGCCTCGGTGTTATCAAACTGCTTCTCTGACATCCAGTCTTGGATGAATCACAACTTCATCTAGCTAAACATTGGAAAGACCAAAGCAATTGGCTCCATTCCGCTCCTTGACCACAGCCTCAGGCTGAACTACATGGTTTTTAACCTTGGCATCCTCCTTGACCCCGAGCTGAACTACTCATCCCATACTGTCTCCATCATATAGACACCTACTTCCACCTCCGTAGCACTGCCTGCTTGTGTTCCTGCCTCACCCAATCTGCTGCTAGGACTCTCATTCTTGTCTTTATCACCTTGACTATCCCATTGCTCTGCTGGCTGGCCTCCGATTCTCCACCCGCTATAAAATTCAACTCCTCCAAAACTCTGCTGCCCGAATCCTATCCCACACCTGCTTGCTCATTTCCCCTATCGTCGCTGACCTACACTACCAATCCAACACCTTAAATTTAAAATTCGCATCCTTGTGCTTAAATCCCCTCATGGCCTCATCCCTCTCTAGTTTTGAATATCCTCCAGCGATACAACCCTCTCCCAGACTCTTGGTTTGTCTGACTCTGGCCATTTGTGCATCTCCCGCTCTTTGCCCCTTCACTGGTGGCTGTGCTTTAGCCGCCTATGCTTCACTCTGAAATTATTGTCCCAATGCCCTCTGCCCAATTTTTGAGAGGAAAAAAGAGAGCGAGCGAGAGACCGAGGCTGAACATTGTACACAGTTTCCACAGATTCAGAACACCATACAATAAGATTTGGTGGTCTCAATAACTGGAAAGTCATTGTGGACCACTACTCCACACTAGGGCTGCATTTACAAGGTGACACAGCTGGGAAGGAAATGCAGAGAGGTTGGTTGGCACTGGATTCAGTTGAGAACCAGGGAGTTTAACAAGCTTCATTAGGTTTCTGTATGGGCACGGTCAGAGGTGATCCATAATGTAACCTGGCAACAGTGTGTGCATTTCAAGTATCCTAGCAACAATTCATGCACCTAATTAAAGTAGGTCATCACCACAAATAGTCTCTGCCCTAAAGCGCACACTATCCGGTTTCCTGACCTTATTTTTTTTTCCTCTATTAGATAATTTAGAGATCCAGGCTACAAGCTCGGGCTCATTATGAAACTCTGCAGGCAGTGTGGTAACAGTATAAAAAGGTGGTACCAGTGACTTGCACAATATTGAGAACTAAGACCTAGGAATGTAGTTATTATAAAATTATTACTCTGTATTCATAAACCAAACCACATTGCATCAATGGAGTGGGGTGGGCAAGAGATTTTTTTTTATAAAAAAGAGTCCTGTCAAACCATGAAGTCATTATCGCTGACACCTGCTGATTCTCCCCGCCCACCTGCTTATCTTAGAGAAAGACTGCATCAAACATTACAAAAAGGACCACACTCATTTTGGAAGCACTCTGTAATCTATTGAAATGTATTGTGGTGCTAATGCAAATTTTTTTTTAATTTTCATAAATATTGCAAAAAGCATCTCAAATCTTCTATTCAAAATACAAATGTTTTTCTCCTCCACCTCCCCAAAAGAGCAAAGATAATGCACCCCACATACTGCTGCAGATGCAGATTATAAAAATAATTCTCTGGAAAATAAGGCAGTTTCAGTATACCAGTACCATTATCTTTATTACAGCAATATTTGATAGTGACTTTGGCGAGTACACTTTACAGCTATTACGGGACGGATATCAGCTCATGCAATACAAGGTACAAATAAAACCTAAACACACAACGGATATTTGATACTGTTTTTTAGGTGTCAGCTCACGGCTCAGTTGGTAGCACCCTCACCTGAGTCAGAAGGATGTGGGTTCAAGTCCCACTCCAGAGACTTGAGCACAAAAATCTAGGCTGGCAGTGCAGTACTGAGGGAGTGTGGAGGTGATGCAAAAGTTCCCATGGCACTATTTCGAAGAGGAGCAGGGGAGTTATCCCCGGTGTCCTGGCCAATATGTATCCCTCAATCAACATAACAAAAACAGATTATCTGCTCATCATCACATAGCTGTTTGTGGGAGTTTGCTGTGGGCAAATTGCTGCGTTTCCCACATTACAACAGTGACTCCACTTCAAAAAGTACTTCATTGGCTGTAAAGCGCTTTGGGACGTCCGGTGGTCGTGAAAGGCGCTATACAAATGCAAGCTTTTTTTTGGAGCTTGGGGATCGTTTTTGTCCCTTTCAATATAGAAATCGCCTGTGGGTTGGGAACCCATGGTACAGCACCAAAATTATAAAGATCCCCAATTTACTAGGAATTCTTTTCCAAATTAACTCTTCTTGAAAAACTAATTTGAATATTCAAAATCCAGTACAATCTGCATTCAGCTGCATAAGCTCCACACTTTGAATTCCCTCTCTAAACTCCTCCAACACATCAGGCTGGATTTTCATTCAGGAGTCAGGACTACAACTTTCGGGGTTGTAGTCCCGCCTCCATCGAGATGCGGCCAATCCACGCGATTGTAACTTGACTGACCTTGCTGAGCCTGCCCAGCGGGCTCAGCAGGCCAATTAAGGGCCACCCGGCAACAGGTGATGTCATAGACTGAAATTTCATCTGTCAAGAGGTTTTGACAGATGAAATATCAGCGTTTCACAGCTGTTTGAAGCTGTCAAACACTGACAGTCTTACTTCTAACATGAGTCCTTCTCCACAGACTCAGTTAGAAATCTCTCCTGCACAGAAAGCTGCAGGCTGTCACTTTTGACAGTTCGCGGCCATTCTGCTTTCTGTGCCAGTGAGATGAGGGACTCCCTGAACCTAAAGGAAAGAAGGCTGAAAAGGTAAGAAAAGGTAATTTACACTTCTTTAATCACTTTAGACACACCAAACACACTTACCTTTGCACTCATGCACACATCACTCACCTGAACACTGACATCTCGACCCCTTCAAGCCCTTCAACCCGACGGCCCGACTCCTCCAACTTGCCGTGGTTTGGAGCCGTCGGGTATCCCACAGTTCAAGCTTAAAAATAGGGATTAGGCTAAAAGCTGCCTGTTACCTACCTGTTAACAGGCAATTAATTGGCACTAATCCCTTCCCGCCTCGGGGTGGCGGGTCCCAGCCTCCTTTGAAACTGGCATGGAGGCGGGTTGGGGGTGGGACCCCCGATTTTGGGATTTTAACCCCCTGCACGCCTCCAATCCCGACTCCACGGCACACTGAAAATCGAGCCCGTCATCTCCCTCTTTTTTTAAGGCCCAATTTAAAACCTACCTCTATGACCAAGCTTTTTGCTACCTCTCCTAATCACCACTCTTTGACTCTGTGCCCCCTTTATGCCTCCGTGAAGTGCCTTGGAACACTGACCTACATTAAAAGTGCTATATAAATGTACATTGCTGTCAATTTTATTGCAATTTTTTTTTTAAAGCAGCCTTCAGTTTGTAAATGGTTGCTGCACTGAATTTTAACAGTTGCATCCCTTCTCGCTCGATCAGAGCAATATAGGAGGACCCATGAGTACAAACATATTCAGTTGAGATTTCCAAGTTACTGTTGCGATAAATAGTGATTGGAGAGTGTATGATCTCTCTACGAGATCGCTCTACGCTTCAGTTTTGTCTCCTTTATAGGTTCTCTCTTCCTCTTTAAATGGAGAGGGTGGGAATGATAGGAGTCACAGATTTAACAACCAAAGCCAATGTTGCCCCATAAATTGGTAAAGCAAAGTAATCCCGGTCCTGTCAATTTCCAGCTTCCTCCCTCATCCACTCCCACAACCTCCAAGATGCCCTGCTCTATCTTGCAACCTGGATAATGAACAGAAAAAAAAAACTGTCAATTGAAACTTAGAGAAAAAACAATCAAGAGATGTAGGTCATGAAACACAGCATTGTAGGAATTAGTTTAACAAAAAATAACTAGCTATATTATCTATCAAAATCAGCAGCATTATGTTTAAACAAATTGATAAAATGGTGTCCTTCACGCCTACATGTCTTGATTGTTATTTTTATGAAGTTTCAGATGGCTATCTGAACACCAATTCACTATCAATTAAACTATTTAAGAACACTGTCAAAAGGGGACAAAGTAAACCAGATTTATTGGCAGCAACTGTACTCTAACAAAACAAAGCAAACTGGACACTGCTGGCTACATGCATTGCAACTAATTGATCATTTATTAGAACAGATTTACTGTGGCAAACAACAGTGACATTTGATGGTTTCAGTAGGAGCTATGAAAACAATAAATCATTGGAGATTAAACAAAGGGCAAATTCTGTACTTCAAGTTACTTAACATTATTGCTTAATACATATTGTTGCCACAGAACTCTGCTTTTAAATCAGTAAATTTCATTTAGTTTATATACTCTAGATATGGGACGCTGTGTGACATAGTTCTGAAGTTCAGCTACGCAGTATTTCTTACTCATACTACACCAATACATGCCGAATAAAGAGAGTTTCTAAATCAGGTTAAAGTCTCATCAGACAGGCTCAAAGTTGCTTTGATATCTAATTAATATATTATTCAAAGTAATTATGGATAGATATACACAAATGGAAATCTGTGCATAGTTCTGAGGACTTAATTCAATTTTGGCTTTGCTCTTAATCAACATCATCCTCTGACACTGGAGAAGATTAGTACCATACTGACTCCACTGTGCAATCCTTTAGACTCTGTACTTCACCATGTACAGTACTTCAAATTTATGTTTTTATTCGAGTCTTTGTATCAATAATGCACCCATCTAAAAGTATAGCTTTCAAATGTGACATGAAACCTCAGATCAAACAAAAATGAGAAAGTCCATTAAAAATGGTCTGAAAATTAAAGAAAAATGTTTAATGGCTTTATTAGTAATTACTACTCCATGTATGAGACACACAGACTTGTATATTAGTTAGGAAGCAATTCAGTACTAAGTTTGAAAAACAAGATACCGAGATTTTCAACAGCTATTTCAACTTGCAATCAGAGACAGAGCTTTCATTTCCCCTTAATCTTCTGGATGGTACTGGAGCCCATGAGGAGGAATAACTGCCTGAAGCAATGTGCTTCAACACAAAATTAATCTGCAACACTTAAAACTGAAATTTTTGCACACTTTTGAAAAACAGTGAGCCATCTATTTAGCACGAGAGAATTCCTCCCCTTAACAGTCACTCAGTTATAGAAATTGAGATTTTTTTTTTAACCTTTCCTCATATGTCATTTCCGTTACACTTGGAATCATTCTTGTTGCTCTTCTCTACACTCTCTTGTATGGCTGGCACATCCTTTTTGTAATGTAGAGCTCCAAATTATGTACAATATTCCAAGTGCGGTATAATCATGTTGTGCAGCCTCAGCATAACATTCGGGGGCTAAGTTGGATAGCCCCCGAAAACTTGCGCAGAAATCGCGACGCGTAATTAACCCGCGCCCGTTCCATGTAATGCAGGCAGCACGCCATCTTCGTGCTGCCTGCTCATTATCATGATTTCTGCATGCAGCCAGCGCTAACCGCACTGTTCACTGACTGCACACATCAGCGGGGGCCCAAAATCGTTACTTGCTAGCACTACTTAAATCTAGTCTGCACCTCTTAAAGGGAAGGTGCATTGTGGCTGCTGGAGGTGCTGACATCATTCTGAATAGCGCTGTGCAACAAAGGATAATGGCTGACCATGGGAGAGAGCGTGCACCAAGGTTTTACGATGCTGCACTGAAGGTCTTGGTGGAGGGAGAAAAGGAGGTCCTATATTCGCATAAAGCTTGGAGCCCTTCAGACACACGGTGAAAAGGCAGTGGAAGCAGATTGCCGCGGAGGTCAATGCCAGGAGTGCAGCCCCGCCCCAAGGAACTGGATGCAGTGCCACAAGAAGTTTAATGACCTCACATGAGTGGTCAAGGTCAGTGAATGCATCTTCGAATGTCAGATCCTACAAACTGCACCACTAGCCTCAGCCACTGCTCAAATCACCACATCCCCATCACTCACCAACCAACAATCTCTATCAAATCAGGACTCAGACCTAACATTCATATGCTTCACCCCACCCTCACACACTTAGCACAGTTGCAAACCTCAAACCCACATCTCACATGTGCCACCTATTCAACCATGACAGCCAAATCACCCAAATATATTGCACAACACTCACCGACACACTTCCCTCTCTCTTGCAGGAGAAGGTGTCGCACAAGCTGAGGCAGCAGGAACTAACCGGAGGGTGAGAGGTGCGCCTGCATGCTCTAACCCCCATGGAGGGGACGGTGCTGGCCATTACGGAGACAGTGGCCAGCAGCTTGGTTGAATCTATTGAATATGATATCCTCATACCTAATCCTCCTCCTCACATCCTACTTCCCCCTCATCCCACAATCTCTTCTGACTTACAAGCTGCAGATGGTGTAAGTATGCACCTCTTAGTTTCCACCCTCCCCTCACCACAACCTTACCCTTGTGCCTTTTTCCTTTCAGATACCAAAGTACAACAACCTGGCCAGGCAGTGGAGGAAGACCTAGAAGAGAGTGATGATGAAGACACACCGTCACTTGATTTCACACTCGCAGCCATCAGCTCAGATACTGACACTGCACGTATCTTGAGGCTAGCATAGTGACGGGATCTGTACATGGGGAGACATCAGGCACAAGTGCGCTGCAACCGGGGGCAATGATGTCGCAGGTGCCAGCTCCCCAGATGCCACGGTCGCTCAGGAGTTCTGCTGCAGAGCACTTAGGGTTGAGGTTACTGGTATCGCACTTCACGTACAGCCCGGGCAGAAAGGAGCTGTCTAGGTTGCAGCCTCCTTTCCTCTTCCACATCCTCATGCTCCTGAGCTTATTGTCTGATGGGTGGTGGCAAGGGCTGTTCCCTCAGGATGGCAAAGTTGTGCAGCATACCACCACAAATCTTGAGACCCGCTCAGCCAAGTACTGCAGGGCTCCTCCAGAGCGCGGAATCGTTGCTTCAGAATGCCAATGGTCTGGTCTATCACATTTCTTGTGGCAGCATGGCTCTCATTGTATGCATGCTGTGCACATGTGTGTGGGTTGCGAACCGGAGTAATGAGCCATGTCGTCAACGGATAGCCCTAGTCATCCAGTAGCCACCCTTTGGTTTGCCGTGGAGACTGAAATATAGCTAGCACTGCAGACTGCCGCAGAATGAAAGCATCATGACTGCTGCCTGGATAACGGCATTGACCCACATGATGCGCTGCCTTCGTGTCAGAAATGTGCGTGCGCGCCTTGGATGACTTTCTGGATCCCCAATGGCACTCCTGGTGCACAAAAAAATGGGCGCGACCGATAGGGTTGCAAAATTCTGGGAATTTTTTAAAAGAGGAAACTTTCCATGGGAATTTGGGGAATTTTGAGCTTTTTTTGCACACTGATGGTTTTTGTCTCTGACCCTTATATTATCTTTGTCGTCAAAATAGGCATACTGTTCCATACAAATAAAAACAGGCTTTCAAAACTTTATTTAGGTTATAATTTTGAACTTTATTGAACCCCCACAAAAAAGACCCATCTAAAATAAAATAAAAAGAGCGTCAGCTTATTTAGCCTGTAATTTGTCCTTATTTTGTCCCTTTGAGTCTTCTACTCGTGAGTCTTCTGAGTCTTCTACTCCTCATTGCTCCTCCTGATTCTCTGACTCTGGCTCTGACGTGTCCATTTCCTCCTCTGTGTCAGTGTCTAGCTGTGTGGTGGACACTTCTGTATCTGGCTCAATAAGTTGTAGGTTCGCCCGGATAGCCACCAGTTTCTCCACTCTCGTTAGTCAGCCTGTTGTGCACCTTTGTATGCGTATTCCCAAAAAGTGACCAGTTTCGTTCAGAGGCCGCTGATGAAGGTGGGATTTGGAGTATCACCGATGCAATAGGTGACAGGGCCTCAGATGCACAAAGTCCCTTCCACCAGGTATGTGCACTGATATGCTTGCATGATTCCCATATCCCATCCCCATTCCAAAGACCTTGCTTGGTAGAGAACTTTGCCAGACTTCCCAGAACTTTGCCCACATCCAGATTGAGATGGTGTGAGAGGGTAGAAATCACACTGTAAGCGCTGTTGATCTGTTCTCCAGAAAGTATTGGTCTCCCAACATGCTTTGGGTCCAGCATGTATGCTGCAGCATGAATCGGCTTGACACAAAATTATTGACGCGTCTGTATGAATTGAACAATTGCCTTCTCCTCTGCTTTGAGCAGCAGGGATGTGGGTAGGGCAATGCTGATTTGTTCTTTTAAATCAGTAAAAAGCCTGAGAACATCTGACAAGACAGCGTCATCTCCTTCAATCTGAGCAATTGCAAATGCTACTGGTGAGAGTAATTTAAGGCTGCTAACCACTCTCTCCCAAAACACATCATCCAGCAGTATTTTCTTGATGGTGGTTTCCATATCCCCAGACTGGGATATTGCCATTTCTTGCAGCGACTCCTTACCCTCCAGAAGGCTGTTGTACATTATGACAACACCACCCCATCTAGTGTTGTTGGGCAGCTTCAGTGTGGTGTTCTTGTTCTTTGTCATTTGCTTGGAGTTGTAGGTTGCTGCAACTACCTGTTTTCCCCTGACATACTTAACAACTTGCTTGGCTCTCTTGTACAGTGCTTCCATGGTTCTCAAACCCATGATGTCCTTGAGGAGCAGGTTAAGCCCATGAGCTGCGCACCCAATAGACGTAATATGAGGGTAGGCCTCCTCCACTTGAGCCCAAGCAGCCTTCATATTCGCAGCATTGTCAGTAACTACTGCAAAGACCTTTTGTGATCCAAGATCGTTGATGACCGCTTTCAGCTCATCAGCAATGTATGTGCCTGTATGTCTGTTGTCCTTCGTGTCTGTGCTCTTGAAGAACACTGGAAGAGGAGTGGAGATGATGTAGTTTATGATGCCCTCCCCTCGTACATTTGACCACCCATCTGAGATAACTGCAACACAGTCTGCCATCGCTATCGTTTCTTTGAGCTTTCCTTGGACTCTCTTATACTCAGCCTCCAGCAAATAAGTAGACAAAGTATGTCTGGTGGGAGGACAGTATGCAGGGCGAATAACATTGAAAAATCTCTTCCAGTACACATTGACTGTGAGCATGAGGGGTGAGCCTGTTGCATATACAGCTCGAGCAAGGCACTCATCTGCATTCTTCTGGCTATGGTTATCCATTGTATCAAAGAACCTTCCAAGTGGGCCAGGAGTTGCTGATGATAAGGAGCCTGATGCTGAATGAGAACCATCATCTTCTTGAATGGAAGCAGAGGAACTCTGGGCTGACTGCTGTGAGCTTTGAGTGAAGTTGTTGCATTTGGATAAATGCTGCTGCATCTTTGTGGCATTCTTTACATATGGCTTGCTACAGTGTTTGCACATGTACACAGTCTTTCCATCTTTAATGCCTGGGGTAAAATGCTTCCACACATCCGACGGTAAACGTGGCATTGTTCTATGCAGAGAAATAAAGGGCATTCATCTCTGTGTCGAACTGCGGTCGATCAGCACGATTGCAACAGGGTGAGTACATTTTTGCTGATGCTCCATGTGATGGAAGCATGACCTGTACACACACGACGCTACATCACCAATAGTGTATTATTTTGTATATTTTAAATTGAAGGACAACAGAGTTCAACAAGTAACTGGTTTATTTGGTATAAAGTCTGATTTACTTACTGCATCATCACAACATCAGCAGAAAACAAAATGACTTCCCTCAGGACCCCTAACCTGGATCTTAAAAAAACTATAGCAGTCTTACAGATGCCTGCAGGCCAATCACAATTCGATATGCAAATATTACAAATAGAGGGAGCTAATCGCTCATCCAACCAATCAGGACACATTTGTTCACAGTCACACACAAAACTTGTAATTATTAAAACAAGCCAAGTAAGAAGATAAACATATATTGATTAAGAAATTCCTTAATAATTAAGATTCCATCTCTGTTAGTAATTTTAAGAGAGGACCTGTGGAAAAAAAAGAAATACAAAAAAAACAATATTATGCTAGCATGTGCTTTTTTGGGCAAAATTCCCAAGCTAAACTTCCCGTGGAAAATTTCCGGAAATTTACCGGAAACTTTCCACCCCTTTGCAACCCTAGCGACCGAGCCCAATTTCGCACCCTATTTGTTTTCTATTCCATAGTTGTAGCTCTACATCCCAGCATTTTGTTAACTTTAAATGCCTCACCACAATGTCTAGACATTATTTGACTTCCTAAGATAAATGCCCAAATTTATGCAGGTTATTGAGCTCAAATTATCAACGAAATTCATGAGGATGCTTCATAGGGGAACTCTTACATTTTCAAAGCACCTTTATTTTACATTTCAGTCGAAGAGGAGCTCACACAATCCCTTCGAAATATTTGACCTTGCAGCAGTAAGCTTCTGTTGAAGCACATTATGCCAAATGTTTGTTCGGAACTTGTGTTGGAGTTACTTAGTGGATCAGATTGTTGACTGGAAATGAAATTTGATTTTCTTTCGGGAAAAAAACAAGTTCCAGTGGGAAATGTCTCCAAGTACCATTTACTGAATCAATTCCCACCAGTGATACATTGCATAATGGAATGTGGCTGCTAAAATTTATAGTAAATGATCGACACATGAACCAACACTGAGAATACATTCTGGTTGTTTGTAAACACTTGTTAAACTAATAATACACCAGCAAACAAGCTGCAAGTCATGAGCACAGAATTTTGCAACTAAAATGCTTCTCCTGTGTGGCACAAGCAGAATATCTACAAGGTTTGGATTTTCAACATTAGCCAAAATTGGCAATGAATTTGAGCAAGTAGGAATGGAGCTTTTTAATGGAATGGTTTCTGTTCCAATTACTCTGCACAAAGATGATGTAAAAATCGCTAATAAAAAGCAATCCTTCAATGAGCATAAAAGAAAGTTTCAAAAGGGGATTTTCTCTTTTAAAGCACCTATCCCATTTCCTCTGTACATGGTCCTACAAATCAACCATCACTCCTACACTTTTGGAGTTAGGGGCATCAGATTAGCTACAGAAACCTCAAAATGTACTTGCACAGTACATGAGGCTCTGTGGTTTAGTCAACAGATGCACCTGGCCCCCTCCTTTGAACAAACATGTGTGCGTGCAAATATTCACTGGGAAGTCCTGTCCTAACTTCTGAATAACAGCCTCAGCTACCCAAAGAGAAACAGTGCAATGCAGAAACACTTTTCTTCAGGAATTTGTTGATCTTCCGTTGGGCTTTCGAGAATCAAGATGAAGTGTAGTTTTCAGTTAAAGAGAGATTAGAGGGCTGTGGGTAATTGGACTAGCGTGCACAGATGCAATTCATTCCCCATTTTAAGGTCATAAATTCTATCCTAATTTTTATAATATAACTCAATTTTACATTATTATAGTTAAATAGCAAACTTATGGGAATTTGGGAAGCAGAGCAGTAAGGAGGTGGTGTGACAGAAGTGTGACGACAGATGGTAAGTGCATGCAGACTAAGATTTTTTTATATATTACTAGTCAAGACAACGTAATCATCATGTGAAGCAGAATTAGAGGGGTAAGGATAAAATAGAGACTGAACTAGTAATTGGCACCCATTTAGGATGCTTGGACTAAATTGAGTCTCCATTTTGAATTCATGCATTCTGCCCTTAATTTTATAATTCCATTATGAATAAGTACATCCACATTCACTATTTGATTTAATATCACAATATTTCAGTTGCTGCATTAAAAATCTTGTATCTTCATACACTTCCTGCCAGTTTTTCCTCATTGTAAATTTTTATGTTCACATTTAGAATGTAAACTTGCCACACTGCCATTCCATCTTTCCCAAATGAGAGGGGCTGCAGTGCGATCACTGGCAGGAAGGTGTCATTACAGTGTGACAAGTTTACATAGGCAGTTTCCACCATAAATGGAAACATAGGAATTTCTAATGGGAAAAGGTGACCAGAAATGCATGCGGAAGCAACATTTTATATAGCAACACAAACAATGAGATAGTAGGTCAACAACTGAAAAAATATAGAACACAGAATTCTTGAGATACTATACTCACAGGTGGGTGTCCCAGATGGGCAGAAATCTGATCACCTCCGACATGCTGAAGATCCTACTCTTGCACTCCCTATTATCCAAGAATGCCAGTTTGAAAATCTATCCCTAGGAGGAGGGAGCTGAAAAATTTGCATGTACACTTACTGGTAAGCATGTCAGAATGTCAACCATCACAAGAGCATTCACCTCCAACCACAAAGAAATGGAAAAGATGAACTATAATTGCACAATACTACTTTGATTTATTTCTCTCAAATTTTATAAAAATTGACTCACATTGGCAGATAAACACAATTACATGAATGCACACAGAGAATTATTTTTAAAATGGAAACTTTAATTCAAATTTAGCTGCTAAAACTACCGAAGAAATTCAGTGCATAAAGTGAACATGCAAATTCTTTTACAGACAAGGATTTTATATAAAAGCAAAATACTGCTGATGCTGGAAATCTGAAATAAAAACAGAAAATGCTGGAAATACTCAGCAGGTCAGGCAACAGGTTTCGTCAGAACTGGAAAAAGTTAGAGATGTAACATATTTTTAAGCAAATGCAGGGGCAGGGAAAGGGGGGAGGGGAGGAAAGAACAAAAGGGAAGGTCTGTGATAGATAGGGTGGAAGGCAGGAGAGATTAAAAGACAAAAGGGATGATGGTGCAAGGTAAAAGGAGATGGTAATGGGACAAGTTAACAAACAAAAGATGAGTCTAGATGAGGTGTAAATGAGAATGGCAGAATCATCAACAGCAGCCATGTGAAAAAAAAATAGGGTCAGAGGTTATGGTCTGAAATTGTTGAACTCTATGTTAAGTCCAGAAGTGTCTAATCGAAAGGCGAGGTGCTGTTCCAAGCTTACGTTGAGCTTTGTTGGAACAGTGCAAGAGGCAGAGGACGGAGAGATCAGAGTGGGAGTGGAGCGGAGAATTAAAGTGACAGACTAGTATGGAAGGTGGCATCATCAGAGCAGATGCGACGGAGAAACTGGGAGAATGGAATGGGGTCCTTACAGGAAGTAGAGCAGCTGCTCGGATGATGCCACCTTCCATACTAATGCTTCAGACATGTCTTCCTTTTTCCTCAACCGAGGATTCCCCCTCTACAGTGGTTGACATGGCCCTTGACCGTGTCCGTTCTATTTCCCGCACTTCTGCTCTCACTCCTCAACATCGAGTTCAACAATTTCAGACCATAACCTCTGCCCCTATTCTTTTTTCACATGGCAGCTGTTGATGATTCTGCCATTCCCATTTACACTGAGCGAGCTGGCTTCAAGACAGAAAACAGAGAGTAGGGGTAAAGGGTAGCTATTCAGAGTGGCAGAAGTGGCGTTCCACAAGGATCAGTGCTGGGACCACTGTTGTTCACAATTTATATTAACGATCTAGACTTTGGAATCAAAAACACAATTTCTAAATTTGCTGACACCACCAAATTGGGGGGATAACCAATACTGAGGAGGACTGCAACAAATTACAAGACATTAATAAACTTGTAGAATGGGCATATAATTGGCAAATGAAATTCAACACAGATAAATGTGAGGTATCACATTTTGGTAAGAAAAATAGGGAGGTCACATATTACTTGGAAAAGAAGAATCTAAATGGGGTAGAGGAACAAAGGGATCTAGGAGTACAAATACACAAATCACTAAAAAGTATCGACACAGGTTAGCAAGGCTATAAAAAAAGCAAACCAAGCACTAGGGTTTATTTCTAGAGGGAAAGAATTGAAAAGTAGTGAAGTTATGCTAAACTTGTATCGAACCCTGGTTAGACCACACTTGGAGTAGTGTGTGCAATTCTGGTCGCCATATTATAAAAAAAGGATGTGGAGGTACTAGAGAGGGTGCAGAGAAGATTTACAAGGATGATACCAGAAATGCGAGGGTACACCCATCAGAAAAGGATGAACAGGCTGGATCTCTTTTCTCTTCTCCCCCCTTTCCCTGCCCTTGCACTTGCTTAAAAATCTGTTACATCTCTAACTTTTTCCAGTTCTGATGAAAGGTCATCTGACCTGAAATGTTAACTCTGTTTCTCTCTCCACAGATGCTGCCTGACCTGCTGAGCATTTCCAGCATTTTCTGTTTTTATTTCAAGGATTTTATGTGTCATATTTGTGAATCATCAAAGCTGTGAATCTTGATAGAGTTCATGGTTTTGTCAAACACAGTTTAGTGGTAGTGGATGAAAGGAAGTAATTCAAATATGCAGGGCTGATTGCAGAGAGGCAGGGTGGAAATGTGTGATGCATGCAGTGGGCGTGGGGTGTCCATGCACAGAACGTGTTTGGGGAGCTTTTTTTTTAAAAGGCTGGAGATGAAAGAAACAAAGGCTGTTGGGTGATGCAGAGGAAAAGAAAAAAGTGTAATGCAGGGGGCATCACAATCATCACATGCAAAAGACATCAAGTGGTGAAAATGGCAACTGAATTCCCCCCCCTCCCCCCAAATGGCCCAGTCAACACTAGCATGGTGCGAGAAGTAGCAGTTTTTACTGTTTGGGGTCGATTTTCATTAAGCTGTCGGGAAGGAGGCGGGACTACAACTTCAGGTTTTAGTCCCGCCTACATCGACGTCCGGCCAATCCACGCGATTTTCCCTTGATTGACCTTGTTGAACCCGCCCAGCAGGCTCAGCAGGCCAATTAAGGGCCACCCAGCAACAGGTGATGTCACAGACTGAAATTTCATCTGTCAAGGGGTGTTGACAGATGAAATATCAGTGTTTCACAGCTGTTTGAAGCTGTCAAACACCGACAGTCTGACTTCTAACCGGAGTCCTTCTACACAGACTCAGTTAGAACCGTCACCAGCAATGAAAGCTGAAGGCTGTCACTTTTGACAGCTCGCAGCCATTTTGCTTTCAGTGCCGGCTGAGTGACGGACTCCCGAAATCTAGAGGAAGAAAGGCTGTTAAAGTAAGTACAGGTAATTTAAACTTCTTTTACACACTTTAGACACACTAAACACACTTACCTTTGCACTCATGCACCCATCACTCACCTGAACATCGACATCGCGACCCCTCCAAGTCCTTCAACCCGATGGCCCGCCTGCTCTAACCTGGCGTGGTTTGGAGCCGTCGGGAATCCCACACGACACCCCTCAAAATAGGGATTAGGCTAAAAACTGCCTGTTAACTACCTGTTAACAGGCAGTTAATTGGCACTAATCCCTTCCCGCCTCAGGTCGGCAGGTCCCAGTGCGGGGCGGGTCCCCGCCTCCTGGGAAACTTGCGTGGAGGCGGGTTTTGGGCGGGATGGCGTCGGGACCCCCGAATTCGGGATTCCCCCCCCCCCCCCCCCCCCCAACACGCCTGAAACCCTGCCCGACGGCTCCAGGAAAATCAACCCCAAATGTGTTAAAACGAAGACTGAATACTCATGGTGTCTAAATGATCACCATAAGAAGTTAGAGTTCCCGCTTTGACAGGACCGTGTTGATACTGGCTGCGTGTTATCAGGATCAGAATGTCAAATACTGAAAGGCTATGTTGTCACATTAGGTCGGTTACCTTACTAACACAAACAACTGGCAGCGTCTAGAATGTAGCATAACCAAAGAAAATGATTAAAAATTCACTAGCTCTTTGTTAGTCAACTAACATTAAATAAAACCCTGAAACAAAGGGAAAGTGATGGATTTGAATTGCTCTAGTACTGCAATACATACATGTCCAAAAATGTACAGCTTAGTTTTTACAGAAACTGAAGTGTGTGGAAAAACGTAAATAAAAATACAGGACACAGCTATTAAACAATGCTATTTGATTATCAAACTGCAGAATACTGTGTAACTATAATTTTGCACCAGAAATTCCTACCTCTGCCATTCACATCCTGTACTCTGGTTATCTTCAATGAACTGCACATCTACATGGTTTGTGGAACCCAATGTTTCTGGCTCAATGCCCAGTCTGGTATGATTCATGCACATTCATTTGACAGGGCTAGGCCAGAAATAGCTTTATTCAGTTTTGGAGAGTAATGCACTGATACAAAGAGAACATTTTATTGAACTAACATTTCCCAACCTTGTTCCATTTCTTGTACCAGTTACAATATTCCAACTCCTAGTATGTGGATACTGGGGTGTTACTGGATTATTTTTTATTAATACTACTCAAACTAGACTGCATTTCAAGTCATATGAGTTTTTTTTTAATGAATTCAAAGAATTACCTGTAGAGAGTGAGCTAGAACATCTTAAGAATGCAACATTTTTTTCCTGAAAGCAATGTAAATTGCCAGCACTTGACCGCAACTGCCAGGTCAATCATACAAACTTTCAAATCAACAGATCTACATTTATATGAAGATAGTCTCATTCTGGCCTTGACGAATGGGACTTAGGGCTACACAAAATGGAAGTAAACTATCCGGATATGAAGTGGCGTAAGCAACCTCAATAAAGCACTACTCCTGAGGATCAATGGTAGCAGTCCACACATTGCTAAGAATCAATCAAAACCCTTGTGACCACAGTAGACAAGAAACATCAATGAATCCCTGAACAAAAGATTTAAAATTAGTAACTGATGGTAGCAGGAACAACTTTCTTACTGAAAGTGAAAGGACACTCCTCACTGATTACCTACAGCTGATGCACTAGACATTTGTCAACCTGATGTCTGATGTGTAGAAGACCATCACCAGGATTTTAATAAATTGTGTGTGTGCTCAGGAGAATGTTGTCAGGGCTAAAGAATGGAGCAGTTACATTTCAGATACAAGGGGCAGGATTTTCATTGGGAAGTGGAGTCGAGATTGGAGGCGTGTGGGGGGTTAAAATCCCGAAATCAGGGGTCCCGACCCCATCCCGCACCCAGACCCGCCTCCATGCCAGTTTCAAAGGAGGCGGGTACCCGCCCCGCACTGGGACCCGCCTCCCCGAGGCGGGAAGGGGTTAGTGCCAATTAACTGCCTGTTAACAGGTATTAAAAGGCAGTTTTTAGCCTAATCCCTATTTTTAAGGTGAAGTGAGATTCCCGACGGCTCCAAACCACGCCAAGTGGTTGAAGGACTTGGGTTGAAGGACTTGGAGGGGTCGAGATGTCGGTGTTCAGGTGAGTGATGTGTGCATGAGTGCAAAGGTAAGCGTGTTTGGTGTGTCTAAAGTGATTAAAGTGATTAAAGTAGTTTAAATGACCTTTTTACATTTTCAGCCTTCCTTCCTTTAAGTCCCGGGAGTCCCTCATCTCACCGGCACAGAAAGCAGAATGGCTGCTGTGATAATAATAATAACTTCCGGGAAGTTATGTCATCACTTCCTGTGAACTGTGAACTATGAACTGTGTACATACCTCACTTCCTGTCATATGTCACTTCCTGTTGGACTGGTATAAATACTGGTCTGTTCAGTATTGTAAGAGGCTTCTACCAGAGGCATGGTAAAGACCTCTCTTGTATATAGTGTGTTTATAAGTTACTTAAACCTTACTTTAAAGTTACTTGATGGTAAGACTCCTTTTTCTTACATCAATTTAAGTAACTTAGTATTTACACTCACAAATACTAGACCTTCGGACAAACTCGGAGTTAAGGATCCAGGGAACCACCCATCATGGAGAGAATCCTTAGACCTATTCGTCTGGACTTGGACCCGAATACACCAGAAGCTGGCAGGGTATGGAAGCATTGGTACCGTACTTTTGAGAATTTTCTGGATGAATGTGAAGCGGATGCTCCTGCTAGATTGAGGATACTTATCAATTATGTGACCCCAAAAGTGTTCGAATATGTTGATGAATGGGATAATTACGATGAGGTGATTCGGGCACTTAAGAAACTGTATGCCAAGGCCCCAAATGAGGTCTATGCTAGACATCTACTGGCCACAGCCCAACAAGGGCCAGGGGAATCAATTGACGAATTCCTGCAAGAACTTCGCAGGCTCAGCATAGATTGTAACTTTCAGGCAGCCTCAGCTGAGCTGTACCGCAATGAAATGATTCGTGATGCTTTCATCTGCGGGATTGCCTCTCCATTTATACGCCAGCGTCTACTAGAAAGTAAAACACTTGAGCTACAAAAAGCTTTTGACCTAGCTTGTTCTCTGGATTTGGCAAAGAGAAATGCAGACCTCTATCAGCTGCCCAGATCTCGATCTGCTGCTGTAGCTGCAACCAGACAATTCAAGCGGTCTCAGGTGAACCCTATCATGGGGGAATCTAATTCTGATAATTCTGATGAAGAAGAGGAGGATGACCCCACTTTAGCAGCCTCTTGGCAATCTAGGAAGGAGTGCTTCTTTTGTGGAGATGCTTTTCACCCTAGGAAAACCTGCCCTGCTCGCAATGCAATCTGCAGTTATTGCAAGAAAAAAGGACACTTTGCTAAAGTTTGCCTATCAAGGGCCTCTACGAGGGCCAATCCAGCTAAGGCCTACCGAACTGCCCCAATTAGGGCCTATCAAGATGCTCCAGCTAGGACCTATCAAGCTTCCTCTCGAGCTCTCTCCCGAAGAAGCACACCGAGAGTTTTAGCCACTCTCTGTGCAACGACACCAATTACAGCTGCTTGCCCACAGAACCGGTCTCATGCAGCCACAAAAATTTCAATTAAAGGGCATACCTTAGATGCCTTAATTGACTCAGGAAGTACTGATAGTTTCATTAAGGAACAGATTGTTGCGAAATTGAAACTACATGTCTTCCCATCGGACCAGGCAATTGCGATGGCCCAGTCATCACTTAATACCAGAATCTCCGGCTTTTGTGTTGTTGATATGACACTTCATGGTCGTATGTATCCCTCCACCCGACTTTCGGTGCTCAAGGACTTATGTAGTGATCTCCTCTTAGGGCTGGACTTCCAAAAACAGCATAAGAAACTCACCATTGAGTTTGGTGGATCCAAACCCGGACTTACTATTTCTAATATACCGTCTAAATTACCGTTTTGTGCATTGTCAGCAGCTTCACTTGATGAACCCTCATTATTTGCCAGTATTCCGCCTCAATGCAAACCAATAATAACGAAATCGCGGCGCTTTAATCAGGAAGACCAATCTTTTATTGCGGCTGAAATCTCTCGACTTCTAGCAGAGGATATCATCGAACCATGTTCGTCGCCCTGGCGGGCTCAAGTCGTCATTGTCAAGAACCCTCTAAAACCTCACAAACAGCGACTATGCATCGATTATTCGCAAACCATCAATCAATATACCGACTTGGACGCCTACCAGACCAGCAATGGGAAACAGTGCTTCCGGATGCATTGCACTCTATACGGTCCCTGCTTTCTACAGCCACAAATACTACACCTCATGAGCGGTTCTTTGGATTCCAGCGTCGCTCATCTCATGGGACATCACTCCCATCATGGCTAACTACTCCTGGACCTGTGTTACTCCGAAGATACGTTCGGACGTCTAAAAATGACCCTCTCGTAGACGAGGTCGAACTAACCGATGCCAACCCCACCTATGCAAACATACGATATTCCGACGGCCGAGAATCTACCGTATCATTACGGGATCTGGCTCCCTGCCCACCAGGACCTAGTGGGACATCGGGTGATGGCATTTCTCCAGGAAACTCTTGGGACCTATCGGGTACCCCTCTCCAGGATCCTGATCGGACACCAACTAGCTTGGGGCCGGTAGAACCCCGTACTCAAGGTTGCGACCCTCCCAGTACCGCGCATGAAAGTACTGATCCACCACAGACCAGCTCTGCACCTCCCTCTGAACAGAGGCAGTCCGACTTTGAACCTATTGGGGCTCGTACTCGAAGCCATGATCTCCCCAACCCTTCACAGGGCAATCCAGGCCACACAGACTCTGACCAATGGCCAACCGCATGTAAGCGGACCAGCGACCCTCTACGACGGGAATCCAAACGGGTGCGACTCTTCCTTGTTCGGCGGCTGCGGACCAAAAGGTAGACCACAGCCTCCTAATCCTGCAGGAGGGAAGAATGTGATAATAATAATAACTTCCGGGAAGTTATGTCATCACTTCCTGTGAACTGTGAACTATGAACTGTGTACATACCTCACTTCCTGTCATATGTCACTTCCTGTTGGACTGGTATAAATACTGGTCTGTTCAGTATTGTAAGAGGCTTCTACCAGAGGCATGGTAAAGACCTCTCTTGTATATAGTGTGTTTATAAGTTACTTAAAGCTTACTTTAAAGTTACTTGATGGTAAGACTCCTTTTTCTTACATCAGCTGCGAACTGTCAAAGGTGACAGCCTGCAGCTTTCTGTGCAGGAGAGATTTCTAACTTGAGTCTGTGGAGAAGGACTCAGGTTAGAAGTAAGACTGTCAGTGTTTGACAGCTTCAAACAGCTGTGAAACGCTGATATTTCATCTGTCAAAACCTCTTGACGGATGAAATTTCAGTCTGTGACATCAACTGTTGCCAGGTGGCCCTTAATTGGCCTGCTCCTGGGCGGGCTCAACAAGGTCAATCAAGTTAAAATCGCATGGATTGGCCGCGTCTCGATGGAGGCGGGACTACAACCCCGAA
Organism: Somniosus microcephalus; assembly: GCF_052327205.1. Taxonomy (NCBI): domain Eukaryota; kingdom Metazoa; phylum Chordata; class Chondrichthyes; order Squaliformes; family Somniosidae; genus Somniosus; species Somniosus microcephalus. Next base: position 200,224,323 of record NC_140992.1, on the reverse strand, counting down.
AGTTGTAGTCCCGCCTCCAACCCAACTCCTGAATGAAAATCCTGCCCAAGGTGTCAACATCAACCATTTTTAGGCTTGTCCAAGTAATACTGTCAACTAGTTCCAAATTAGGGATAGTTTTGTTCTGTAGGTATTGGGTTGAAACATGCCTCACACTTCCACACAAGATCCGTATAGCCAGCAAGAGACTTTCATCCAATCAGTCTGGGCTGGATTGAATCAGTGAATCAATCAAGGTCAATGACTAATCCTTTACACCACCCAATTCCCCACAGTGTCTAAGAGTCTCCAACCAGCTTGCTATAAAATCCACAGCTCCTTTTTGTGATTGCACAATAAGGATTGCACAGTTCTCCCCATAGGGACACATCCCACTTACTTAAATTCAGAAAGCTTAGGCACCAGTTGGTAAAACTAAGGTTTGGGGCCGCTAAATGTTGATGAAGTACTGCTGGAGTTTAACCAGCTAAAGCCGCAGAGTTTGCTCTTGCTGTTTCTCTAGCTAGAACCATATCATCCCTTAGGGCGCTCATTTGCACAGTTATGTGGAGCCTTGCAGGAAGAATCGTAGATCTCATTGATAGGTCTACCCCTCCATGTTCCATTAGTAAGCTTAGCTAGGTTGGTTAGTCAATCAACAGTGTTGCAGGCTTCGCTGGCTCAGTCACCAGATTGCCAAGTCTGCCCTAAACTTGGTTGCAAACTCCCTTCATCAGGCTTGTCCCTTCGAAGGCAACTCGGCCCCAAGGAGACTCCATTTACATCCCACCCCTCGCTCAGGAAAACAGTCACGACTTGGTCATTTGGCAACTAACAAGCATAGGTTTGAGCCCTTGCAAGTGAACAGCAGGTACCTAGTGCTCCTCACGAGTGGTATGGTAAGCAGTACAAATCACCATTACTTCTAGTGCATTACCAACAACAACAACTTGCATTTATATCATGCCTTTAATTAGTAAAACGTCCTAAAGCACTTCACAGGAGCATTATCACATAAGGAGATATTAGAGCAGATGACCAAAAGCTTGGTCAAAGAGCTAGGTTTTTAAGGAGCGCCTTAAAGGAGGAAGGAGAGGTAGAGAGGCGGAGGGGTTTAGGGAGAGAATTCCAGAACCGAGGCAGCTGAAGGCACAGCCACCAATGGTGGAGCAATTAAAATCGAGGATGCGCAAGAGGCCAAAATTGGAGGAGCACAGATATCTCAGAGGATTGTAGGGCTGGAGGATGTTACAGAGATAGGGAAGGGCAAGCCATGGAGGGATTTGAAAACCAGCATGAGAATTTTTAAATCGAGGCATTGCTCAACTGGGAGCCAATGTAGGTCAGCGAGCACAGGGGTGATGGGTGAACAAGACTTGGTGAGAGTTAGCATACGGGCAGTAGAGTTTTGGATGAGCTCCAGTTTATGGAGGGTAGAAGATGGGAGGCCGGCCAGGAGTGCACTGGACTAGTCAAGTCTAGGGGTAACAAAAGGCACGGATCAGGGTTTCAGCAGCAGATGAGCTGAGGCGGGGCGGAGTCGAAGTAGGCAGTCTTGGTGATGGAGCGGATGTGTGTTCAGAAGCACAGCTCGGGGTCAAATATGACACCAGCATCCTTCTGACCACAACATGGACACACACCATACCCTAAACAATGGTTCCATCAGTTGGAAGTGCTGATGACAGCAGCAAGTACTTTCTGTTCTGCAACCCAGGCACCAAGTACTGTATGCAAGAGCACATGTTCTCAGACTCTGCCTCCGGACAGTAGCTCCAAGCAGCATTTCATCCCAATTCTCAAGAGCTTCTTCATCAGCTATGTGACAGACATCTGCCTTCAGCATGGTGGAAGTACTTATATGGGGCTGCTTGCAACATGCCAATCACCTTGATGTTCTAGAAGTGCACATCCAGAGCTACGTGTCAGACTTACTCCACCAATTGCTTAATCTAGGTCCTTACGTGAGGAGGTTTGTCAGAGAGGTGTGCCTGCATGCTAGCTCCCTCTCCAGGCTACACAACGACAGGCCTCCCTCCATCAGCATGAACAGTACAACATTTCACCCATGACACTATTTAAACTGAATCAAAATTTTGAGTTGTTTAGTTTGGAGATATTGGATGCAATGGCTCCCTCGAGTCACCATTTTCCATTTCTGCCGCAAGACCGGGGGAAGCAATGACGCACAACAGATCACTGCATACAATCCTTCACACTGAACACAATTCTCCGAGAATTTCCACTCCACAATGATATTTCTTTTGTATTCTTCAAAATAATGGATGTTGATTAAGTGTTGAGGGACATGGGTCCTGCCATTCAACTCTGACCTTAAAAAAGGAACCCCTTACAGCACTTGAGAGAGTTCCATTTCCCAGCCATCTTTGTAGCTCATCTGTCCAAAGCCGCTAATTTACTATGGGCGGTTTTGAGCTACAGACACCAACCAGCTAGGGAAAAGATCGATACTGCCCCAATTCATTTCACATGGGATTCTTACAGCCAGAGAAAACATCTCTGTGTCTCGGTTAGATTTCAAAATTCAAATGACACCGTGCTAAGCCAGTACAACATCCAGTGCCCCTGAACCATATGCATGTAACAGAAAGTAGCACATTACAGATTTCGAATTCTACACTGAAGAATGTTTTAAAATATTTACAATACTGACCAAGAGTGGGAAATCAAAACAGTTTGGAAACTTGAAAGAATAAAAACTGTACATTAAATAAAGCTCCTCCAGCAAAGTGACTGAAGGGAAGATTTTGACAATCTAGTGATAAAGTAACTACAGTAGTACAAAATCACAAGATTTTTGCTGTTCTCAAAGAGGCTGTACCAATAACTGATTAAAATTCAAAAGTAGCCTAAAGTGAATTATATTAGCTGCTGGCAGATAAATGAACTCGTAGTAATTAAAAGAAAGATGGTCAACTCTAAACCCGATTAAGATATCTATAAATATTGGACACTGCTTATCAAGACCAGCAAATCTGCCATCATCGTAAGATTCACACCCATAATAAACCCTGGTTACTTCCAATAAAACATGATCCTAAGTAATAAATGCACCCATTATACAGCAGGAATAGACTAGGGGTTCATGTGGAGCAAAACACTGGTGCAAATTTGATGGATCGAATGGCCCATTCATATATGTCAACTAGAAAGCCGATAACTTCACAAAAGCTTTGAACATGTGAAGAAAAGTGCAATGGGACATGAGCAGCTTATAACTTAAGCTGCAGGTATATCCAACATTTGATCACTTTTAATTGCAGTTATACAAAAGCACTGTTTGCTGCAGTGGTGAACTTGGAAATTACCAGATGGTTGTGAGCGCTGAATGTAGGAAATGTACTTTCCAGAGAGACCTGAGGGAATGCCCCCTCCCCCAAGATTTTAATTTTTGGCTCTTGTGCATTTTCGATCCTACTGTAATTCTGCCTTTCAAAGCAAAAACAATTTGGTCTGGAAGGGTTCCAGAGATTTTAAATATGAAAATAGAAATTATTGTACAGACTTAAATACAACTTTACAGGATGAAATTAAACAAACGGGTCAATGTCCTCTGTTAAAATAACAGACAGAAGAATATCATATGAATGAGTCAAGCATTCATCTGTTATTACCATCAACAGTAATTTCTAGCTTTCAATGCTTTTTTTGAACCTGTCAAAATAATTTATTTTCTTCTACTGGAAATAATCATTGCACGTTGCAACCATTAAAAATAAGTTACATACACAAAAATGTAGTTTGCAGGAACAGGTATGAGCAGCCAAGTTTTAAGAACATAAGAATTAGGAGCAGGAGCAGGTCATACGGCCCCTCGAGCCTGCTCCGCCACTCAATAAGATCATGGCTGGTCTTCGACCTCAACTCCATTTTCCCGCCCGATCTCCATGTCCTTTGATTCCCCTAGAGTCCAAACATCTATCTCAGCCTTGAATATATTCAACAACTCAGCTTCCACAGCCCTCTGGGGTAGAGAATTCCAAAGATTCACAACCCTCATTGAAGAAATTCCTCCTCATCTCAGTCTTAAATGGCCAACCCCTTATCCCGAGACTATGCCCCCTAGGTCTAGATTCTCCAGCCAGGGGAAACAACCTCTTAGCATCTACCCTGTCAATCCCCCTCAGAATCTTGTATGTTTCAATGAGATCACCTCTCATTCTTCTAAACTCCAGAGTATCGGCACAATCTACTCAATCTCTCCTCATAGGACAACCCTCTCATCCTAGGAATAAATCTAGTGAACCTTTGTTGCACCACCTCTCAGGCAAATTTATCCTTCCTCAGATAAGGAGACCAAAATTGCACACAGTACTCTTTTGAGCTCTCAGGCATACCTGACTGAGTGTCTCCTGTGTGTGGGTGGGAATATTATACAATTACTGATTAACAATAGAACTTCATCACACATTACAGCATTAGACTGCAAGCAAAATGCTAAATATTGGTACCTCGTTGTAATTTCTTTAAATTAAATAAAGCTCATCACTACTTGTACCATGCTCTTCAATTCCAAACCTTGGCAATTCCACTAGTACAGTGACATTAATACTCAATAAAGTCAGTTAATGCATTCACACCAGGGAACATTATCTTGATCTCAAAAAGTAGCTGTGACTAGTGTTGAAGAAAATAAGCCTTCATATAAGACAACAACCAGAAGTGCATCAGAAAGTTCCTTTGAGGAAGATTAAAAGTTTTTTAAAGACAGCATTTTAGCAGCTTATTTGTTTTATACAACTTCTTTGGCAAGAAGTATATTAAATAAAAACTCCTGCAGCCGTGACTCTCAGCAATCAGCGGGTATTATTTTCTGCCTCAAGTTTCTGTGCAACCAAGAGTGGGAGGAAAAAAATGGTTCAACAGCTCTCCGTTGTCCTTTACTTGATCTGATTGGTTCCAACAGCCCCCAGCTGTGCATTTTGACTGATTTGATTCCGTATCGAAAACTTCTAATCCCAGTGGGGGGAAAAAACGGACACATGGGTTGAAAAGCTGATGATTGGCATGTCAACCTATTTCTGTAATGTAACGTTCCATGATAGAGTGCCAGTAAATTTGCATTAAAGTTATGTAACGATTAAGCCAACCTGCTTTAAAACATTTTTCACTTTGCAATAACTAAACACCAGTGTATCTACAGTGCCAATGAGTCAGAGAATACGCTGTTACACATTACTGTATATCCAATAATAGTGTATTGTTCAACAACTTCCTGTGATATTGCGCAGACACAAAAACTGCCTCTCCATTTTCCTGTAACTTTGTACGTCTCAATAATTCTTTCCGCCCTCCTGTTTTTATCTTCCATGTGCTCTGGATATTAAGCTAATACACAAAGGACTTATTTAGCCATGCTTACCTTTATTTGTGCACTATATGTAGAATTTTTAATATGCCAGAGATACAACTAGCCACTCACACTCAGGGTTCAAATAATACATAGACTTACAAGTGCAGGACATATGAACTTCTCAAGTCGATCAGTCTTACAACATTTCTACCATCCATTCCCACAGGACAGCAGGCTGTAAGGTTTGTTGAAAAGATTATCTGCAATTTAATCACCACAGGCTAAAGTGGAAAGCTCCACCATTTGTTATTGGATCCAATCCAGAAACAAATGGTCTTCATGGAGTGAAAACTGGCATCAATCCAGTGGACAGCCTGCATGTTACAGTGGGGCAGAGGCACTGTATTCACACTGCTGTTATTTGTGCTCTCACAGTACATAATGCAAAAGTGAGACATTGCATAATTCATCCCCAAGGACACTGTAGTTATCACATGTAATTTATACACAATAGTGAATACCATGGTAAAACATAATGGCCCAGAAATTCGGGTCTACACGGGTGAGTACGCACAGGGTACTCACCCGTAGGCCCAATGGAAGTGACGGTTTCCTGCATGCACTGCGCATGCGCATCGAACTTACGTTTTTTTTTGCAGGTTTTCCCGGAAGGGTAAGTCTCCAGAAGTTACACATACAAAGAGCAGTCGCAAGGCCTGCTTTTTACAAGGTAAGTGGTGAAGTAATTAAAATTAAAACATTTTTTCCCCACAGGTTTATTATTTTTAAATACTTTAAAGAAAGGTAAGTTTATTTTTAGCCCCGTTAGAAAATTAAAAACAATTTTTCAAAAATTTAAATTATTGTTTAAAATAGTTATTTCATGTAATTTATAGTTTACTAGCTGGAGTGCCCGGCGGTGCCGAGGGTTTTCTGAGGGCATGTTGTTGTTGGAAGAGAGAGAGAGAGAGAGAGAGAGAGGCGTGGTGTGACGCAGGGCTCGCCCATCTCACCGACACTCTTTAATGTTTACATAAATGAATTGACAAAACTACTTGAACAATCTACAGCACCCGGCCTCACCCTATATGAATCCAAGGTTAAATTCCTCCTCTATGCAGATGACCTGGTTCTGCTGTCACCAACTAAGGAGGGGCTACAACAGAACCTGGATCTGCTGGAGTCATTCTGTCAGACCTGGGCCCTGACAATAAACCACCGTCCTTGTGTTCCAGCAAAGATCCAGACATCAGGGACCCAGAATAAATTTCACACTAGGAACAACTAAAATTGAACAAACCACTAACTACACATACTTGGGCTTAAAAATCAGCTCTACGGGAAACTTTCGTCTGGCTGTGAATGAACTGAAAGAGAAAGCTAGAAGGGCTTTCTATGCCATTAAAAGATCAATCCAAATAGAAATTCCAATTAGCATTTGGCTCAAAATTTTTAAATCAGTAATTGAACCAATTGCACTCTATGGAAGTGAGGTGTGGGGACCGCTAACACAACAAGAATTTGCAAAATGGGACAAACACCCAATTGAGGTCCTACATGCAGAATTCTGTAAAAGTATCCTCCGGACTCAAAGGAAAACCGTAAACAATGCATGCAGGGCAGAACTAGGCCAATATCCATTAATAATTACTATCCAAAAAAGAGCCACCAAATTTTGGAAACACCTAAAAATGAGCAACCCCCACTGCTATCATTACGAAGCCCTGAAATGCCAAGAGAGGACCATAAAGAAGAATACCCTCAGTCAACTAGTCCTGGGACTCAGTGAAGTAACTACTAACACTACCAACAATAACCAGCCCCAGGACAGTGACATCGTAGCAGAGAGAATTCGACCCAACACAATTGTCACTAAGCAAAAGGAAAAATACCTGTCATATTGGGCAGAAACAACAAAAACCCAAAACAAACTCAATTGCTACTTGGCCCTACACAGACAATACAACATGGCTGAATACCTGACCATGGTAAAGGATAGCAAACTGAGAAAAACCTTGACAAGGTACAGACTTAGTGAACATAGCCTGGCCATCAAAAAAAGCAGACACAGACAGACCCGGCTGCCAAGAGAGGACAGGATATGCTCTCACTGCAGTCAGGGAGTGGTGGAGACAGAGATGCACTTCCTCACAGCTTGCAGAAAATATCAGGGCATAAGGGAGAATTTCTACCCAAAATTCACAAAAATATGCCCGGAATTCAGAAATTTGAATGACGACCAAAAACTCCCATACCTACTAGGGGAACAGAGAAACTGTGTAACCTTAGCGGCACACTATGTTACAGCTTGCCATAAACAGAGGGACAACCAGTAAACCTAAGAAAAGAGTATA